>NC_140509.1:1812820-1927820 GCF_964339955.1 Pipistrellus hanaki | reverse complement strand
ACGACTGCTTCGCCCGAGCTTCCACGATCGCTGCCGATGTATTGCATCCTTCCGCGCAGGCACTGCAGGCAGTCGTTAGTCACTGCGCTTAACTTAAGCACGTATCGCGGCAATCGTTCTTCATTACGAATTAAATCACGCACGTATCACAGCAGTCGTCCTTTTAAGTTAAACTCAATATTTTTTTTTATATCATGGCTTCTAAAAAAAGCAGGAAGGTGATTTCTGTTGAAATGAAACAGGAAATAATTAGAAGGAGTGAATGTGGGGTAAAACAGTGTGACCTCGTCAAAGAGTTTGGCCTCAGCAAGACCACCATTTTCACCATTTTGACAAATAAGGATGGAATCAAATCAGCCAAAGTAGCCAAAGGAGTATCAAAACTATTTCATGAAAAACATAGGTCTTCAATCCACGAGGAAATGGAGAGGCTATTAGCGATTTGGATTAAGGACAGGCAGGTGAAAGGTGACGTAACAACCCAAGATATTATCTGTCACAAAGCCAAGAGAATTTATGACGATCTAAAGAAAAACGTCCCTGGAAGTAGCAGCAATCAAGATAATGAAGAAGAATTCAAAGCCAGCAGGGGGTGGTTTTTTAGATTTAAGAAAAGGTGTGGAATCCACAGCGTTACTATGCATGGTGAGGCTGGCAGTGCTGACAAGAAAGAAGCAGAAAAGTTCTCTATTAACTTTCAAAAATGTATTAAGGATGAAGGATACTGCCCACAACAAGTGTTCAATGCCGATGAAATGGGTCTTTTCTGGAAAAGAATGCCGAGCAGAACCTTCATTACAAAAGAGGAGAAGAAATTGCCAGGACACAAAGCCATGAAGGACAGACTTACCCTTATGTTTTCGTCTAATGCCAGCGGAGACCTCAAGATCAAACCTCTATTGGTTTATCACTCTGAAAATCCAAGAATTTTCAAGAAAAATAACATTATTAAGTCCAAACTGCCCGTCCATTGGAAGTCCAATCAAAAAGCCTGGGTGACCCAAGTTATCTTCAACGAATGGATTCTGGAAACCTTTGCTCCTGCCGTGAAGAAATTCTTGCTGGAAAAAGAACTGCCACTCAAAGCCCTTCTGATACTTGACAATGCCCCTTCTCACCCAAAAGACCTAGAGAAAATATTGCAGGAAAATTATCCTTTTATCAAGGTGCAGTATTTGCCACCAAACACCACATCCATTCTTCAGCCAATGGATCAGCAAGTTATTGCGAACTTTAAAAAACTCTACACTAGAGCCCTCTTTAATAAGGTATTTGAAGAATGCGAGTTTGGTGGAGACAATATGACTGTCCGAAAGTTTTGGAAGGAGAAATTTGATGTCCTTATGGCAATACGACTTATACAGAAGGCCTGGGAAGAAGTGTCACAAAGGACCCTCATTTCTGCTTGAAGATGCTTGTGCCTTCGTGGACCCAGGAAGAAGCAGTAGTTGATGACACAGAAGTGGTGAAGGACATCATCACAGTGGCCCAAAGGTTGGAATTAGAGGTAGAGGAAGAGGATGTAGAGGAGCTTATTGAGGAACACGAAGAAGAGCTGACAACTGAAGAGCTCCAAGCACTTCTGGTCCAGCAACAGGACAATGCTCAAAGGGAAGCGTCATCTGATAACGAGGAGCAACAATCAAACAATCAACCAATCCCAACTGCTGACATCAAGAACATCCTGGTCAAATGGAAAGCAGTTCAGGAGTTTACCAATGCCCACTATCCGGATTCAGCTGAAGCAAACAGGATCAACGATCTTTACTCCGATACTCTTGTCCGTTATTTCCGGCAGATGTTGGAGAAAAGAGAAAAACAAACGACTTTGGACAGGTTTTTCATGAAACCATCGGCCAAAAAGCAGAAAATGGATGAAGATGTGCAAGATTCGGTAGACTCTACTTAGTCTGTCTTAAAATTAAAAAAATGTGTGTGTGTTTTTTTTTAAAAATTATGTTTTTAGATGTATCTAAATAAAAATAATAACAAAAAATTTATCTTTTTTATGTCATCTTAGCATATTTTATGCTACAGAACGAATTATTTTTTTTAACATGTATTGTTATGGGAAAACGCGTTTCACATAACGAACTTTTCGCATAACAAACTTGCTCCTGGAACGAATTGAGTTCGTTGTGTGAGGCACCACTGTAATTGCTTTATCAACTGTTTCCATGTGTCCTTCCCTTTATCCCTGCGGACCCCATCGTATAATTCTATGCATTTTCAGGTAAGTGACGACAGTCCGTGTTGTTAGACACAGAGTGGATGGCAGTTCTGGCTCAGAGGGCAGCAGGCTGGCACCCTCCCCCAGGACCAGTCACACTGGCTGGTAAATTACGGACGATAGCAGGGAGCCCGTGAGGACCAGCTGAACAGAAGCCTGTAACTAGACATGAGGAAGGAGCCACGCGGAGCCTGGTTGGGGCGGGTTGTTGACCCATAGGCCCTCACCACCTGTGGCACTTGAGAAGTGGGGGTCCCTGCGGAGCCCACAAAACACATGGGGTGCAAGATCCTCCTGCAGCGCCGCTCACAGGTGCTCGCACACACACCGCCTGGGCTCGGGGGGGTGGGGGGAGGTCAGTGTGTGGCTCAGGGCCAGGGCTGAGGGCACCCGCACTGCGGGTGTGAGCCCTCCAACAGGCCCCAGGCTGGGTCTACTGTAGTCTGGTGCCTTCCACTCACTCAACCCCAACAGCCCAGAGAAAGACTCCACAGTGAGTCCCTGCCACTGGCAAGCTGGCCTCGGTGGTGTGAGCTGAGAGGGTGGTGTGAGCTGAGAGGGTGCGGTGTGAGCTGAGAGGTGTGAACGAGAGGTGTGGTGTGAGCTGAGAGATGTGGTGTGAGCTGAGAGGGTGATGTGAGCTGAATGGGTGATGTGAACTGAGTGGGTGATGTGAGCTGAGATGTGTGGTGTGAGCTGAGAGGTGCGGTGTGAGCTGAGAGGTGTGGTGTGAGCTGAGAGGTGTGAGCTGAGAGGTGTGAGCTGAGAGATGTGGTGTGAGCTGAGAGGGTGATGTGAGCTGAGAGGGTGATGTGAACTGAGAGGTGTGAGCTGAGAGGTGTGGTGTGAGCTGAGAGGGTGATGTGAGCTGAGAGGGTGATGTGAGCTGAGATGTGTGGTGTGAGCTGAGAGGTGCGGTGTGAACTGAGAGGGTGATGTGAGCTGAGAGGTGCGGTGTGAACTGAGAGGTGTGAGCTGAGAGGTGCGGTGTGAGCTGAGAGGGTGATGTGAGCTGAGAGGGTGATGTGAGCTGAGATGTGTGGTGTGAGCTGAGAGGTGCGGTGTGAGCTGAGAGGTGTGATGTGAACTGAGAGGTGTGAGCTGAGAGGTGTGGTGTGAGCTGAGAGGTGTGAGCTGAGAGGTGTGAGCTGAGAGGTGTGAGCTGAGAGGTGTGATGTGAACTGAGATGTGTGAATGAGAGGTGTGGTGTGAGCTGAGAGGTGTGAACGAGAGGTGTGGTGTGAGCTGAGAGGTGTAAATGAGAGGTGTGGTGTGAGCTGAGAGGTGTGGTGTGAGCTGAGTGGTGTGGTGTGAGCTGAGATGGGTGATGTGAACTGAGAGGTGTGGTATGAGTTGAGAGGAGTGTGCTGACACTTTTGCAAGGGGCCGTGACTCAGCACTGGCTGTGAATTTAATTGGCCTTAGCATGGTAAACAGCATTGCCCCTTCCTACCCCATGCCCTGTGATCCCGAAGACTGGCCTCAGCAAACCCACAGCTGTCCCAGGTGGTGCCTCGCGTGCCCCAGGCCTGGTGTGGAAGTGTCTCTTCACAATGTGTCCTCCCCCCTGCTCCAGCCCAGCACCTGCAGCTGCCACCTGGGATGGCCTTGGAGCGCTTCCAGTAGTGCTGAGCAGGGCCCAGACAATATCTGACCTCCACCTGCATCAAAAACCTAACCAAGCCAAAACCGGTCCCAGTTCGATTCCGGCCAAGGGCCTGTACCTTGCTTGCTGGCACATCCCCAGTAGGGGGTGTGTAAGAGGCAGATGATCGATGATTCTCTCTCATCGATGTTTCTAGCTCTCTATCCCTCTCTCTTCCTCTCTGTAAAAAAATCAATAAAATATTAAAAAACAAAACAAACCCTAACCAAGAGGCCCCAGAACCAGCAGCCCTGGTGGCGGCTGAAGGCCTCAGCAGAGCACCACACCATGACCTCCACGAGGGGCACGTCCATAGGGTGGTCATGGCAGGTTCTAGGACTGTGGGATCTAATCCTGCTCTGTGGGCTCAGCTGCAGCCCACACCTGTGGTCAAGGCCAGTCTCACAGCCAGTCCGCCTGAGGGGCACCCCACTCATGGACACCCTGCAGCAACAGGCTCACCTACAACAGGAGGGCACACATGTACACAGGGACACTCCCAGCACGCCTGGCTCTGGTCATGGGAAGTTTGTGCCACAGACACTTGCGACAGAAGGCCACCCACCAGCATTGGGAGACGGAGCAGCTCTGCCCACACACAGAAACAGACAGAGGCAGCCAAAAGGAGTCCAAGAAGCATGTCCCCATGGGAAGAACAGGAGAAATCTCCAGGGGAAAAAAAACTACATGAAATAGAGACGAGCAGTCTAACAGATGCAGACTTTGAAGCACAGCTTATAAGGATGCGCAATGAACTTAGTGAGAACTTTAAAAAAAAAATTATTTTATTGATTTTTTTTACAGAGAGGAAGGGAGAGAGATACAGAGTAGAGAGTTAGAAATATCGATGAGAGAGAGTCATCGATCAGCTGCCTCTTGCACCCCCTTACTGGGGATGTGCCTGCAACCAAGGTACATGCCCTTGACTGGAATCGAACCTGGCACCTTTCAGTCCACAGGCTGACGTTCTATCCACTGAGCCAAACCGGTTTCGGCAAAGTTAGTGAGAACTTTAACAAAGGAATAATGAGTACATCAAAACTATAAAAACGAACCAGTCAGAAATGAAAAATACAGCCCCGTCCGTAGGGCTCAGTGGCTGAGTGCAGTCCCATGCACCAGGAGGTCCCGATTTGATTCCTGGTCAGGGCGCACGCCCAGGTTGCAGGCTTGATCCCCAGTAGGAGGTGTGCAGGAGGCAGCCAATCCATATTTCTCTCATTGATGTTTCTTTTCTTCTCTAAACAACTTACCTTTATTGTTGAAAGTTTACAGCTGTCTTCTTCCCCCCATCCCCCCACTGAGCCCCACTCCCACCCCTCTCCAGGTCTTCACAACACTATTGTGTGTCCATGGGTTATGCACATCCTATATAATAAAGAGGTAATATGCAAATTGACCATCACTCCAACACAGAATGGCTCCCCCACATGGTCAAAGATGACTGTCCCCATGTGGACACAAGATGGCCACCACAAGATGGCCGACAGGGGAGGGCAGTTAGGAGGGATCAGGCCTGCAAGGGAAGGCAGGTGAGAGTGATCAGGCAGCAGGGGAGGGCAGTTAGGAGGGATCAGGCCTGCAGGAGAGAACAGTTGCGGGGGAGGGGGGGAAGGACCAGGCCTGCAGGGGAGGATAGTTGGTGGGGACCCAGGCATGCAGGGGAGGGCAGTTGGGACCAGGCTGGCAGGGGAGCAGTTAGATATCAATCAGGCTGGCAGGATAGTGGTTAGGGGGTGATTAGGCTGGCAAGCAGAAGCAATTAGGGACAATCAGGAAGGCAGGCAGGCGAGTGGTTGGGAGCCACAGTCCTGGATTGTGAGGGGGATGTCCCAGATTGAATTGGGTGCAGGATGGGCTGAGGAATATCCACCCCACCTTCACCCTGTGAATGAATTTCATGCACAGGGCTTCTAGTCCTATGAAGAGGTAATAAAGAGGTAATATGCAAATTGACTATCATGCCCTCGCACAAAGATGGCCGCCTCCATGTGGTCACAAGATGTTCGGCAGGGGAGGGCAGTTGTGGGCAATCAGGCCAGCAGGGGAGGGCAGTTGTGGGTGACCAGACCTGCTCAGGAGGGAGGGCAGTTGGAGGACCAGGGGAGGGCAGTTGGGGGCCACCAGGCCTTCAGGGGAGGGCAGTTAGGGGCAACCAGGTCAGCAGGGAAGGGTAGCTGTGAGGGACCAGGCCAACAGGGGAGGGCAGTTGGTGGCAATCAGGCTTGTAGTTAGGCATTGATCAGGCTTGCAGAGGAGTGGTTAGGGGGTGATCAGGCTGGCAGGCAGAAGCAGTTAGGGGCAATCAGGCAGGCAGGTTGAGAGCCAGTAGTCCCAGATTATGAGAGGGATGTCTGAGGGATCCCAGATTGGAGAGGGTGCAGGCTGGGCTGAGGGACACCCCCCACCCCCAATGCATTATTTCATGCACTGGGTCTCTAGTCTATAATAATAAAAGTGTAAATATGCTAATTAGACTGGATAGCTGAACGACATTCCGATGTCCTCACAGACGACCTTCCGGACAAAGCAGGACTGTGAGGGCCGAGGCAAGGGCCGTGGCTACAAGGGTACGGATTTCATGCATTGGGCCTCTAGTACGTATGTAAGTTCTTTGGTCAATCTCTTCCCACCTTCTCTCATTAATGTTTCTCTCTCTTTCCTTTTCCCTTCCTCTCTCTGAAATCCATAAAAACAAATTTATTTATTTATTTATTTATTTATTTATTATTAGACAATATTATCATATGCTTTTATTTGGGGTCCTGGATGATGCTAATTTTTTTTTTTTGAGGGTTGAAAATGTTAATCACATTTTATTTTTTATTTTTTATTTATTTTTTTATTTATTTTTTTTTTTGCAAGTCTTCATTTTGGCCTTTAATTCCTATAAATATAGACCAAATAATGCATTGAGATACAGTTGCATGGGCAAGAAGTTCAGAAACAAGGAAGACAGAAAAGGACATACATAGTGAATGAATCAATCTCTAGTATAAACTAATTAGGGGCCCATTGCAGGAAGATTCCTGCAATAGGGCTTCCTGCTGTGGTCTCTGCCACCCTGCCTATTTCCCTCCCTTCTCCCCTGCCCCGCCTCCTTCCCTTCCTTCTCCCCCGCCTGCCTGCTTCCCTCCATTCTCCACCACCCTGCTTGCTTGCTTCTCCTCAGTTTTGCTCCCTTCTGCAGTGCTTGGCTTTTTTTTTTTTTTTTTTTTTTTTTTAATATATTTTATTGATTTTTTTTTTGCCCCCCTCCCTCCCTCCAACACAACCCCTCCCTCCCCAGAGTTTTGTGTCCATTGGTTGTACTTATATGCATGTATAAAAGTCCTTCGGTTGATCTATTATCTCCCCCAGATCTTCTTCCCCTCCCCGCTGTAATTTGACAGTCTACTTGTTGATATACTGTCTCTATATCTATCTTTTGGTTCATCAGTTTATAATGTTCTTTATTATCCACAAATGAGTGCGGTCATGTGGTGTTTCTCTTTCATTGATTGGCTCATTTCACTCAGCATGATGTTCTCCAATTCCATCCAGGTTGCTGCAAATGCTGAGAATTCCTTCTTTTTTATGGCAGCATAGTATTCCATTGTGTAGATGTGCCATAGTTTTTGGATCCAATCATCTGCTGACGGGCACCTAGGCTGTTTCCAAATTCTGGCTATTGTAGATTGTGCTGCTATAAACATAGGGGTGCATATATCCTTTCTGATTGGTGTTTCTAGTTTCTTGGGATATATTCCTAGGAGTGGGATTACTGGGTCAAATGGGAGTTCCATTTTCAGTTCCATAAAAGCAAATTTAAAAGAAGAAAGGAAATGGCCCTAGCTGGTCTGGCTGAGTGATTAGAGTGTTTGTCAGTGGACTGAAGTGATCAAGGGCATGTACTGAGGATGCAGGTTTGAACCCTGGCCCTTGTTAGGGGTGCATGCAGGAGGTAACCAATCCATGTGTCTCCCTCACATTGATGTTTCTCTCTCACTGTCTCTCCCCTCTCTTCCACTCTCTAAAAATCAATGGGAAAAAAAAATATCCTTGAGTGAGGATTAAAGACAAACAAAACAAAAAAATAGCGCGGCCGGCATGGCTCAGGGGCTGAACATCGACCTATGGATGAGGAGGTCACAGTTCAATTTCTAGTCAAGGCACATCCCTGGGTTGTGTGCTTGGTCCCCAGTGGGGGTATGCAGGAGGCAGCTTATCAACAACTCTCTCTCTCTCTCTTTCCTCTCTCCTCTCTCCTCTCTCCTCTCTCTCCTTCTCCCTCTTCTTCTCCCTCTCCCTCTCCCTTTCTCTCACTCTAAAAATCAATTAAAAAAATTTTTTAAAATATATTTTTATTGATTTTTTTACAGAGAGGAAGGGAGAGGGATAGAGAGTTAGAAACACCAATAAGCTGAGACCGGTTTGGCTCAGTGGATAGAGCGTCGGCCTGGGGACTGAAAGGTCCCGGGTTCGATTCCAGTCAAGGGCATGTACCTTGGTTGCGGGCACATCCCCAGTGGGGGGATGTGCAAGAGGCAGCTGGTTGATGTTTCTCTCCCTTCGACGTTTCTAACTCTCTATCCCTCTCAATTCCTCTCTGTGTAAAATCAATAAAAATATATTATAAAAAAAAAAGAAAGAAAAAGAAAAAAGAAAAGAAAAGAAAGATTGGAATCGAACCTGGTTGTGCAGAGCAACGCTCTATCCACTGAGCCAAACCGGTTTAGGCTTTAAGAAACAGAGAACACCCAACATTTAAAAAACAAAGAAATCTTACCTTTTGTGACAGCATGGATAGACCTGCAGATTATTATGCTAAATGAAATAAGCCAGTGAGAGAAAGATAAATACCTCATGATTCCACATATTTGGAATTTAACGAATAAAATAAACTGATGAATGCTGTTGGCTGAGTTCTCCCATGCACCAAAAGGCCACAGTTGGATTCCCAATCAGAACACAAGCCCGAGTTATGGGCTCAATCCTCACTAGAAGGCATGCAGGAGGCAGCCAATCAATGTCTTTTTCTCATTGATGTTTCTCTCTCTCTCTCTCTCTCCCTTCCTCTCTCTCTAAAACCAATAAAAAATATTTACAAAAAAATAAACTGATGAACACAATAGAAACAGAGACATGAATACATGGAACAGACAACTGTCAGGGGAGGTGGGTTGGGGGGACTGGATGAAAGAAAGTGAAGGAATGAGCCAAAGAACATAAGTGTATAAACCATAGACACAGACAGCAGTGTGGCAATGGCCAGAAGGAAGTGGGGGTGGGGCTGAGTGGAGGTGGGCAAAGGGGGAGCAAATGGGGACAACTATAATAGTGTCAATTTTTTAAATATATATATATTTTTTTATTTTTTACAGAAAGGAAGAGAGAGGGGTAGGGAGTGAGAGAATCATTGATCAGCTGCCTCTTGCACATTCCTTACTGGGGATGTGCCCGTAACCAAGGTACATGCCCTTGACCGGAATCAAACCTGATACCCTTGAGTTTGCAGGCTGATGCTCTATCCACAAAGCCAAACTGTTTAGGGAAATAGTGTCAATTTTTTAAAAACCATGAAAGGAGTTTATTAACACCAAGCCAGTATTACAAGAAATGTTAAAGGCTCTTCTTTTAGAAGAGGAAGAATAAAAAGAGAGAGGAGCATAGTTATCTTACCTAAGAAGGCAGACCCTGGCTGTATTGAAGGCCTGGGTCCCGGTGCCAGAGGAAAACTGATGCTGGAAGCCAAGTGAAGGAAGGCCTATTGCACAAATCTCTTCGGGCAATGGGTCTCTAGTAAAAAATAAAATGGCAATAAATACATATCTATCAATAATTACTTTATTTTTAAATTTAATAAATCTTTATTGTTCAGATTATCGCAGTTGTTCCTTCCCCCCCCCCATAGCTCCCCTCCACTAGGTTCCTACACCACCCTCTGCCCTTACCCCCCCCCACTGTCCTCATCCGTACCTGTATGCTTTTTGTCCAGTCTCTTCCCACACCCCCACTCCCCTTTCCCCCCAAGAATTGTCACTGATTATGCCCCTGATTCTATTATATTCACCAGTTTATTCTGTTCATCAGATTTTTTATTCCCTTGGTTTTTAGATTCACTTGTTGATTGACATGTATTTGTTGTTCATAATTTTTATCTTTATCTTTTTCTTCCTCTTCTTTTTTTTTTTTAAACATATTTTATTCATTTTTTTTTTTTTTTTTTTTTTACAGAAAAAAAGGGAGAGGGGTAGAAAGTTAGAAACATCAATGAGAGAGAAACATTGATCAGCTGCCTCCTGCACACCCCCCACTGAGGATGTGCCCACAACCAAGGTACATGCCCTTGACTGGAATCGAACCCTGGACCCTTCAGTCCACAGGCCAATGCTCTATCCTCTAAGCCAAACCGGTTTCAGCATTCTTCCTCTTCTTAAAGAATACCTTTCAGCATTTCATATAATTCTGGTTTGGTGGTGATGAACTCTAGCTTTTTCTTATCTGTGAAGCTCTTTATCTGCCCTTCAATTCTGAATGATAGCTTTGCTGGGTAGAGTAATCTTGGTTGTAGTTTGTTGCTATTCATCACTTTGAATATTTCTTGCCATTCCCATTTGGCCTGTGTAGTTTCTGTTGAGAAATCATCTGACATTAGTGTGGGTGCTCCCTTGTAGATAACTGTTTTTCTCTTGCAGCTTTCAAGATTCTCTCTTTGTCTTTTGCCCTTGGCATTTTAATTATGATGTGTCTTGGTGTGGTCCTCTTTGGATTCCTTTTGTTTGGGGTTCTGTGAACTTCCTGGACTTGTAAGTCTATTTCTTTCACCAGGTGGGGGAAGTTTTCTGACATTTCTTCAAATAGGTTTTCAGTATCTTACTCTCTCTTTCTTCTTCTGGCAACCCCATAATTTGGATATTGGTACACTTGAAATTGTCCCAGAGGCTTCTTACACTCTCTTCAACTTCTTGGATTCTTTTTTCTTTCCCAGAGGAGTGTTTTTTGCTTCTTTGTATTTCAAATCTTTGACTCGATTCTTGCAATTCTCTAATCTGCTTTTAGGTCTCTGTATAATATATTTTTTTCAGTCAGTGTATGCTTAATTTCTAGTTGATACTTTCTCATATCTTTGAGGGTCTTGTTAAATTTATCAGCAGTTTCTAGAAAATTCTTGAAAAACCTTATAATCGTGGTTTTGAACTCTATATCCAGTCATTTACTTTCCTCCATTTCCTCCATTTGTGGCCTGCCTCTTTGTCTCCGAATTTTGGCTGCTTCCTTGAGGTGGACACTCTTGGTGTGCCCCTTTGTGGGCTGTGTGTGCAGTCTTATAGCTAAGCCTAGATTGTTGTTAGTATCCCTGGGGGTGGGGGGAGTTGACCTCCAGGCCAATTAGCAGTGAGGATCAGCTGTGTCTCTGCTGGGACAACTTCTGTGCTCAGCTTGCATGGGGCAGGGTCTCAGGGTGGAGCATACAGCCTTGGTTTCCTGTCAGCCCCGCCCTATGAGGCCCCTGTGTCTCAGTGCCCCACTGTCATGGCTGCATGCACCTCTGAGAGAAGGCTGCCTTGAGTTTTGCCCACTGTCAGACAGTCCAATTTCTCCCCAAATGAGTCTGGGTATCCAAAGCCTTACCCAGAACTGGATTTCAGTGCAGTCGGGAGGTTTTGTTTCCCTCCTGAATGAGAAAGCTAGCCACATGCTTGCTGCCCGCCCTCTCCATGCACCCCCAAGTAACTCAGCTGCGTATTCAGCCGCCAGCCCTTTCTGCATGCACAGGTCTCCACACCTCTGTCCTCCACAGCTCCTCTGGGTCTCAGTGTCCTTTCCTCTTTCCTTCTAGTTGTAGAATTTCACTCAGCCAGCTTTCTTGTGGTTCTGGAAGATGTCTGCTCTGTCTTCCAGTTGCAGTTTTGAAATTGTTGTGCGAGGCAGCATATATGTGTTTATTTATGCCACCATCTTGGTTTCTCTCTCTCAATGATTACTTTAAATGTAAATGGATTAAATGCTCCAATCAAAAGACAGAGGGTAGCTGAGTGGATAAGAAAACAAGACCCATACATACGCTGTGTACAAGAGACCCACCTCAGAATGAGAGACACTCAGACTGAACGTAAAGGGAAGGAAAAGAGTGTGACTCTGACCCTCAATCATCCCAGCTCTGGGAGATTTGCTGGCTTTCAACCTTAAAACCAAGATGACATGAAGCCAGGATGACAAGACCAGGACGAATCGCACTAGCCCAGCACTTGATCGGTTTCGAGATCCTTATCACAATGGACTGTGCTCATGTGCAGGTGGAGGATTTCGCAGCCCCTCCCCTTGGTCTCTTCTGCCTGCACCCAGAAGTGGAGACAGGGCCCCCATCTTCTCGGAGGGTGGGGTGGCACTTAAACAGCCTCTTTCCTCCTCAGCAGCCATCTCTGGGGCAGGCCGCGGGCCTGGGGTTCAGTTACAATAAGAACCTGAATACATAAAGCAAATGCTGATGGATGTAAAGAAAGAGACTGACAGCTACCAGTCACAGTAGGAGATTTTAACACACCATTGAAATCAAAGAACAGATCATCCAGGCAGAAAATCAACAAGGAAACAGAGGCCTTAAACAGATGATGGATAAAGCAGAGGGGGTACATGTAGACAATGGAATATTGCTCAGCTATATAAAAGAATGAAATCTTACTCTCTGGACCAGAGAGTATTATGCTAAGTGAAAGAAGTCAGAGAAAGATACAAATACAAATTTATTTCACTTCTATATGTAACCTAAAGAACAGAATAAACAAAACAGAAACAGACTGATAGATACAGGAAACACAATGATAGTTGCCAGCTGGGAGGGGGTTGGGGACTGGTGAAAAGGTGAAGGAATTAAGAAGTACCAAGTGGCAGCTACCGAACAGGGGCATGGGATGTGAAGTGCAGCAGCAGGAATAGTTAGTAACACTATAATGACTGAGCCTGTGCCGGGTGGGGACCATTCCTATGGGGGTCACGCCATAAAGCGTATGCACCAGAAACCACATCCCATGGGAACTGTGGGAAAAGTAAACATTCAAAACACAACGTGATGGCGGGGCTTCCTGAGCTGTCAGCGGGCTTCCCATGAAGCCCACGTTCGCTAAAGGATAAGCCCAAACTTCACATCATGATTGGCAGGTGCCTCCAGCCTGACCACCCCCCAGCCTGCCTCCCATTTTTCACCCTAATAGCATCAATTGCCTGTAAAACCCTTCACTCACCACCTCATTTATCATCTCCCTGACCTGCTCTTTCCATTCTCAGGAGCTTGTCCTCAGCCTGTGGGGCCTCAAGTACCCGCCCCCAGAAAGCCTTCCTGACGCACTCCCTCTGCCGCCTTCTCGCTCACCAGTGTGGACCACACAGCCCCGGGCGCCCTGACTCACAGCACTCACCTCCCGTCACCGTGACCTGCTCCGTGTCTGCCCACGCGTGCTGCTCGCCAGGAGCTTCCTGACAATCAGGGTCCTGCTTTATGTGTCTGTTGTCCTTGGCACCTAGAACCATCTGTGGCACCTGTGGTTGCCCAATAAATATTTGCTGAGTGAATGCGTGACCGGTTTTGTCCCTTCTGACAACACCTCCTGCCTTTGAAACACCTTTTCCCACACAACCTGATTCCAGACTCTTGATGTGGATCCCAGGGGGCAAGAATAAAAACGGGCAGACACGCCCAGCCGGTGTGACTCAGTGGTTGGGCATCGGCCTAGGAACCAGGAGGTCATGGCTCAATCCCCAGCATGGGGCAGCCGATTGAAGCTGCTTCTCTCTCCCCCTTCCTCTCCGAAATCAATAAAAATGTATTCTTTAAAAAAGACACACTGGATGTTATCAGTGCCCTCCCGCCAAAGGCCCCCGGAAACGCACCTGCAGCGGAAAAGTGGGTTATTGTTCTTTGCAGCAAGAGTGGGCGCGGACCGCACAGCACTCGGGGCAGCTCAGGAGGGAGGGAGGGAAGCGCTGCTCTAAGATCTGGGCTCTGCTTCAGGGACTTGGGGCAGAGTCTAAGAAAGCGGGAATATTCTCAGATTGAATACTGTCAGAAAGCGAGACAATTACATGACAATCAGTCCTACTTATACTAGTATCGATAAGGAAACTAGAATGAAATAAAGCTGTAATGGTCCTTTTGCCTTTGAAGTAGCAGTCATTGCTGACGGTGAGGAAGATGTTTGGCATTTTGTGTTGGCAGGGTGACTCGTTTTTGTCTGTGCTCACACAACGTATAAACTAGACCTCTGCCTCACTTACGTGGTCTGGTGTTCTGAGGGATGGCGGGGAGCGGCCAGCTTGGGTGCTGCGGGTGAGGCAGTTTCTGACTGTCCCAGGCGGCTCTTCCCTCCTCCCGTGGCTGGGGGGGGGGGAGGGGGCGGGCAAAGGATGGATTGGGAGGGGTGGGGTATGTGTGTACATCTGTTCAAAACTCACCTTTCTTTCCATTTATTTATTTTCTATTTTCATTTGTTTTAAATCTTTATGGTTGAGATGTTACAGATGTCCCCATTTTTCTCCCATTGGCCCCTCTCCCCAGGTCCCACCCTGCCCTAGGCCTTCACCACCCACTGGGGGGGGGCGGGGGTGCCCCCGGGTGACACCGAGGAGCCTGTAAGATCTTTGTTGCTCTCTTCCCAGCCCCACCCCCTCCCTCTGAGGCTCCTCAGTCTTCCCGTGCTTCTGCTTCTATTTCATTCATCAGTTAATTTTGTCCATTACATTCCTTATTTATTTTTAGATTCAATTGTTGATAGACATTTATTGCCATTTTATTGTTCATATCTTTTATTGTTTTCTTCTAATTCTTCTCCTCTCCTCCTACTTAAAGAACACCCTTCATGGTTTCATGTAGTCCTAGTTTGGTGGTGATGAACTCCTTTAGCTTTTTCTTGTCTGTGAAGCTCTTTATCTGACCTTCAATTCTGAATGAAAATTATTACTTTTCAAACACAGCAAGCCTCCAGTTTATCTCCAGGGTCCAACCCCCGACCTTGTCATTTATCCCGGGTCTCAGGCTGCTGCTTCCAGCCCTGACCGTCACCACCCGTGGCCGAGGGGACAGCCCTGAGCACTGGTGCAGCCAGTTGTGATTAGGGAGGAGCCAGCTGTCTTGGTGGCCTTGGCCTTGACCTCTCCCAGCTGCTCCCGGGCATTCCTGCCGTGGGGAGGAGCCGGC
Organism: Pipistrellus hanaki; assembly: GCF_964339955.1. Lineage (NCBI taxonomy): Eukaryota > Metazoa > Chordata > Mammalia > Chiroptera > Vespertilionidae > Pipistrellus > Pipistrellus hanaki. The sequence continues at coordinate 1,912,772 of NC_140509.1, read as the reverse complement.
AGCTTGTTTGCTGGCCGGCTGCTGTGAGTCACCCTGCGGGCATCCCCTGCTCCTGGAGCGCCTGCCTCTGCGGGCTGAGGAGAGCCTGTCGGACAGCCTCGCTGGCTGTGGACAGAGGCCCGGCCGGATGCGTCAGGCTCCCTGGACCTCCAGGCTTTCTTGTCCCTGCTCCCCGCCTTTGGGCTGATGGTCTCACTCTGGGACCCAGTGGCTGCAGGCGCCTGGACCTGAGCTCCCGGGGGATCGTGGGGCCACGGCCTTTCCCTTCAGGCCAGAGCCTCTGTGGCGGGGTCCCTTCCTCCCCAGCCCCTCACGGCTCCTGCCAGCCCGCAGCTCCTGCCTCCACCTCCTGCCTTCCCTCCTGCCAGAGGCGACAGCCCTCGGGGGAAGGCTCCTGTCCCCGGCAGGCCTGGCTTTCTGTCTCACTCCCTTTTGTCCTGCCGCATGCTTGTCCCTGCTTGTCCTTTAGGTTCAAGTCCGGTTTTTACCCGTGTGCTTGCTCGCTGTGAGACCTTAAACAGATTCCCTGCGTCTCTGGCTCCAGTTTCCACACCTGAAAACGGTGGGTGATGATGATGACCCTTGGTTTTTTGTGTGGCTCCGTTTTGCCCTGTTTTGTGTTTGTTACTCAGCAATTAATGTGCCCATTCGTTTGTGAAGAAGCTGGAGCAGACAGGGCCCTGCCGCTCCTCGGATGTGTTCCTTCGGGCCGCATATATGTGGTGTGCGATGCCGTTTTGAAACAGTTATAAAGTAGGATGGTGAGAATACCTGTGTGTGGACCAAGTGAGATTGGAGGTTAAAAAAGATCTTTCACAAAAGCGAGGCACTGCCCGGCGCCGGGAGAGCTCGGTGAGAGTCTGCGTGTGGGAGATCAGGACAGAGCCGGAAAGGAAATGAGCTGGAAGAGCCTTGCGGAGTTGCTGGGCCTTTATGTGTGCATGACCTCGTCCCAGCCCCGGACACAGGAGCTTGGTTCCTCTTCCCCAGCAGCCCTGTGAGACGCGCTCCGCACCCCTTCCCTCTGACCCTGCCTGCCCTCCGGTCCGGCCCCTCCCGCGGGCGCCGAGCTGCCGCGTCTAATCAGCTTCTTCCTACTGATGCTCTGCCAGGCGGCCCGTGCCCCGGCCCCGCGGCCGGCGGATGCTCACTGGTGGCAGAGGAACCGAGTCAGGCCAGACCGCAAGCAGCAGGAGGTCGAAGCTGAGAGAGCTGCCATCTCCAAAGAGGCCTCCTAAAAGCTCCAGCCAGGCCTTGGCTTTCCGGCGAGTGGCGCTCTGAGCAGATGGACACAGCGCCGGCCATGGCCACACCGGCACACCGGCCATGGCCACACCGGCCACACCGCACACCGGCCACGGCCACACCGGCCACACCGGCACACCGGCCACACCGCACACCAGCCACACCGCACACCGGCCATGGCCACACCAGCCACACCGGCACACCGGCACACCGGCTACACCGCACACCGGCCATGGCCACACCAGCCACACCGGCACACCGGCCACACCGGCCACACCGCACACCGGCCACACCGGCCACACCGCACACCGGCCACACCGGCCACACCGGCACACCGGCCACACCGCACACCGGCCACACTGCACACCGGCCACACCGGCCACACCGGCCACACCGCACACCGGCCACACCGGCCACACCGCACACCGGCCACACCGGCCACACCGGCACACCGCACACCGGCCACACCGCACACCGGCCACACCGCATACCGGCCATGGCCACACCGCACACCGGCCATGGCCACACCGCACACCGGCCACGCTGCCATGCTGACAGGCAGAGCTGCCGCTCTGTGGTTCCTCACGCCGTGCAGCCCGTGTGAGGCCCCGAGAGCCGACTTACAGGGACAGGTGAGCAGTAACGTACTCACCTCTCTACCACGTCTTGTAAGATCGGTGCTTAAACACCAAGTGATTTAAATTGGAAAGAAATGCTCTTCGGAGGCCCGCCTCGGAGGATCGGGTCCACTAAGTCCTCCTGCCGCAGTCACCGGGCGGCTCCTCTGTGCGGGTTCTGGCCGGGAGAGAACTCAGAGCCTCGGGTAAGGAGGGCCCTGGGAGCCCAGGCGGAGGGCCCGGGCCCAGGCCGAACGGGCGGGCAGAGGGCCTAGAAGCTGGGAGGGAGGAAGCTGATGGAAACTCACCGGGGGAGGAGGAGGGAAGGGAGAGGCAGGGCTTGCTCCTGGAGGGAGAGGGGGGCTGGCCCTCGGCCCTAAGGGCTGTAGGAGGAGCTGGAGGGGGGTCCCAGGGGCAGAGCTCCCTGGAATATTGGCACTTTCCCGGTGTCCACTCAGGGTCCAGGTCTCCACGGACTGGTCAGTGCCAGGGCAGGCCCTTGCCCAGTGCAGCTGGTCCTGAGTCAGCTGTGGGCTCACTGTCCGGTTTTCTGTGCTTTTCTGGGCCTGGAGCTGAGGTACAACTGAGGCCTCTGTTGTCTCTGGGAGGAAAGGTCAGGGGCCCAAACCGCACAGCCAGCGGATGCTAGGGGAGGAAGTAACCCTGGGGCCAGGCCCCCCACACCTGACTGTCCATCGCCAGGCCCCGGGGCACCCGCCGGTGACCTGGTCCCCCCACGTCTGTCTAACTGCCCTCCGGCTGGGGCCCCTCCAGGTGGACGCCCGCCCTCTCCACTCACACCCGCTCCTCTGGATCCCGCCCAGGCCCTCCTGAGGCCTTTGTGAGGGATTGCAGCTCCTGCTGGGAATGCTTGCTCCCCCCAGGCTCTGCTCAGCCTCCAGCTGCCCCTCGGAGGAGGCTGCAGGGGTGGGCCGCTCCTTGGGGTGCCTCACTTCCCTGCCCTTCCCTTACCCGGCCCGGAGACACCTCGATGCAGGCAACCCCGGCGCGGCCCCCTGCAGCGGTTTTAAACAGGCCCCGGGGCGCCCTGGATGGTGTGGCTCAGTGGATAGAGCTCAGATTTCAGACTGAAGGGTCTGGTTCCATTCCCTCAAAGGCACATTCCTGGGTTGCAAGCTGGGTCCCCAGTAGGGGGCCTTGGGAGGCAGCTGATGGATTCTCTCATCGTTTCTGTCTTGCCCTCTCCCTTCCTCTCTGAAATCAATAACCATACATGAACAGTAAACATAAATAGGCCCGGCCCCCACCCCCGCCCTGCTGGGTGTGTACAATGGGGTCAGGATTCTACTTCATCTCTGGGGGTCTCTCCCTCCCTCACCTCATCCCAACTTGGGGCCCTGCTCTGCCACCTCCTCCTGTCAGCAGCCCCCTTTCCCCCTCCCCCAGGGTGGAGGGCCCTCCCCACTCCCCAAGGAAGCTGGGGTGATGGTAACGGGGAGGAGGAGGGAGGGTGTGGAGCCTGTCCCATGGGAGAGCTCTTGTCCCCCCCACCCCCCCACCTCCATCCCCCCCCCACCTCCATCCCGCCACCCCACCCCACCCCACCTCCATCCCCCCACCCCACCTCCATCCCCCCCACCCCCCACCTCCATCCCCCCACCCGACCTCCATCCCCCCACCCCCCCACCTCCACCCCCCCACCCCCCCTCCATCCCCCCACCCCCCCTCCATCCCCCCACCCCCCCACCCCCCCACCTCCATCCCCCCACCCCCCCTCCATCCCCCCACCCCCACCCCCCCACCTCCATCCCCCCACCCCACCTCCATCCCCCCCCACCCCCCACCTCCATCCCCCCACCCCCCCTCCATCCCCCCACCCCCCCTCCATCCCCCCACCCCCCCACCTCCATCCCCCCCCACCTCCATCCCCCCACCCCCCCTCCATCCCCCCACCCCCCCTCCATCCCCCCACCCCCCCACCTCCATCCCCCCCCACCTCCATCCCCCCACCCCCCCTCCATCCCCCCACCCCCCCTCCATCCCCCCCCACCTCCATCCCCCCCCCCACCTCCATCCCCCCACCCGACCTCCATCCCCCCACCCCCCCTCCATCCCCCCACCCCCCCACCTCCATCCCCCCCACCTCCATCCCCCCACCCCCCCACCTCCATCCCCCCACCTCCATCCCCCCACCCCCCCACCTCCATCCCCCCACCCCCCCACCTCCATCCCCCCACCCCCCCCACCTCCATCCCCCCCCACCTCCATCCCCCCACCCCCCCACCTCCATCCCCCCACCCCCCCTCCATCCCCCCCACCCCCCCACCTCCATCCCCCCCCCCTCCATCCCCCCACCCCCCCTCCATCCCCCCCACCCCCCCACCTCCATCCCCCCACCCCCCCACCTCCATCCCCCCACCTCCATCCCCCCCCACCTCCATCCCCCCACCCGACCTCCATCCCCCCACCCCACCTCCATCCCCCCACCCCACCTCCATCCCCCCACCCCACCCCCTCACCTCAACAGTGGACGTGGCCTCCAGTCCCGTGCAGTGAGCCCCTCGCTGCCTGCTGGGCTGCAGCCCTCGGCTCCCGCTCACTGGTCACCCGTCCCCACGCCCAGGCCCTGCTCCCCGGCCACCTGCTTCCAGGGAGGGTGTCTGTCTGCGGGGCTCACTCCCCACCCCAAAGCGGCCCTTTGATGAGTGAACAGACCCCTCAGAGTCACAAAGCCCAAGGACTGCAAGCCCGGCTTCCCGGGGGGCGTCCACCAGGCTCTCCCCCCGAGTCCCATGTGCCCGGCGGAGCCCTCCAGGCTCTCCGGCTCCCCTCCGCCCACCCGCCCGCCCGCCCGCCCGCCCACCAGGAGAGGCCAAACGGCTCCGCAGGGCGCCGGCCCTGCCACAGCCTCCCTTCCTCCCTTCACCCCTCCTGGCGGCCCCTCCTTCTGCCCAGGAGTGGAGTGGCCGGGGCAGGCAGGGAAGGGGAATGGGAGGAGGGTGGCCCGCTGCCCGCACCTGGGCCTGCCCTGCCCATCGCCATGCCAACGCAGCGCCCTTTGTGCCAGCACTGCCGGCCCCCCGGGAGCCGGAACAGAGCCTCACCGTGACCTCCCTCTTCCTCTCCTCCCGGTGCCACCAGCACCGGCCAGTTCTCACCCAGTACGCTCCCAGCTGGCCCGGCCAGCCACCAGCACCTCCCCGCCATCACCGGGACCTCCCTCAGGCCCCGCCTGCCGCCGGCCCCGGCCCCCGGACCCTGACCCCGGACCCCGGACCCTGACCCCTGACCCCAGACCCTGACCCCTGACCCAGACCCCGGACCCCGGCCCCTGACCCCAGACCCTGACCCCGGCCCCGGACCCTGACCCCTGACCCCGGATCCCGGACCCTGACCCAGACCCTGGACCCCGGCCCCTGACCCCGGCCCCTGACCCCGGCCCCGGCCCCTGACCCCTGACCCCGGACCCCAGACCCTGACCCCGGCCTCGGCCCCTGACCCCAGCCCCCGGCCCCTGACCCCAGACCCCGGCCTCAGACACCGGACCCCGAACCCCGGCCCCTGACCCCGGACCCCGGCCCCTGACCCCGGACCCCGGACCCCTGTCCCCGGACCCCTGTCCCCGGACCCTGGCCCCTGTCCCCAGACCCCGGACCCTGACCCCGGACCCTGGACCCCTGACCCCTGACCCCGGTCCCCGGCCCCTGACCCCGGCCCCCGGCCCCTGGCCCTGGACCCTGGACCCCGGACCCCGGCCTCAGACACCGGACCCCGGACCCCAGACCCTGACCCCTGACCCCGGACCCCGGACCCCGGCCCCTGACCCCGGACCCTGGCCCCTGGACCCCCGACCCCGGCCCCCGGCCCCTGGCCCTGGACCCTGGACCCCGGACCCCGGCCTCAGACACCGGACCCCGGACCCCAGACCCTGACCCCTGACCCCGGACCCCGGACCCCGGCCCCTGACCCCGGACCCTGGACCCCGGCCTCAGACACTGGACCCTGGCCCCGGACCCCGGACCCTGGCCCCTGGACCCCCGACCCCGGCCCCCGGCCCCTGACCCCGCACCCCGGACCCCAGACCCCAGACCCCAGACCCCGGCCTCAGACCCCGGCCCCGGAGCGGCTTCTCATGGCCGGTCCCCGGGGGCTCACAACAGCCGCAGGGGCCCTGCCTCCGCCCGGGGAGCCGTGGGCAGACGGCATCCTGCTCGGCCCGGAGTGGCCTGGCTCTGGCGCAGTGGGCCTCAGCCAGAGCCCTTGGGCTTGGACTTCAGACAGGACCCCGCCTCATCCACAGCCAGCCAGGCCGCCCTCTGGCCTGGTCACCCACACTGTGAGGCCCATCGCGTGGCAGAGCCCCTGAGCCCGGCCCCGCACTGGGCCGGGGAGAGCCCCCCTCGGGAGGGCGTCCCGCAGGGGAGGGTGCGAGGGCCCAGTCCGCGAAGACAGTGGAGAGCAGGGCCGGCAGGAGGACCTGAGTGTCTAAAAGCAGGACCCAGACCATGGCACTCGGGCCGGCACTCCCGCTCTGAGGCCACTGCTCCCCAGCCTGGCTCCGCAGCCCGCAGCCGCTCCTGCCTCTACCCCTGCCCCTGGGGCTTTGCCTCTGCTGCTCCTGCGCTGGAATACTGTCCCCTGGTTCTTTTTTTAAATTTAATAAATCTTTATTGTTCAGATTATTACAGGTGTTCCTCTTTTCCCCCATAGCTCCCCTCCACCCCGTTCCCACCCTACCCTCTGCCCTTAGCCCCCTAACTGTCCTCGTCCATAGGTGTCTTCCCACACCCCCACACCCCTTTCCCCCGAGGATTGTCAGTCCACTCCCTTTCTCTGCCCCTGATTCTATTATATTCACCAGTTTATTCTGTTCCTCAGATTTTTTATTCACTTGATTTTTAGATTCACTTGTTGATATGTATTTGTTGTTCATAGTTTTTACCTTTACCTTTTTCTTCTTCCTCTTCTTAAAGAATACCTTTCAGCATTTCATGTAATCCTGGTTTGGTGGTGATGAACTCCTTTAGCTTTTTCTTATCTGGTTGTAGGTTCTTGCTATTCATCGCTTTGAATATTTCTTGCCACTCCCATCTGGCCTGCATTTTTTCTGTTGAGAAATCAGCTCAGCCTTCCACAGCTCCTCTGAACCTCAATGTGCTTTCCTCTTCTCTTCTAGTTGTAGAATTTCCACTCCGCCAGCTTTCCTGTAGTTCTGAATGGTGTCCATTCTGTCTTTTAGTTGTAGTTTTGATATTGTTGTGCAAGGCAGCAGTTCAGGTGTTTAGCTAGGCCGCCATCTTGGTTTTCTCTCCCTCTGTCCAGAAGCTCTTGTCCCGGCTGCTCCCTCTTCCCAGTCAGCCCAGCTCAAAGGTCATCCCTGCCCTGGCTGCTCAGCTGCCTGAGGCCTTCCCCTGCACTGAGAGGTGGCAGGGTCTGTTCCTGGCGTCAGGTTGTGGCTCCATTCCCTGTAGGGGCATGTAGGTGTGTTGCCCTCATGTTGATGTTTCTCTCTCTCAAAATAGTTTTCAAAAGGTGACTTTTTAAAAGTAATATCCTCAGAGAAGCTTTCCTAGCACCCATTTGCAAGTAGTGCACACCTTCCTGGTGAACTCTTCCTACAGAACACCCTTCATGTTCTTCAAGCACCTGTCACATCTAGAATCGTCTCTGCCATTATTAGTCTTTTGCAGTTGAACCTAAATGGCCAGGAGGTACAGGCGCATGGCCGTGCCCTAGCTCTCAGAACAGTGCTCCACTCCATGGGGAGATAGTTGTGGAGCGACTGGAGGAGCGAATGCCTGGCTCCTCCGGAGCAGTGGGAGGGGGAGGAGGAAGGAGGAGCAGTGGGAGGGGGAGCAGTGGGAGGGGGAGGAGGAAGGAGGAGGAGGAAGAGGGAGGAGGAAGGGGGAGGAGGAAGGAGGAGGAGTGAGAGGGTAGCAGTGGGAAGGGGAGGAGGAAGGAGGAGGAAGGGAGAGGAGGAAGGAGGAGGAGTGAGAGGGTAGCAGTGGGAAGGGGAGGAGGAAGGGGGAGGGGGGAAGGGGAGGAGAAAGAAAGAGGAGCAGTGGGAGGGGGAGCAGTGGGAAGGGGAGGAGGAAGGGGGAGGAAGGGAGAGGAGGAAGGAGGAGCACTGTCTGAAGAGAATGGTTAGTGATGTTTAATTCCACACTGCCCTGTGCCATCTGCCCGGCAGTATTCTGAGGAGCTCTTGCTGTCCTGCAAATGGAGGGGGGTGTCCTCAAATTCCGGCAGCAAGACCCACTGAGGGGGCACCCACAAACAGAGGAGTGGTGGTGGCTACACCGAAAGCTGCGGGCTGGGAGAGCTTTTGCTGGAGGCTCATGCCTTCTGCCCTGGCCGGGTGGCCGGGCGGCTGGGCGGGAGGTTCTGCTGCTTCGCCTGGGCCCCTCGCCAGCAGACCCAGGCACTTCCCAGACGGGCCACCAGTGGCCCCTGACTCCTGGGCGGGCTGCCGGCGCTCGGCGGCGTCTGGTTGGCCTGTGCTCTGTGCAGTGCCAGCCCCAGCCGCAGGCCGCTCCCGGGGTGATGTCCTCCTGGCACCGTGTGCCCGGAAGGAGAGCGGGGGCGGGAGGGAAGCCAGGGCAAGGCTGTTGCCCAGAGGCCTCTGGTGGACAGGCCGCTGCCATCCGCTTTCCCGCCTGGGAGGCTAGGGCACCCAGCCTGAGGGGAGGGGCCAGCGAGTGGGGGCGTTCTGATGAAGCAGCATCTCATATACACTGCTGTTTGAGTGCTAGCTGTTTTGGCTTCTGTAGATGCTTGCTTGCTTAAATAATGAGGAAAACAGGACTACTCCCACTTGCGAGAGGCCATTAAACCTTCCCCAGACAAGGTTATCAGTGCTGGCGCCAGGCCCGGCCTCTGGTTGAGGTCTCAGGGCCAGCACATCCGGGCTCTTTAAGAACTTCTAAAGGGGCCGGAAACACCCCATATTTGGGAGACAAAGAAGGTAGTATCATAGAAATAGGGAGAGTTCCTCCATGTTGGGGCCCAGAATTTGAGACGTTTTCCTCCGGACCCACACATAATAAATGTAATTCCAGGAGGAGAATCCAAGATGGCAGCATAGGTAACACCTAACTGCAGCCTCACACAACAATTTCAATAAAATATAACTAAAATACAAAATGGACATTACCCAGAACTACAGGAAAGTCGACTGACTGGAAATTCTACAACAAGAAGGAAAGGGAAAACCCGAAGGAAAATCAGAGGAGCTGAAAAAGCCTAAGGTACGGAGACACAGTGCTCGCGCAGAGAGGACGGAGCTGGAGAGGAGGGGGAGGCTGGAGAGGAGGGAATGCCTGGCTGGCGTTCCCTAGCGGGAAGGAGATAAAAGCTCCAGACTGTGCTGAACCCCAGATCTGACAGCAATGAACCCCAGTTCTAGGTGAGACCGTGGGGACCCAGGCTCACACAGAGGGAGCCTGGGCTGTGAGGTGGAATCTTAGGGGAGCAGTGATAGGCAGTCCCAGAGGCACGCACATTGCCCGCAGAGAACGGACTGTTGACTGTGCCGCGGGATTGCCCTAGCGGGAAGGAGACAAAAGCTCCAGACTGCTCTGAACCCCACTTCCAACCCCACTTCCAACTGCACTGAACCCCAGTTCCGAACTCTGTGAGGGAGAGCCTAGACTGTTTGGTAGCGGGCGAAACTCGAGGGCACCTTTCTCTCAGAGGTGCTTGCAATGAGTACTGAAGGACCCTGAGGAATACTGAGACTCAGGAGCATCATAGGGTGGGGATGACGGAAGCCAAGGCTGTAGCCTCCACCCTGAAACTGCGCCCCATCCAAGCTAAACACAGAGACTTTTAAGGCTACCAACTCAGAGAAGCTGCAAAAATGCCAAGACAAGGAAACAGATCACAAACGAAAGAACTGGAGGACAAAAAGCGACTGGATATAGAGTTCAAAACTACGCTTATAGCCAAAACCAGTTTAGCTCAGCGGTAGAGCATCGGTCTGTGGACTGAAGGGTCCCGGGTTTGATTCCGGCCAGGGGCATGTACATTGGTTGCGGGCACATCCCCAGTAGGGGGTGTGCAGGAGGCAGCTGGTCGATGTTTCTCTCGTATCGACGTTTCTAGCTCTCTATCTCTCTCCCTTCCTCTCTGTAAAAAATCAATAAAATATATTTTTTTTAAAAAAAAACTACGCTTATAAGGTTTTTCAACAATTTCCTAGAAAAGGCCGATAAAATAAATGAGACCTATGAGGATATGAAAAGGGATCAACTAGAAATAATAAGGGATTATTATTACTGTCTGAAATAAAAAATATTATACAGAGTCCTAAAAACAGAATGGAAAATTGCAAGTATCAAGTCAAAGATTTGGAACATAAAGAGCCCGAGGACACTCCTCCGCAGAAGCAAGAAGACAAGAGAATCCAGAAAGTAGAAGATAGTGTAAGAAACCTCTAGGACAACTTCAAGCGAACCAACATCAGAATTATGAGGGTCCCGAAGAGGAGAGAGAGCAAGATACCGAAAACATACTGAAAAAAATAGTGACAGAAAACTTCCCCCACCTGGTGAGAAAATTAGACCTACAAGTCCAGGAAGCGCACAGAACTCCAAACAAAAGGAATCCAAAGAGGACCACACCAAGACACATCATAATTAAAATTCCAAGAGCAAAAGACAAAGAAAGAATATTAAAAGCAGCAAGAGAAAAGCAGGTAGTTACCTCTAAAGGAGCACCCATACGATTGTCAGCTGATTTCTCAACAGAAACCATGCAGGCCAGATGGGAATGGCAAGAAATATTCAAGGTGATGAATAGCAAGAACCTACAGCCAAAAATAATCTACCCAGCTAAGCTATCACTCAGAATCAAAGGCCAGATAAAGAGCTTCACTAATAATAATAAAAAATAAAAAAATAAAAACAGCTAAAGGAGTTCATCACCGCCAAACCAGAATTATATGAATTGCTGAATGGGGTTCTTTCGGAAGAGAAAAAAAATAAAGATAAAAATTATGAACAACAAATATGTAACTATCAACAAGTGAATCTAAAAATCAAGGGAATTAAAAAACCTGAGGAACAATATTAACTGGTGAATATAATAGAATCAGAGATATGGAAGGGGAGTGAACTGACGATTCTTGGGGAAAAGAGGAGTGGGGGGTGCAGGAAGAGCTTGAACACAAACTGTGCACCTATGGATGAGGACAATGGGGAGTGGGGAAAGGGCAGAGGGTGGGGTGGGAACTTGGTGGAGGGCAGCAATGGAGGGAGAAAAAAAATGAGGAACATTTGTAATAATATGAACAATAAAGATTTATTTTTAAAAAATAAAAATAAATAAATGTAATTCCATCTAAGTACTGCTTGGTTCTTCTCCAGTTTTCTGTAACATTTCCACAGACTCTGACATGGCATGGCAGTGAGGCTGACAGAAATACACAGTTTCTAAAACACGGGAAAACTGAGGCAGGTACGGGGAAATCAGTTCAGTGCCTTACAGTGAGCAGGACAGGAACTGGGTCAGGAGGCTGAGGGGACAGGAGGCTGAGGGGACAGGAGGCTAAGGAGACAGCGGGCTGAGGGGGGACAGGGGGCTAAGGGGACAGGGGGCTGAGGGGGGACAGGGGGCTGAGGGGGGATAGGGGGTTGAGGGGGAACAGGAGGCTGAGGGGACAGGGGGCTGAGGGGGGACAGGGGGCTGAGGGGACAGGGGCTGAGGGGACAGGAGGCTGAGGGGACAGGGGCTGAGGGGACAGGGGGCTGAGGGACAGCAGTCTGAGGAGACAGCGGGCTGAGGGGGAGAGGAAGCTGAGGGGACAGGGGGCTGAGGGGACAGGGGGCTGAGGGGGGACAGGGGGCTGAGGGGGGATAGGGGGTTGAGGGGGAACAGGAGGCTGAGGGGACAGGGGGCTGAGGGGGGACAGGGGGCTGAGGGGACAGGGGGCTGAGGGGACAGGAGGCTGAGGGGACAGGGGGCTGAGGGGACAGGAGGCTAAGGAGACAGCGGGCTGAGGGGGAACAGGGGGCTGAGGGGACAGGGGCTGAGGGGGGACAGGGGGCTGAGGGGACAGGGGCTGAGGGGGGACAGGGGGCTGAGGGGACAGGGGGCTGAGGGGACAGGAGGCTAAGGAGACAGCGGGCTGAGGGGAACAGGGGGCTAAGGGGACAGGGGGCTGAGGGGGGACAGGTTGCTGAGGGGACAGGGGCTGAGGGGACAGGGGCTGAGGGGACAGGGGGCTGAGGGGACAGGGGGCTGAGGGGACAGGGGCTGAGGGGACAGGGGTCTGAGGGGACAGTGGTCTGAGGGGACAGTGGTCTGAGGAGACAGGGGGCTGATGGGACAGGGGGCTGAGGGGACAGGGGCTGAGGGGACAGGGGGCTGAGGGGACAGGGGGCTGAGGGGACAGGGGGCTGAGGGGACAGGGGGCTGAGGGGGGACAGGGGCTGAGGAGACAGGGGGCTGAGGGGACAGGGGGGTGAGGGGACAGGGGGCTGAGGGGACAGCGGGGTGAGGGGACAGGGGGCTGAGGGGACAGGGGGCTGAGGGGGGACAGGGGGCTGAGGGGACAGAAGGCTGAAGGGACAAGGGACTGAGGGGACAGCGGGGTGAGGGGACAGGGGGCTGAGGGGACAGGGGCTGAGGGGACAGGGGGCTGAGGGGGGACAGGGGGCTGAGGGGACAGGGGGCTGAGGGGACAGGGGGCTGAGGGGACAGGGGCTGAGGGGACAGGGGGCTGAGGGGACAGGGGGCTGAGGGGACAGGAGGCTGAGGGGACAGGGGCTAGGGCGAGGCCAGGCCGCGAGGAGGCTGCCTCTGTCTGGTCAGGCCTCTGGCTCCTCTGGTGGATCGTGTCAGTGCCCGGGGGCACAGCCTTATGGAGGGCACAGCCCAGGGCCAGCCCTCGGGCGCCCGGACAGGCTCTCGCAGTGTCACAGGGACGGCCCTGGGACGACTCAGGGCCACACGGCTGCTCAGGGGACCCGCGGGGACCGGAGGCAGGCCCCCAATACGGTGGGCCCGGACTCAGCAGGAACTTAGTGTCTGAGGCCTTGGGGTGGGGGTGGAGCCAAGCAAATAGAGCGACACCCAGAGAGAGTGGGAGGACGGAGAAGCCTCCAGCGGAGTCCGGACCAGGGGCAGCCCGAGCGGAGGCGGGGCCCGCGGGGCGGGGACGCGGCTCCCGCCTCCTCTTACTGCTGCCACCGCGGTCACCCTGGCGTGGAAATGTGAGGAACGGCTGTTTCTTTCTTACAGCTCTGGGGTCAGAAGTCTGACCTGCGGCTCGGAGTCTGAGTCAAGGTGCCAGCAGGCCGGGCGGCAGGCGGGGAGCCCGCCCTCGCCCGCATCCCACGGCCCACAGCCCCACGGCCCACAGCCCACAGCCCACAGCCCACAGCCCACAGCCCCACGGCCCACAGCCCACAGCCCCACGGCCCACAGCCCCACGGCCCACAGCCCACAGCCCACAGCCCCACGGCCCGCAGCCCCACAGCCCCACGGCCCACAGCCCCACGGCCCACAGCCCACAGCCCACAGCCCCACAGCCCACAGCCCACAGCCCCACGGCCCACAGCCCACAGCCCACAGCCCACAGCCCCACGGCCCACAGCCCACAGCCCACAGCCCACAGCCCACAGCCCGCAGCCCATGGCCCACTGCCCACAGCCCCACAGCCCCACGGCCCACAGCCCCACGGCCCACAGCCCCACAGCCCACAGCCCCACAGCCCCACGGCCCACAGCCCCACGGCCCACAGCCCACAGCCCACAGCCCCACAGCCCCACGGCCCACAGCCCCACGGCCCCACGGCCCACAGCCCCACAGCCCACAGCCCCACAGCCCCACAGCCCACAGCCCACAGCCCACAGCCCCACAGCCCCACAGCCCGCAGCCCCACGGCCCACAGCCCCACGGCCCACAGCCCCACAGCCCCACAGCCCCACAGCCCCACAGCCCACAGCCCCACAGCCCCACAGCCCGCAGCCCCACGGCCCACAGCCCCACGGCCCACAGCCCCACGCCCCACAGCCCCACAGCCCCACAGCCCCACAGCCCACAGCCCCACAGCCCACAGCCCACAGCCCCACGGCCCACAGCCCCACGGCCCACAGCCCCACAGCCCCACAGCCCCACAGCCCCACAGCCCCACAGCCCACAGCCCCACAGCCCCACAGCCCACAGCCCCACGGCCCACAGCCCACAGCCCCACAGCCCCACAGCCCGCAGCCCCACGGCCCACAGCCCCACGGCCCACAGCCCCACAGCCCCACGGCCCACAGCCCCACGGCCCACAGCCCCACGGCCCACAGCCCACAGCCCCACAGCCCCACAGCCCGCAGCCCCACGGCCCACAGCCCCACGGCCCACAGCCCCACAGCCCCACAGCCCCACAGCCCCACAGCCCCACGGCCCACAGCCCCACAGCCCCACGGCCCACAGCCCCACGGCCCACAGCCCACAGCCCACAGCCCACAGCCCACAGCCCCACGGCCCACAGCCCCACAGCCCACAGCCCCACGGCCCCACAGCCCACAGCCCACAGCCCCACGGCTCACAGCCCACAGCCCCACGGCCCACTGCCCACAGCCCACAGCCCCACGGCCCACAGCCCCACAGCCCCACAGCCCACAGGCCCACGGCCCACAGCCCCACGGCCCACAGCCCACTGCCCACAGCCCACAGCACCCAGCCCACAGCCCCACGGCCCACAGCCCACAGCCCACAGCCCACAGCCCCACGGCCCACAGCCCCACGGCCCACAGCCCCCAGCCCACAGCCCACAGCCCCACGGCCCACAGCCCCACAGCCCACAGCCCCACAGCCCCACAGCCCACAGCCCACAGCCCCACGGCCCACAGCCCACAGCCCACAGCCCACAGCCCACAGCCCGCAGCCCACGGCCCACTGCCCACAGCCCCACAGCCCCACGGCCCACAGCCCCACGGCCCACAGCCCCACAGCCCACAGCCCCACAGCCCCACGGCCCACAGCCCCACGGCCCACAGCCCACAGCCCACAGCCCCACAGCCCCACGGCCCACAGCCCCACGGCCCCACGGCCCACAGCCCCACAGGCCACAGCCCCACAGCCCCACAGCCCACAGCCCACAGCCCACAGCCCCACAGCCCCACAGCCCACAGCCCCACAGCCCCACAGCCCGCAGCCCCACGGCCCACAGCCCCACGGCCCACAGCCCCACAGCCCCACAGCCCCACAGCCCACAGCCCCACAGCCCCACAGCCCGCAGCCCCACGGCCCACAGCCCCACGGCCCACAGCCCCACAGCCCCACAGCCCCACAGCCCCACAGCCCACAGCCCCACAGCCCACAGCCCACAGCCCCACGGCCCACAGCCCCACGGCCCACAGCCCCACAGCCCCACAGCCCCACAGCCCCACAGCCCCACAGCCCACAGCCCCACAGCCCCACAGCCCACAGCCCCATGGCCCACAGCCCACAGCCCCACAGCCCCACAGCCCGCAGCCCCACGGCCCACAGCCCCACGGCCCACAGCCCCACAGCCCCACGGCCCACAGCCCCACGGCCCACAGCCCCACGGCCCACAGCCCACAGCCCACAGCCCACAGCCCCACGGCCCACAGCCCCACAGCCCACAGCCCCACGGCCCCACAGCCCACAGCCCACAGCCCCACGGCCCACAGCCCACAGCCCCACGGCCCACTGCCCACAGCCCACAGCCCCACGGCCCACAGCCCCACAGCCCCACAGCCCACAGGCCCACGGCCCACAGCCCCACAGCCCACAGCCCACTGCCCACAGCCCACAGCCCCCAGCCCACAGCCCCACGGCCCACAGCCCACAGCCCACAGCCCACAGCCCACAGCCCCACGGCCCACAGCCCCACGGCCCACAGCCCCCAGCCCACAGCCCACAGCCCCACGGCCCACAGCCCCACAGCCCACAGCCCCACAGCCCCACAGCCCACAGCCCACAGCCCCACGGCCCACAGCCCACAGCCCACAGCCCACAGCCCACAGCCCGCAGCCCACGGCCCACTGCCCACAGCCCCACAGCCCCACGGCCCACAGCCCCACGGCCCACAGCCCCACAGCCCACAGCCCCACAGCCCCACGGCCCACAGCCCCACGGCCCACAGCCCACAGCCCACAGCCCCACAGCCCCACGGCCCACAGCCCCACGGCCCCATGGCCCACGGCCCCACAGCCCACAGCCCCACAGCCCCACAGCCCACAGCCCACAGCCCACAGCCCCACAGCCCCACAGCCCACAGCCCCACGGCCCGCAGCCCCACGGCCCACAGCCCCACAGCCCCACAGCCCCACAGCCCACAGCCCCACAGCCCCACAGCCCGCAGCCCCACGGCCCGCAGCCCCACGCCCCACAGCCCCACGCCCCACAGCCCCACAGCCCCACAGCCCCACAGCCCACAGCCCCACAGCCCACAGCCCACAGCCCCACGGCCCACAGCCCACAGCCCCACAGCCCCACAGCCCGCAGCCCCACGGCCCACAGCCCCACGGCCCACAGCCCCACAGCCCCACGGCCCACAGCCCCACGGCCCACAGCCCCACGGCCCACAGCCCCACAGCCCACAGCCCGCAGCCCCACGGCCCACAGCCCCACGGCCCACAGCCCCACAGCCCCACAGCCCCACAGCCCACAGCCCCACGGCCCACAGCCCCACAGCCCACAGCCCACAGCCCCACAGCCCACAGCCCACAGCCCCACAGCCCACAGCCCCACGGCCCACAGCCCCACGGCCCACAGCCCACAGCCCCACAGCCCACAGCCCCACGGCCCACAGCCCCACGGCCCACAGCCCACAGCCCACAGCCCACAGCCCCACAGCCCACAGCCCCACAGCCCCACGGCCCGCAGCCCACAGCCCCACGGCCCACAGCCCCACAGCCCACAGCCCCACGGCCCACAGCCCCACGGCCCACAGCCCCACAGCCCACAGCCCCACAGCCCCACAGCCCCACAGCCCCACAGCCCCACGGCCCGCAGCCCACAGCCCCACGGCCCACAGCCCCACAGCCCACAGCCCCACGGCCCACAGCCCCACGGCCCACAGCCCCACAGCCCACAGCCCCACAGCCCCACAGCCCCACAGCCCCACAGCCCCACGGCCCGCAGCCCCACGGCCGCGCCCCAAGGCCGGCCCCTCTGCTCCTGCTCCCCCCCACCCCCTTGGCCTTCAAAGCAGCGCAGTCCCCCTCCAGCTCAGTCTCTTTGCTTGTCCTCTTCCGGTTTTGTCCTCCACTTTGTAGGGCCTTTGATTATATTGGGCCCACTGGTTAATTTGAATGATCTCCCTGTTCAAATTGAACTAATTAGCAACCGGAATTCCACCTACAAACTTTTTGAAAAATGTATTTTTCTTGATTTCAGAGAGAAAGGGAGAGGAGAGAAACATCAATGATGAGAGAGAATCATCAATCAGGATGGAGCCCAGACCAGGCATGTGCTCTGACCCGGTCAGCTGTGATCTCCTGAGCCACACTGCCTAGGCTCCGTCTGCAAACCTAATTCCCTCGCCGTCCAGGAGCTCCCAGTCACGTGCCGGGATTAGGACAGCCCGTCTTCGCGGACAGTGCTCTACCTGACAGAACAGAACCATCTGATCCGTCGGAGCCTCGCACGGGTGGTGAGCGCTGAGCCGAGCTTTGCGCGCAGTCTGTCAGTGTGCGTGTGGTGGGTGTCTGAATGCGCCCAGGCCGGGGCAGGGGTGCCTGGAGGGCTGCCTCCAGACAGGGCGCTGTTCTCCTGGAGAGCAACGCCAATGCCCCCCCCCCCCCCCAGCAGCCCGCCTGTCCTCAGGGAATGCCTGCGTGTGTCCCTGTGATGCCAGCGTGAGACTACTGGTGTCTGTGTGAGGTCTGCATCAGGGGAAGGTGCTGTCAGGCTGCACTTGGGGGCATTTGGACACTGGTGGATGCACATGCGTGTTTGTACAGTGTGTGACCACAATTGCAGGCACCTGCATGTTTACTTATTCACAATGCTGGAGGGTATCCAGGCAGAAGACCTGGCTGGAGACAGGTGGCAGAATGGGAGGAAGAAGGAGCAGAGAGGGCGGAGAAGGGGAGGGGAGGAGGAGGAAAGCGCAGAGATGGAGGTGAGGAGAGAGGGCACAAGAAAGATCAGGATATATCAGGAAGCAGAAAGGAGTCCTAGGAACCTGAAATGAAAACATTTCACAGAAAGGACACAAATGAGAAGATCTGGGTATGGCTCCGCTTCTGGGACCTTGGCAGTGCCAGCTCTCGGCCTCAGTTTACCAAGAGATTTGAAATAGATAACCCTTAGACCCATCTTAAGGAAGGAGAGAAAAAAGGTAGAGATAAAATCACACACAGGGAAAATGAAGAACTAGAGACACAGAAGAAAGTAAGGCGCGAGGACCTGGGCGCCCGCCAGGAGCACCGCCGAGCGCCCATCCTGACTCCTGGAGGCGGGAGGGTGGGCGCCGGCTCCCAAACGCACCCAGAGCGTCAGGGTCCTAACGCCCAAGAGCTGGGAGAGGCGCCCGGAGGCCGCCGCGCCGGCACTCAGAGGCCGGCCCGAGCCGCACGAGCCGGATCCCTGCTTCCGGCCCGCCCCCAGGAGTGGGTGTGCCAGGCACCTGGAATGACTCACTCCCGGGCGATGTGGGCACCCTGCCCGCGGCACGCCACCGGCGGGGGAGGGGAGGTTTGGGGGGGGGTAAAGGGGACTACCCCTCCCCACATCGGCCACTGGCCCCCGGCGCGCCCCTGGCGACCCCCTCCGGTTGGAGGACCCGGCGTCCTTTCCGCTCCCCTCCCCAGCCCGGCGGGACGCGGGAGAACCGGGGGAGTTGCGCAAGGCGCTGTTTACCTCCCCGGCCTCCTCCCTCCCTATAAAGCCGGCCGCGGGGGCGAGGCCGCAGCCTGGACGGAGGGGCCGGCGCAGAGGGCAGAGCGGCGAGCGCGGGCCGGCGCACACCGCTTCCCATGGAGCCGCCGGGCGCCGGGCTGGTGGAGCGCCTGGCGCAGCTGGCGACGTGCCCGCTGTGCGGGGGCCCCTTCGAGGACCCGGTGCTGCTGGCCTGCGAGCACAGCTTCTGCCGCGCGTGCCTGGCCCGCCGCTGGGGTGCCGCGCCGGCGCCCGGCCCCGAGGCGCCCCCCGCCTGCCCCCGCTGCGGCCAGCCCTGCCCGCGCCGCAGCCTGCGCTCGCACGTGCGCCTGGCCGTGGAGGTGCGCATCAGCCGCGCGCTGCGGGAGCGCCTGGCCGAGCCGGGGGCCCGCGCCCGGAGGCGCCGCATCCCCACCATGGGCAGCCTGGACCCGCCGGGGGAGGTGAGGCCGCGGCGCGGCGGGCGGGCCGAGGCGAAGGATGGAGCGGAGGAAGGAGGGAGGCTGGGCGCCTCTCCCGCGCGGGGGGCGGGCGGAGCGAGGGGCTGCCTGGGGAGGCGAGGGGGGACCTGGGCGGAGGGTGCAGGTCCCAGAGCCCCGCCGTCGCAGGCCGGGTTGTTTGTTGTTGTTGCCGCGACTCCTCCCAGGCCGCGGGCGGGCAGGGCGGCGGGACCTGGAGGAGCGGCCGGGGGCTCGGCTCCCCCTCCCCAGCCTCGTCACCCATCCGCGGCCGCGCCCCTCCGGGTCCGCAGTCAGCCCCATCCCCTTGCGAGAGCCCCGCTTCTCCCCAGCAGCCAAGCCGCCTCGGGCCTCGCCCCCCCCTCCCCCCTTTGCCGTCCAGGCAGATAGAACCCCTTGGTTGAGGTGTAGTTGGCGCAATTGGGCAGCCTTTCCGCCTCCCCTCCGCTGCCCCGGGGCCGGGAGGGGCGGCTCGCCGGTGTCCTGCCGAGCGTCCTGGGACCGGCCGGCTGCCTCCCTGGCCCGAGACCACAGGCCGCAGAGCAAAGGCCCAATAAACGCGCTGCGCTTTATGGCCGGAGTGAAGCAGCTTTACTGGGAGGCTTTAAAGCGCGAACCCCTTCCCCCCGGGCTCCGATGTGTCTGGTCTGTGATGGTTGTAAAGGGGCACACCCTCAGGAAGGGGCAGGCGGGCACTGAGGCCTTGGGGACGGGGCAGGGCAGTGCCTGGTGGCGGTAGGAGAATGGGGTGCGGTGAGGGGGTGGCGAGAGGAGACGGCAATGGGGAGCACAGGGGAGAGATGGGGCTCACCCCTCTGACCCGCTCACCTGAGCCGGCGGTGGGGAGGGCTCCCCACAGTATAAAGCTCAGCTCATCCTTTTCCTCTGCCCCCAGGACATGAGGGAGACATGGAGAAGGTGAGTCCCCCTTCCCTCTTCCTTCCTGTCCACCCCCAGCTGCCCACCCATCACCTTCTCCCAGGGCCCGCTCCTTTCACGCACTCAGACAGGGTTCCTGGTGCCTCGCCCCTCCCTGCGCCCGTGGTGCCATATGGTAGGAGGTGGGCAACAGAAGGCAGAGGGTGTCTGCTGGTTTCCTGACCTTTCTCCCTCATTTGTCCAGACTTGGTGCCCCCACCCCCAAGTCATCCCAGCCCGAGGACGAGCTCCCCGAGGACTACCCCGTGGTCAGGAACATGCTGCACAGGCTGGCGGGTAAGGGCGCGGGGAGAGGAGGTGTTGGTCTGCTCCCTTCTGTCGCAAAGCCGCCGAGCCCAGAGGGCGTCGGGGTCCTAGGGAGGCTGTGACAGCCTCACTCGGGTGCTGGCCGCGGGGCCTTGCGGGCAGGGCTGGTCCTGACTCCCCCGCCTTGGGGCCCTGCCGGCCCTCGGCCTGTAGGTGCTGTCTCCTGGCTTCCCGTGCTCCCTCTGGACCCTCTGTCTCCAGGCCCAACCTTCCCGCTTTATAAGGGCACCGCTCATGCTGGACTAGGCTCCACCCTCCTGACCTCATTGTAACTTGGTTTCTCTGTAAAGACTGTTCCCAAATAAGGTCACATTCTGATCCAACGCATACCAATGGTCCTCATATTCCAGCCATTCTTCCCCTTCCCTTCACACGCTCAGACACAGACCCGAAGGTCAGGGGCCTCTCAGGAGCCCCTGCTTCCGCTCCTCTCTGCCCCAGACTAGGCTGCCTCTGCAGCTGCTGGGAGTCCCTGCCTCCACCTCCCGCTCACCCAGCACCCTGCCCACCAGGTGGCTTCTTGTACCCCGAATCCAGAGATCCCTTCTCAGGCACCGTACGCTCAAGGCCAAGAACGCCTGCTCTGGCCCCTTTGCTCTCGCCTCTCCCTGTGGAAGTAGCCTGTCCACTCCCACCTGTCCCTGTGCTCAGGGGGCTGGTTTCTCCAGATGCCTGGGATTCCTCCCGCCCCTCCCTCTGACACTTGGGGTTCCGGCATCTGGTATCACTCTGTCCTGCTGGCCCCGCTCCCAGCCCCACCCGATTCTGCAGATGGAGGTGCCAGGCCTCATTCCTCGCCAGGCCAGCCTCTCTCCCACCCCAGCCCTGGTGCTCTCTCCGGTCCAAGGCCAGTTCTACAGGAAGGGCCATGGGTGCGCGGGCCGGGCCTGCCTGGACCTACCCTGCATAGGTCCTCACCTCCTCAGTCCACAGCCCCTGGCAGCGGCCCGGGGCCTCTCGGTGCCCTCCGCGTGAACGCTGGTCCTGCGCCCAGACTCAGCAACCCCCCTCTCTCGGCCCCCTCCTGTCTTGTGCTCCACAGCCGACCTGACCCTGGACCCCAGCACTGCCCACCGCCGCCTGCTCATCTCCGCTGACCGCCGCAGCGTCCGGCTGGCCCCCCCAGGGACACCAGAGCCCCCCGACAGCCCAGCGCGCTTCGATCAGCTCCCGGCGGTGCTGGGCGAGCAGGGCTTCGGGGCGGGCCGCCACTGCTGGGAGGTGGAGACCGCCGAGCCCGCCTCGGGCGGAGCCCCTGCTGGGGAGGACGAGGAGGCGGAGAGCCACTACGCCTTAGGTGCGGCCGGGGAGTCGGTGCAGCGCAAGGGCCGCGTGGGGCTGTGCCCTGTGGGCTCTGTGTGGGCCGTGGAGGGCCGCGGTGGCCGCCTGTGGGCACTCACGGCCCCCGAGCCCACCCCGCTGGGCGGCGCCGGGCCCCCGCCGCGGCGGATCCGCGTGGACTTGGACTGGGAGCGGGGCCGCGTGGCCTTCTACGACGGCCGCTCGCTGGACCTGCTGTTCGCCTTCCAGGCCCCCGGGCCCCTGGGGCAGCGGGTCTTCCCTCTGCTCTGCACGCGCGACCCTCGCGCCCCGCTGCGCATCGTGCCGGCGGAGGGCTGAGCCTGCCTGGGGCCGCCCGCCTACCAGGGGCCTGTCCTCACCCGCCCGCCCGCAGCCAGAGTTCCGACGAGCGCCCTGCCCACCTCCATTGTATCTGTCTCCCACAGTGAGACTCAGCTGGCCTGTTTCCCATCACTCCCGGGGCCCAATCCATTGCACCCGCCTCTTGGGAGCTGCTCCCCATCTGCCCCTCCCCCATCTAGGCTGCTCCAGGTGCTTCACATAGTCCCCCTCTACTTCCGCCTCTGCTGGTCTCAACCCAAGGCCCAGCCCCCAGGCTGGCTGCCTCCTTGTCAGGCTCAAGGGCAGCAGGACCTCCTCCTGGAAGCAGAGGCGGGGCTCGCTTCAGGTTCTCTAGGAAGCTTGTGTCAGTTTTCTTTTTTGGGGGGCCCTACTCCACGGTGACGGGCTTCCCATCGTCAGGCTTTTCCCATGAGGAACTTCTCTAAACCACCCCCTGCACTGCTCCAGTGAGAAACCGCCAGCAAGGCCCAGCCCGTGTGGCTCTGGAGAGCGTTAGCCTGCGAAGTGAAGGGTCCAAGGTTCGATTCCCGCCAGGAACATGTTTGGGTTTCAGACTTGATCCCCAGTAGGGGATGTGTAGGAGGCAGCCGATCAATGATTCTTTCTCATCACTGATGTTTCAACCTCTCTCCCTTCCTCTTCCTCCTCTCAGGAAAAAAAAAAGAAAAAGAAACCCATAGCACTACCTCTCCTTTCCTGGACCTGGGGTGGCCCAAACACCTCAGCATCCTGTGTAGCCTCACCCGTCTACCCCTCATGTATAAAGGGCTGTATGTAACACATTTGAGATGTTGGGTTATTTATTTGTGCATCTGTGGCAATAAACGGGATCTCCGTGGTGGTGATCTGACTGATCTCTGCAAGTGTGCGTGGCCAGCGCCGGACAGGACACTCAGACCCCAAGGAGAGCAAGGGAGCGGAGGCTGGCCTGGCAGACATCGGAGCCCAGGAGGGAAGGGGTGAGGGGCGTAGGGGGCATGCCCTCCTCTCTGCTCTCTTCCTCCTCTCCCTGCACGATGTGGGATGTCTCTGGAGCTGGCAGACCACGCTGAGGAGACAGCTGGCCCTAAGTCGCCCTCTCAACGCCAGCTTTGTCAGAGCCCTAGGTCACACGTGAAGGGTGAGGGAAGAGGCCATGTCTGTTTCTTCCATTTCCCATTAAAGGTGAGAATGACAAAGACCTTTCTCTCCCGAACTCCTGAGGGCACGAGAGGGCATGGGAGCTCCCAGACCCCTCACCACCGCAAGGACCGGGCGCAGACCGTGTGAAGACAAGCGGGTTAGCGAAGGGCTCCAGGCCAGGACTGAAGCGCAGCGGGGGCAGGACTGCCCGGACCTGCCCGGAGCCTGGCAGTGAAAGCCGGGGCTGTTGGGGTCCAATCTAAGCATTTGGGACTCAAGTAGAATGCAGGAGCCGAGAGAGCTGGACCCAGGGCTGGCGATTGGCAGTGGGAGCGAAGGGAAGAGGCTGGGGCCAAGATGCCTAGATCCCTGGGGGGGAGGTTGGGTCCTGGGGGGAATGACAAGAACAACGAGGGCTGGGCAACCCAGAAGCCTGGGTTCTAGAATAGCAGCAAATCAGGATTCCAGGATCTCCGTCCCTCCTCTCCTTCCCTCCTCCAGACAGAGCGGTGGGTGGGGGCTGGAGAATGATCTAACCATGGGTTTAGTCCCCAAGTAGCAACATGAATAGTCAGGGCCAGACAGACACAGAAATGGTGGGGGGCAGAGGAATTTAGTGCTGCATTGGCCCTGGAGGGGGCTGAGAGGGGTCAGGGGGCTGGGAAGGAGTGGTGGGGCTCGGTCCAGGGGTCACACGGCTCCGTCCTTTGTGGTGGCCCCGTACACAGTGTGTGTGACCACAGCCTTCCTCTTCCTCCTCATCACTCTCGGTGGAGCTCTCACCAAAGGCCCGGGGTTTCTCATAAATACAGCAGCCTGCGTTGGGAGGAGGAGCCATTAAAAAGGAGGGAGAGGAAGATCTCCAGTCAGTTTCCTTCCCATGGGATCTGCCAGAATTCCTACTTCCACTATGGACTCCTACTACAGTCCAGGACCCAGCTTCTCCAGGGTCACCCGCTGGCACTCAGACACTCACCCCCATAATCCTCTGAGAGAGCCAAAGCTACATTCTCTTACCCGACACCCCTTGCCTTCAAGCCTTGGGACATCCCATCCCAATTTGAGCCCTCCCATGCCTCTCATTTTAACCTCCTCTCCCTGATGCCGGAGGACCACCAAGGCAACCACCGGACAGGGGCAGCCAAGGCGGCGGAAGCCCGCGCCCAGGTGGAGGGATGGGGGTTGGGGGGGGCGGGTTACCACGGCCATAACCACTCACATTTTGATGAGCGGCGCCCCATGTGTTCGTTGTCCACCGTGTCACTCGTCCATTCCACCTTTTTCTCCGGCTTCCGTTTCCGCAGTTTGATGGTCAGGCTCCGGTTCTCCTAGGGTGAGAGGTGGGCACACCCATGTAGTTCCCTCTCGGGCCTCCCGAGTGCATTCAGCACCAGAAGAGCCCGGTGGGGGACCAACTAGAACAGGCCTCTGACTCCAGCAGGAACCGGGAAGTGTATTCCCTGTTCTTGATAAGCTCTAGTGTACAAGGAAGTCACAATTCCTAACCTAGAGAATTCTTACCCAGAAATCTTCAAAGGAAACACAACCCTCACTGTTTCTCCATTTTCTTCCCCAACTCATCTTGCTGGTATTTAGTTTCTGTCTCAAAGCCTAATCTGCGATCTCTTTTTCAGAGCCCTCCCTACCTCTGAGTCACCGATCCCCTAGCATCTCTGGTAATCATTATTCTACACCCTCTCAATCCAGGTGTTATGAAGCCCAATGCAACCTTCTCCCTTTGAAAACCACCTAACCTATTTTTGCAAAAATGCTACCTTTTTCTCTATTTACATCTCTTATTTTTTCAAATATTATCTTCATCTCCTTTTCTTTTGTCCCCTCCTTCTCTGCTTCCTTTTACATTCACTCCTTCCGCAGAGTTATTGACATGCATGCTTCCAAGTTCCTTGCGGCTGGCCCTTCCGCGCTCCAGAACCCTCCGTCCCCGTCTTTCCGCACACACACCGCCACCCAAGCAGCATCCCTACATCCGAGCCTGTCACGACCAACCTGCACCGTCTCTCCACTGCGAATATCCCAAGTCCGGGGCTTCTCCCACCCCACTCCTCCCATGTTCCCAGCCCGGGCCGCCCGCAGCTCTCCCGGGCCTATCCCCGCCCTCCCGGTACCTCCCAGACCCCGACACGGCACCGCCCCCCGCCTTTCTCACGGGCTCGGTCGTCACGGTAACCGTTGTCTCAGTGACGGTCTCACTCAGCCCGGGCCCGGCCTCGGCCATGGCTCGGGCTGAGGGGCGGAGGGAGGAGACGCCCTTTCCTCGCTCTGCGTCTCCGCGGCCTGAGGCTGCGTGTCCCACTCAGACTGGCGGCCGGGACCGTCCACCTTCTCTTCCCCTCCTCTGGGCCTCGCTTCCCCACCCCTGGGGACAGCCCGTGCAGCCCCACTTCCGGTCCCCCGCTTCCGGGTGTGACGCCGCCCGGGGTCCGCCGGGCGCTAACTGCGGCTGCGCAGGCGCGGCCGAGCTGCGCCCCGCGGGTCGTAGCAGTGCGCAGGCGCCGGGACCAGGGCGACCGGAAGGGGGCGCCGTGAGGCCCGACCCGCCGCCTCCATCGCTGCGCGGGCGGGAACTGAGGAGCGAAGGTGGCGGCCCTTCGTCTCCTCGTTGTTCCTCTGGGAGTCACAGAGGCCGGGAGCAGGGGAGGCCCACTGAGCGTCCGGGTCAGGGAGGCAGCCAATAGACGTGTCTCCATGGGCGCTTCTCTCTCTCTCTCTCTCTCTCTCTCTCTCTCTCTCTTTCTCTCCCCCTCCCTCCCTCCCTCCCTCCCTCCCTCCCCCACCCCCTTCTTCCACTCTCAAAAAACCAGTGGAAAGAACGGTGTTTCAGACATGAGCAGAACAAGGACGATGGGCCAGGTGCGGAAAGCCGTCCCCGGCAGCTCCCGCCGGCAGCTGTCAGCGCGCCCTGGCCTCCCGGTCATCGGACCCGCCTTTCCTCCTGGGGCTGCATCAGCCGTTCAGCTCCAGGCCGCGGAGAGCAGCAAAACCAGACGGTGGCAGTGGCTGCCTCCGGACCAAGGGCGCCCCTGGAAAGCTGTGACTTCTGGACCTCCCCTGACTTCACCTGCTAGGCAGTGTTTCCCAACCTTCTCTCATGATGAGAATCACCTGGTGGAGTTGTTAAAACACAGATTCCTGAATCCCAACTAAGAAGTGCTAAACTAGAATTTTTGAGAACATATAGGTAAAATTGCATACCTAACTTAGTGCTCTGTATATAACATCTGTGTTAGAGCACTAGTTAAGTATACAATTTTACCTATATGTTCCCAAAAATTCTAGTTTAGCACTTCTTGGGATTCAGGAATCTGTGTTTTAACAACTCCACCAGGTGATTCTCATCATGAGAGAAGTTTGGGAAACACTGTGCTAGAGAAACGCGGATGGAGGACCCTCCCCATTGAGAGCTCTCCTCCGGAGCGCCCTCGGCGGGCCCCTGGCCCCTACCCTCCTCTAAGGGACCAGGAGACTTGCAACCAGAAGAGAATGGGGAGCGTAGCTTGTCCCAGGCTCACCCCCAAACCTGTCTCCAAGGCCCCCTTTTCTCTGACTTCTCAGTGACCCGGAACAGCCCCCCTCTCCCCCCAGGCTGTTACTTTCTCTATGCATCTTACTTGTTTCACTGTCTGAAGTATATTTTATATTTTTGCTGCCATCATCAACCCAGTGCTGTGTAGCCCTTCCCTTTGGATATCCCCATCTCCTTTTCTTTAAATATCGATAAATTCAAATTTTCTCTATTCACCTCCTGAGATTGCTATTTAGCCCGCCTATGCACCACCAACTGTAACCATTCAGTGAGGATTAACAAAAAAAGAAGACAGGATCTGGGTTCTAGGACCTGTCCTCTGCCTGGAAGTGTCTGAGCAGGCGCACGTGCACAGGCTGGGACAGTCCTGTGATGGCAGGCCTTGGAGATGGAGGTGCATGAAACACTCTGATCCTGCCTTCTAGCCCCCAGACTGGTGGGGAGATTGGCAGGCTCAGCACCTACAAAATGTAAGACTGGGATATTAGTGCTGTGTGAATCTCACCTGTGAAGAGCTTAGCTGTAACAGCCAATGTTTTCTCTGGGGCAAGGAGCAATGGTCATAAATTATAATATGGAACAATTCAAGCTATGAGAAAAATATGTGCGTTTCTTAGGGAGCAGCAGTGGTGCAAAGGGACCACAAAGGCAAAGGGATGTGTGGGATTTTTTTAGGTACAAAGAGCAGCTTCGAGTCCTAGATGTGTACAAAGGTGGGATATGAAGGGAGCGCCAAGGAGGCTTGACAAGTAGGCTCAGTTATATGGGAGGCCCTGGTAGGCCTTGCTAGGAAACTT
The DNA here is from genome assembly GCF_964339955.1 of Pipistrellus hanaki. Lineage (NCBI taxonomy): Eukaryota > Metazoa > Chordata > Mammalia > Chiroptera > Vespertilionidae > Pipistrellus > Pipistrellus hanaki. Next base: position 1,885,291 of record NC_140509.1, on the reverse strand, counting down.
GGACTTGATCCAGTCAGTTATGGGTCAAGGAAAGGCTTAACCTAGGGTAGAAATGCGAACAGACTTGTTTCAGATTTCAGGAGGCAAGCAAGTAACTGCCAGAACCGTTCACATGCACAATGCAGGGATGGCCTTGCCTACCCTCAACGTTGCTGAGGATTTAAACAAGACAGGGTGTTTTTGAGAGCTCTGAGTACACAAAAGCCACGCGATTACAAGATAATCATTATTACTTTCACCCCCTGAGCACCATTTAAGCCAAGGAATGCAGGAATACTGATTCCCAGACTGCAATTTGAATGTTTATTGTGCCTGGACTGTGTATTTTTTTCCCTTTGAAGTTTATGGTTCAATCTGAAAAAAGCAAGATGCCATTCAGTATGTACAGTATACCCATTAAGAAAACAAGTAGCGCCGAAACCGGTTTGGCTCAGTGGTAGAGCGTTGGCCTGCGGACTGAAAGGTCTCAGGTTCAATTCCGGTGAAGGGCATGTACCTTAGTTGTGGGCACATCCCCAGTAGGGGGTGTGCAAGAGGCAGCTGATTGATGTTTCTCTCATCGATGTTTCTAGCTTTCTATCCCTCTATTCCTCCTCTCTGTAAAAACTCAATAAAAATATAATAAATAATAAAGATATTTTAAAAAGAAAACAAGTATCTCTGTAGGTTGGGATTCCTTGTAGTCTTTACTTTTTTCTTTCTAGATATCAACCTATTACAATATACACTGAGTGGCCAGATGATGATGATCTCTGGACGCATAATAACCTGGCCACTCAGTGTATATCCTATATCACATGTGTCAAACACACGGCCCGCGGGCCAAATCCAGCCCTCCAGGCCTTGCTATGTGGCCCGCACCGCGCTGTCATCACTGCACTCCGCTGTCAGTTTATGACATTGTCAGTTTATTACTGTTCAGTAAACCATTCGGCCCGCGATTTAGGCTGGATTTTAGATTTTGGCCCCTTCTCTGATTGAGTTCGACACCCCTATCCTATATAATAAAAGGCTAATATACACATTGTCCCCTCAACCATGAATTCAACTAGCAGGCAGGCCGGCCAACTGCCCATGTCCCCACACCCTGGCCAGGCTGGCCAGACCCCCACCCATTCACAAATTCATGCACTGGGCTTCTCTCACACACACACACACACACACACACACACACACTCTGAATGGCCAGATTATTATGCATTCAGAGATCATAATAATCTGGCCACTCAGTGTATATTACATTTAGCTCAAGAGCAATAAAAAAACATTTTCCAAAATGTTCACCTGTAGTAAGTGCACAATGGTATACCTTAGTATCACGTTTTTTGTTGTGCAAACTTACATAGCAAAAAGATCTTGTTAAATTTTCTGTTGAATCTCTCACTATCCAAACCCCACTTTTTGTTTCCCTAAACTCAGGAACCAAATACATTTAGATAGTGAGAAAATACTTATAATTGCTTTTTTTATATTATCTCATTACTGGCTTCAATTTTTTGGCTTTTTCTTTTTCTTTCTCATTTATTAATGTATATTCTTTTTGTAGTTGATACATTTGTTAAAAGAACAAACATATCTCTATGAACTCATTTGAATTCCATTTGGAACAAAACAGATTATAGATAACATACACATATTTGTCTTATTGAAAAATATAGCTTTAATAGAAAAACTCAACTCGGAATAGGAGCAGCCTGGGGACAATAGTAACCCCCACCTGGAGATCTGCAACGGGATAGACGAGGATCTAGGAACCGATACCCTTCACCCCCATGGAGGAGAGGGGAGGAGTTGTGGAGTTGCCCAGAAAAAAAGGGAAATCAAGAGTCTTCCTTCTCCTGGAACCTATGGAGAAAGAAAGGCTTTGTTATACTGGACTGAGGAAGAGGTTCTAGCAGTGTAAGATGACAGACAAGTAATCAAGGAAGGGCTTTTATTTCTGACACCATGGAAAGCTACCTCACATAAACAATCCTCTAACTTTGAGCCAACTAAAAATGCTGGGATTAAAAATATATCTAAAGAATTATGACCAAGAAGTATGCAGATATTTCTTGGAATGCAAAAAGCACTAGCCATAAAAGAGAGAGAGAAAAAAGGATAAACTGGACCTAGTAAAAATTTAAAACTTCTGTTCATTTTTTTAAAAGTTAAGAAAAATAGATAAAATAGATAAAACTGGGGGAAATATTCTCAAAAGATATATCTAACAGTATTTTTAACCCATTGATGAGATGGCAAGAAAGTAAAGGCAATTCATATTGGGTAAATGATGTAAAACCAGGAAACTAACCAGGTAAGTGAAAACTAAAACCCCTGCTACCATGGTCCTCTTGCAGTCCGACAGCCATGTGAAGGAGCTGACAGAACTACAGTGGACCACCGGAGGTAGGGCTAGCCCTCAGTGTAAAAGTAAAAAGAAAAATCTAACTCTGCAGAAGGGGAATTTGTGTCACTAGGTAGAGGCAGAAAAATCTGAGATTTTCTAACCATAGCTGACCCTTGCATGGACTTGCAGCCCAGATTCATACGATCTACATAGTGAGAAAAACTTGGGACCAAGTTAGTTACAGTGATTCTGGCTTGTGCCTCAAGGGACCTCAACAGGAAACACAAATGCTGAGGATACAGCATTCATCTCATGTTTCAAGGAATTCCCATAGTTCAAATCCTAAAAAACTGAACTTTACAAAACAAAGAAAATTACATAAAAAAATAAAAGCTGAAATAAACTGAAGACAGAATTAGTGACCTAGGAGAAACCTGAAGAAATTACCAGAAGCAGCATAGAGATAGGAAATATGAAAAACAAGGGTGAGAGAAATGGAGGATAGACAGTCTAATAAATAATTAATTAGAGTTGCAGCAAATGAGAATTGAGAACATAGGGAAAAGGAATATTCAATGAAACAATGGCTAATTTTCCAAGGTTGATGTGGGAAAGAGAAACATCAATCCTCAATGCTGTAAAGTCCAACAAATCCGAAACAAGATTTTTAAAAGCACATTTTGCTACACTGCAGTACAACTGCAGAGCAGCGGAGACCACAGGAGCTCTGAAAGCACCCAGCATGCCGCTCTCACTCATGCTCCGTCTCAGCAGAGCACAGCTGCCCTGGCGCAGCGGGAGATGCCAACAGCACTGCTGCCACTGAGCTTACTTGCCTTCTGTATTTTTCATTTCCTCTTAAATATGTTAAAAGATTTAGTTCACTGGCATTAAAAGGATTAAAAAAAGTGTAATAAAAGGACCACAAATCTCCCTACTACCAGAACTGTACAAAAAAATGGATGGGACGAAATAAATAACTGTTTATTCAGGACAAAAGTAAATCAGTGGAGTTGTGTAGCCAGCAAACAGGCTGAGGAAGGGCGGAGGCCGGGCGAGGATACGCACTTGCAGCGGGTGCAGGTGAAGAAGACGGTCTGGCCCTCGTCGGCGGAGCGCATCTGCCGGGTGCGGTAAGCCATGCCCTCGTGCCCGCAGCGGGCGCAGCGCCGGTCCACCTGGAAGCCACGTGGTGAGGGCCCGGCACGGCCCTCCTGGCCTCTCCCGGCACTGCTGCTCCCCAGGCCCCTCTCCTACCGCACCGGCACAGAACTCCCCGCGGGGCCCTTCACTCACCACGGGCCCCTGGAGCTCGGGGCCGTCCTCCATCGCCGCGGGCACGGCCGTGCCCGGCTGGTGGAACACGACCGCGGTCCTCACCACCTTGCCCTCGAAGTCTGCGCACAATGGCACGGGTCGGCCGGCGCGCGGGGAGCCGGCGCGCGAGTCCTCCCGGCCGGCCCGGCGGCCCGACTCCCTTCCCGCCGGCGTCGCCCGGCACCACGCCCCGCGCCTGCCGGGTGCCTCCGACCTCCCGCCGGCGCTCGGCCGGGCCCCCGCCCCGAGCCCTCACCTCGCACGTGGATGGCGAAGCCACAGCGAGCGCAGGTGACGGCCTCCTGCGTCCCTGGCAGAGGCAGGACGGAGCCGCAGTCCGGACAGAAGTCCAGGTCCGACTGGAAGCTGGAGCCGCTGCCTGCGGGGTCCATGGCGGGCGGCGGGCGGGCTGCGGAGGGAGGGGGAGGTGTTAACGGACAGCGCACTCCTCCGCAGGCCGCTCCGGCTCCGCCCGGCCCAGCGCCGGCACTGGAGCCCCGCACGCGCGTGTGCCGGCCTCCGCGCCCGCGGAGCGCGACTGCGGGCTTCCCGGGCCGCGAGAGCCGCGACGCCGCGGGCTGGAGCGTCCGCTCGGCGCGGGCGGGCGGCGGGAAGGGGGGGAGGCGGGCGGCGGGGAGGGGGGGGAGGCGGGGAGGGGGAGGCGGGGAGGCGGGCGGCGGGGAGGGGGGGAGGCGGGCGGCGGGGAGGGGGGGAGGCGGGCGGCGGGGAGGGGGGGAGGCGGGCGGCGGGGAGGGGAGGGGAGGGAGGCGGGCGGCGGGGAGGGGGGGAGGCGGGCGGCGGGGAGGGGGGGAGGCGGGCGGCGGGGAGGGGAGGGGAGGGAGGCGGGGAGGGAGGGGAGGGAGGCGGGCGGCGGGGAGGGGGGGGAGGCGGGCGGCGGGGAGGCGGGGAGGCGGGCGGCGGGGAGGGGGGGAGGCGGGCGGCGGGGAGGGGAGGGGAGGGAGGCGGGGAGGGAGGGGAGGGAGGCGGGCGGCGGGGAGGGGGGGGAGGCGGGCGGCGGGGAGGCGGGCGGCGGGGAGGGGGGGAGGCGGGCGGCGGGGAGGCGGGCTGGAGCGTCCGCTGGCTGTGACGTCATAACACCGCCGGCCGCGCGGCGGAACCCCTCGGAAAGGAGTGCCGCGTCGCCTCCCGCCTGGTTTGCGACTTCGGCAGGGAAGCGGTAACTGATGCGCCTCCGCTGCTTTTCCTCTTCGGACTCAAACCTCATGTTTATTTTCCTGGTCTCGCGTCTTACAGGGAACCCTCCGGAAATCCTCACTTTACCGAACTGCTTAGGGATAGAGAACTACAACTCCCGCCATTCGTGAGTCCGTATTTCCCGTTTGCGGCTGCGCGGTAGCGAAAATAAACACAGCTAAGCATGTTGGGAGTTGGCGTTTTAGCGCTCCTCGGGCCTCACGAGCCAAATAAGAGCTTTCCGTAGAGCCAACCTGGGCGGTTTGGGGGCTGTTTCCGAGGCAGCGAGTGGTGAGGGCGGTGAGGGTGGAAGCGGAGGAAGAATGCTTAGTCCCTGGGAATGGGAGGGAGCGGCGATGCGTGGGCACTGCCCGGCCCTTTGCAGGCGGTGAAGCCAGAGCTGACCACCCCTCCTTAGACGCTAGCGCTAGGCAAGGGGCAGCCTTGGGTAGGATTTCACAGATTTAGGTCAAGTTTGGTGTTTATTTACACACCTACCTCCATTTACCGGTCCCTCGCCTCCCGTCCAACCAACTCTATCTAAATCATCGTTATCTTGAGGTTGGGGGGAGAATAAATCATCGTTATCTTCCATTAGGTGGACAGTTGATGTTTCCCAAATCTTTTCTAAAACATGAGAACAAATGGTTTTAGAAAATCTTCTACTTGCAATCATCCGTCAAATGCTATCGAAAGTAGAAACTTGTCCTGAGGGGACAGCTTCTGAAGTTTCTGAGTTCCCTCTTGGCCCTAACATCCCCACCCAACCAGGTAGCTGTGTTAAGCTCTGCATATAGAAGTTCTGGAGCCATCATTCATTTCTCCTCTGGCCTTTCTTTCTCTGCTATAATGGAAAGACACAATATTGAGGGGTTAAGACGGAGCAAGCCACCCAGAGTGACAGCCCCCAGGCCCGGCATTTCACGCACCTGGGTGTAATGTTTCCTGTCTGACAAAAGGAGGTTTACTGCTGAACCCATGATGGTAGGCAATTTCTGTCCTCACTGTGTTTCCTTTGAAAATGGAAATTGAAATTAGTGCTCTTCCCTCGTTAACTTTCCCTTTTCTTTTTAAAAATATGTTTTTATTCAGATAATAATTTAATTAAAAAATACATTTTTTTATTGATTTCATAGAGGAAGGGAGAAGGAGAGAGAGAAACATCAATGATGAGAGAGAATTCTTGATCTGCTTCCTCCTGCACATTCCCTATTGGGCATGGAGCCAGCAACCTGGAATTGCCTTGACTGGAATTGAACCTGGGACACTTCAGTCCGCAGGCTGATACTCTGTCCACTGAGACAAACCAGCTAGGGCAACTTTCCCTTTTCATTGGAGGTCCACCATGCATGGAATACTGTCCTAACGCAGTAAAAGAACATGAGTGTGGATGGCCTTTTCCGAATGGAAGCTCGCAGTCTGTTCAGTTAGTATTTATTTAGCACCTTTGCCAGTCTTTGAGCTGAGGCTGGGCAGCAAAGTTGGAAACTGTGTTCTCTGATCTTACAAAGTACAAATGAATAATTCAAATACAATGAAAGTATACTAGTAGGACAAAATGTGAGAACCCAGGACGGGCATATAACATAAATATGCCTATGTACTTCAAGAAAGACTGGTAAATGTTTGAATAAAAAGTAGATATAGCCCTAGTTGGCGTAGCTCAGTGGATAGAGCATCAGATTGCGGACTGAAGGTACGATTCCTGCCAAAGGCACATGCCTGGCTTGTGGGCTTGATCCCCAGTAGGGGGTGTGCAGGAGGCAGCCGATCAATGATTCTCATCATTGATATTTCTATCTCTCCTTCCCCCTTCCTCTCTGAAATCAATAAAGAAATATGTATATTTTTAAAGATAGTATTATGGGAAAAATAAGAGAAAGATGCTCAGATATTATATGACACAAATAATATCAACAAGTGATTAATTATGAGAACTTGGGATCACAGACTCTAATGTTAAGTATTGTACTAGATGCTATATACTAAATAAAAGTTGATCATTTTTTAAATATCAAAATAAATACACATAGTAAGAGAAATATGAATGTACCTAAGAGGTCAGTGAGATCCAATATTTGATATCAAGAACCTTTCTGATAATATAGACACATTACTATAGTTGTAGATATAATTCTCACCCTTTAAGAGTCTAAATTTCAGTCAATTTTTATGTGGTATATGAATACAGATACCATAATGTAAACCATGGTTGTTTTCAAGCGAGTTGTCAAAGTGAAGTGGTAAGTACTGAGAAGGCAGAGTCTGAGGGGGAGTAGAGCAGGGAGACTTTAGGGGCTTCTCGGGGGCCGCCTTGTGGAGGGAGACACCTGTGTTCAGTGGGGAGCTTAGCACAGACCAGGCGTCACGCCACGCTCTGAGATCTCGTTCACATGTGCTCGTTCTTATCTCCAGAGACAGGTTCTTACCGTGCTTCTGTTCTTAGATGTGGAAACTGATGCGGGGAGAGAGGGCGTTGCTTGCCTGTGTCCCACACAGCCCTGTCCGGCTTCAGAGCCCATGCTCTTAACCATCAGGAATATTCTTTAAAAGGGGCTGAGAGGAGATGTCAGGCATCCTCGGTGGTTCAGTGTGACTCACAGTAAAGTGAGGTGAGGCCAAGGATGGCACAGAGAGCTGGTAGTCACCTGGTGCTGCCATCAGGCTGTCCTATAAATAAACCAGAGTAAGCACAGCTTCCCATCATAAGGGTAAACAGGGAACGGTGTCATAATGGATTCAAGGTGAAGGACGAGTGGCAGTATAAGGAAGAACAGGATTTCACAACAAAGCATTAGCAGGCAGAGATGCTATATTTGCTGATAGAGGCGGAGAGGGCCAGAATCAAGAAACTGCAGAATGAGAATGAACCCGAACCACTTCATTCTAGAGTTATCTCAGAAGGCAGGGGAGGCTGGGGGCCTGAGCGGTCTGACCTAGATGTGCTCGGGCCACGCTTCACCAAGGACTCTGTCTCTCCCCTCCCCCAGTCCCTGCTACAGGATTCAGAATGGTTTTCGTTGAGTCCACAAGAGAAGTATGCTTCTAATTCATAGGAAAGGATGACGTGCTCGTTAACAGCATTCTGTTACTGTTGCCACCCTAGAACGTTCGCTCCGGGGAAGTGGCCTGGCAGTCTTGCCTGTTAGCAGTTTACTCTTTCTAAGCAGAATATCCTTGGCCTTGCCAAGGCCGTTGGGTTTTGGTTTAGTCAGGACGGAGCTATGTCTGACACCTTCTAATCCTCCTTTGCTTTCCTTGTGTTTCAGGTTGGCCTGGGTTAAAGCATCCAGAGACCCTAGGATTGCTTCAGGGCAGCAGTCGCCTCTGGAGAAAAAAATATTGGTAAATAAGTCATCTTCACATCATACAGGTTGGAACTACTGAGAGAAAGAACCTTAGGTTTAAAACCTTTCTGCTGAAGTGACACCTCAAGTAGTGTGTGTACACTGGCAACTGTTTTCTAGCTGTATCCATACTTGAATAACAGTATTATTTTGGAAACTCACAACACTATATTTTTAAAAAGCTAGTCATTGATTTTGGTAGTAAGTACTTCAACTTTCAGAGCTCACAGGCTCTCTCTCATCTTTTCTTGGGGTCAGTAGTCAGGATAAACTCCTGTTTAAATACCTTCACTGGAAAAAAATGGTCACCCTATACAGCTCTGCCTTTCCCTTTGATAGAATCTAGGTGGTGTGCATACAAAAGCAGCAAGACAACTGAGAACTCAAAAAAATCAAGAAGAGTATCAAACACTCTATAGGGAGCAAGACCTTTCCCTTGACTACTGGCTCGCCCGAGTGGAGTCTTATTATAGTAAAGGATTGGTGGGAATGATGAAAGAACAAGAGATAGGCAATGGGATCGAGAAGAAATGGGAGGGGAAGACAACGCAAAGCACAGAGAGACAGAAACAGTGGTGCTTGGTACCTGAGAGAGAGATGAGACACATAGAGAGGCGAATGCGCCAGGCAGCGCAGGCCAGAGAGCTCGCGGAGAGAGCGTTTCGCCAGCCCCGGCCAGCCCCTGCGGAGACAGTGCTCCCGAAGATCGTGTTGGAGGGACCCGCTGTCCAGAATGCACAGAGGAGAAAACAGGTGAACACGAGGGAACAGATTCAAATTAGAGATCACCAGGAGCGCATGATTAGAGGGAGGGAACTCATAGAGCAGAGGCTCAGGGCAAGAGTCTTGAGAAATAGCCAGAACCAGCTGCCCGCAGCAGAGAAGCGCGCGAGAATACAGAAAGAGATAAAAGAGTTTGAAAGTGTCATTGCATACCCACTTTTCCAGCCGCGCAGAAGTCAGATTAAAGTGAATATTCTTATGGAAAAGTCTCAGAATAGAGAAGAGGATACAATAATAAAAACTTATCAAAGAAAATTTTTAACTCTACCACCCTTTTTGAGAAGTCAAATAAGAAAAATAAAAGATTAGTCGAGTTTCAGTACTTTTTGGTAAGATCACGTCTCTTAAACGAACCTTTTTGTCCTTAATGCCAGCTCGTCCGTCCGCAGGCCGGGCGGCCCCCCGGGTCAGCTAGAGCCGTGCGGAGAGCTCTGGCCTGGGAACTAGCCTCGCTATTTTTCCTTTATTCGTTGCTTTTATTCTGTGATGTTCAGTTTTTTCTCTGTGAAGTGGGATTAATAATTACAGTGTTGATGAGTAGATTGTGATTTCTGTGAAGCACTAACATATGGGCTGGGCAGTGCTTCTCCCCTCCCCCTGCTCCCAACCCCGGGGCTACCTTGGATTGCGGGAGGGAAGTGGCTGGCCTTTCGCAATGATGGTCGTACCTCCATCAGGGCAGCAGATGGGGGGGTGAGGCCGTGGCGGAGGCGTGCAGATGGGGGGCGGGGGGTGTGAGGCCGTGGCAGAGGCGTGCAGATGGGGGGGGGTGAGGCCGTGGCAGAGGCGTGCAGATGGGGGGGGGTGTGTGTGAGGCCGTGGCAGAGGCGTGCAGATGGGGGGGTGAGGCCGTGGCAGAGGCGTGCAGATGGGGGGGGGGTGAGGCCGTGGTGGAGGAGTGCAGATGGGGGGGGGTGAGGCCGTGGCGGAGGCGTGCAGATGGGGGGGAGGGTGAGGCCGTGGCGGAGGCGTGCAGATGGGGGGGGAGGCCGTGGTGGAGGAGTGCAGATGGGGGGGGGGGTGAGGCCGTGGTGGAGGAGTGCAGATGGGGGGGGGTGAGGCCGTGGCGGAGGCGTGCAGATGGGGGGGGGTGTGTGTGTGAGGCCGTGGCGGAGGAGTGCAGATGGGGGGGGGGTGAGGCCGTGGTGGAGGAGTGCAGATGGGGGGGTGAGGCCGTGGCGAAGGCGTGCAGATGGTCACTTTCTATCCCCCACTCGTGCAGGACCCTTCCAAGACTCTGTTGGAAATGGTAGCACTTACACATGCTTTTCTTTTGTCCGTATTCTTCCTCCTCTCCCAGTGAAACAACACAAATGGAAACGCGCCTGTGCACTTGGGGGGACGGTAAAGATGGGCAGGTTCCCGGCGCCTGTGTGCTCCCCTCCCGCCGCTCCTCGTCCCTGGGGGCACTCATTGTTCGGGAATTTGTAGTAACGTCAGCTTTTTAAAAATATATTTTATTGATTTTATACAGAGAGGAAGGGAGAGAGACAGAGAGCTAGAAACATCGATGAGAGAGTCATCAATCAGCTGCCTCTTGCACACCCCCTACTGGGGATATGCCCGCAACCAAGGTACATGCCCTTGACCGGAATTGAACCCGGGACCCTTCAGTCCCCAAGCCGACCGCTCTATCCATTGAGCCAAACCGGTCCCGGCGAGCTTTTTAGTCATTAGAAAAAGCATGGACAGTTGCCCCTTACTGCAGGGGTTGGGGTCCTGGTCCCCCAAGCTGTTGGACATTTGCATTAACTGTTGACTCCCCAAAAACTTCTACTAATGTGTTGTTGGCCAGAAGCCTCACCGAGGCTTAGCATAAACAGTTGATTTAAATGTATTTTGTATGTTATTTGTAGTATAAACTCTATTCTTACCATAAAGCAAGCTAAAGAAAAGGAAATGTTATTAAAAGCATAAGGAAAATACATTTACAGTACTGTATGTATTAATTGAAAAGAAATCCTCATAAAAGTTGACCATGCACTTCAAAACCATATTGTTCATGGGTCAGCTGTATTCCTAACTGACATAATGGTTCATAGTTGCCTGTTTATGGACTTTATATAAATGGAAATATACTCCATCTGATTTGCTTTCTTTGCTTTTGAACAGCTTTTAGTTCATTCATGTTGATGTGTGGGACTGTCGTTCTTTTTCCTCCTCCTCTGCCCAGCCTGTGGAGTGCTCCGGAGCTGTCAGTGTTTCTCTCCTCCAGGACCAGAGACCGCCCCTTCCCCCGGCCAAAGCTGACCTTTCCGTGGGCGTGCAGAGCCCTCTGAGTCCTGTGCTCCGTCACTTGGGGGCCGGTGCTCGGGGTTCGCAGCTGTTCGGCGGGTGCCGTGGTTGTAGATTTTCAGGCTTCCAGTAACATCCCTCCCACTTCAAGATGGCGCGGTGTCTGAGTCCGAGCCGGTGGCTCCGGGAGGGACCCCAGCAGCAGTGGGGGCTGCCCGTCAGGGAGCCCCGCCCAGCAGTCCCCACCTTGTCCTGGAGGACAGCCGTCCCTCAGCTCACCAACAAACTCCCTGTGGGACCACACACTCTCGCTTTGTTCTCTCGCTCACACACTATCTTGCAGTCTCCTTCCCAGTGGCAGCCATCTCCTTTTCCCCCTCACATGGATGTTTTTTAAAAATCTCTCTCCTCTCCCTTCCTCTCTAAAATTAATAATATTCCTAGCCAGTTTGGCTCAGTGGGTAGAGTCCCAGGTTTAATTCCAGTCAAGGGCACATGCCTGGGTGGTGGGCTTGATCCCCAGTGGGGGATGTGCAGGAGGCAGCCGATCAATGATCCTCTCTCATCATTGATGTTTCTATCTCTCCCTCTTCCTTCCTCTCTGAAATCAATAAAAATATATTTAAATAAATAAAATTAATAATAAAAAGTACAAAGATCCCATCATGTCTGTGTAGGGTATAAGACTTAGTGAGCAATATACTCAATCAGGTGTCCATTATCTTTATAATCTGGGATCATGTAAATCCAACAAGAGAATCCCAGCATCTGGCCTGGAATTAAGTGTGCATCTCGGCTCCCCTGCACCTGTGGTTGGGCTGTCCCACCCAGAGGATGCACCAGCCAGGCCAGCTTGGGGTTGTTAGGCTTTTAGGGAAAGAAAGGAGCATCAGGTCCAGGAATTTATGAAATAGGTTTCTCTAACCTCCGGTCCTTTCCATCCTGGGTGTTACTCAACCCGTGGCCATGGACATGCTCCTCCCCGGTCTGCAGAATTCCATGGCTGAGTTGGGCCCAAGGAGGTGAGAAAGGAAGTAAAAAACCCTTTGTAGTCAACCCTGTTTCAGCCTCTGGATGGTGGAAGCACGAAAGGTCTCTGATACCCCGTCACTCTCAGCTTGAAAACAGCCGACCAGCCGAGAAGGCGGCAGCTTCAGGGCCACACTGGTGGGCTGAGGAGGCTAATTGGACTAAACTCACAACTCTGGGCCCTAAAGAGCAGGGAGGCGCACGGAGAGCCCTGAGCGGGGGCCAGAGATCCCCGAGGTTCATGCCCCTCCTACGTGGCCTTCCTTGTAAAAATGGACAAATGTTGGCAATCGTCAAAGTCCTCCCAGCTGAGTCCTCCCCGCTGCCTAGTGGGTGAGAGGGACGCTCTTGCCATGTCTGATGGGAGGGGTCCCGGCACCTGGGGAAGCTGCACGCACAGGCTCCCGTCAGCAGCCGTCCTGCCGGTCACAGCAGGGAGCAGGTGCTTCCGGGCGCCCCTTCCCCCAGCGCCTCGGTGGGCAGGTCAGCAGGGGTGGTTTATTTCACAGCGTGAAGCTCCAAAGAGAGATGTCTAATGAATCTATAGTTTTTCAAGTGTCAGACCATATAGCTGGGCCATTGGCCAACAGCTCAGGAGTCAATCAAATACACTAACTCAGCAGTGTTTCCCAAACTTGACATACGTGCACCCCTTCTATAATTTCCGTAACGCTGAGTACCCCTCGTACTCATGAGAACATAGAATTAGGCGCAGCCAAGCACGGTGCAGTGCATATCCCCACCAAACTCCGGTGCAACGCGTACCCTACCAGACTCTTCCCGTACCCCTGGGGGTGCGCGGACCACACTACGGGAAACACTGAAATACAGGAAGGTTGGTTGATTAGAGCTGTGAAAAGGGCCTAGAGTTCTGCCCACCACATCGGGTGGCAGCTCTTTTTGGTTCTGCATGCTGGCACTGAGGTAGAGGCAGGCTGCTCCAGACCGGAGGGAGTTCAATCAGCAAAGGACCATCTGTAGAGCTTGTCTAGGGCAGCTGCAGAGCAAGTAGATCTCCACCCCAGTTTGTGGAGCTTCAGGCATAGAAACTGTTAAAGAAAAAAAACATTGAAACTTGTAAAGGATTCTAATGAGTTTATTTGAGCAGAACTGTTGACATATGTCAGGAAGCAGAACCTCAACAGATTGAGATAATGCTCCAGAGAATGGCGGCTTACAACTGTGTTTATACATTGCCATCAGAGGAGGGACATAGGCAGGTTACATGAAATCCATTGGTGATAGATTAAGGAGGCAGGAGAAAGCAAAGGGGGGAAACCTCTGGGATAGGGTAAAAAGTGAAATAATGGACATGAGCTTCTTTTACAGAGATGGATACAGGATACTCTAATGTAATTAACAGTTGACAATTAACTTGATAACAATAACAATGAGGGAATGTCTCGAGGCCATTTGCTGTGCCCTGAGGGGTCCGGGGTAAAAAGGAAGTTACAAGTTACCCAGACACCTTACAGATAAGTTATCTTAGAGGCAAAAAGGCAAATGGCTCAGTAAAGAAGATCTAAGTTGATCTTTGTCAGGGAAAATATCGGCCTAGGACATGACTACCCACTGTAACCTATTTGTAGTTAAATATTTAATTTTCAATATTTCAGGTTAGCATGTGTCTCCTTTCGTCCACTAAAACTTGCCACAGCTTGTTAGATTGTGACAATGGGGCCTTCCATTTTATTGCCTATTAATGAGAAAGAATTGGGGCAGTGGTTAACGACAGAGAACCAGGAAGTTGATTCAAAGACAATAGCCAAACTGTGCCTGGCTGTTGCTAAACTTCAGACCAGGGTCTTGGTCCCCAACCTGATGGTTAGCTCAGAGCTTTCTCAGTGTGTGGACCATGGAGGTCAGAACCAGGTGGGCTTCTTCCTTTCTCCCTTCTCATCCCCACCTTCAGTTCCATCAACCTCAGGCTCCCTGAATAGAGTTTCCCACAATTCCCAGCTTTCCTCCAGCATCCTTCCTCCCACTCATTGTCTTCACACTCAAACCCAATACCTATCTCATCTCCTGTTCCACTCCTCAGAGTCCCTGCGGCACCATCCCCACTCACACTGCAGAGTGCTCTCAGCCTGTTCTAGTGTTGTGGGGTCGAACCCTGGGTTCAAAATAAGACCACCGGAGGCTGATGATTAAAAAAAGCAGGCAAGGATTTATTGAAAAACTGGCCAGGACAGTCGCAAGAGCACCACACGCAGGTGGACTCCACACGACCGCACCGTTCCAGGTGTAGGCAGTTCTTTTAAAGGCCTAAACCGCAAGAATTTTCCTTTGTTCTAAATTCTAAATTCTAAAGGCTGGGAACAGCCCGCGGTGGCTCCCAGTCACAAACTGCTGGACATTGGAATGTGGCCCTATCTTGCAATAGCCGATAATACAGAAACAAAGCTCAGCGGTTAGTCTCTAAAAGTTATCTACAGTTTCTACCCCTGAAGCTACTGAGTCCATGGGAATCAATCTCCTGTAGTTCTAGTCCCAGGCACAGGAAAATTGCCTTAGCCTCCAGGTCTCCAGCTGGTAGTTGGGGTAATTATCCTGTGTTTAATCAGGTGCAGGAGCCAGACTAGAAGGGTTAAAATTCAGACAGCAGTTTTTACCTGAGATGAATATTCTTAATGTCTTATTTCACTCAGCTGTCAGGCCCTGGCCTGCTGCCCTGCCTCAGGGCTTCCCACTGCCTTGGGGGCCTGTGTCTGCTGCTCTTCGTCTTGTAAGGAACTGTAAGTAGCTGAGAGTCTACAGCCAAGCAAGCCTTGTGCCGAGCACCAATGAGCTGGTGCCGCAGAGATAAATGGCCTGTCCCATTCTGGGTCTCCAAATCTAAGCCTGATGTTTACTGAGTGAGCAAACACATGCCCTTTCATCCCAGAGCTCTTTGCTGACACTCAAGATTTGAGGATCAAATCAAATCAAATGGTCCAGGGGCCAACTGCCTCGTTTTGTAAATAAGGTGATTTGGCCCAGCCTGTGTGGCTCAGTGGTTGAGCATTAACCTAGGAACCAGAAGGTCACGGTGTGATTCCTGGTCAGGGCACATTCATGGGTTGCAGGTTTGATCCCTTGCAGGGTTCAAGGGGGTCTTGCAGGAGGCAGCCTATAAATGATTCTCTCTCATCACTGATATTTCTAGCTCGCCCTCTCCCTTCCTCTCTGAAAGCAATGAAAATATATATTTAAAAAGGTGATTTGGAACCAGGACTGGGATTAGAATTGTAGACAGAAAAGAGGCCACAGCCAAAACCGGTTTGGCTCAATGGATAGAGCGTCGGCTTGGGGACTGAAGGGTCCCGGGTTCGATTCCAGTCAAGGGCATGTACCTTGGTTTCGGGCATATACCCAATGGGGGGTATGCAAGAGGCAACTGATTGATGACTCTCTCTCATCGATGTTTCTAACTCTCTATCTCTCTCCCTTCCGCTCTGTACAAAATCAATAATATATATATATATATATATATATATATATATATATATATATATATATATATATATATATTTTAAAGAATAAAATCTTTAAAAAAGAAAAGGAGCCACATATTAAACCTGGAAGCTGAGGGGAAGGCTGAGGGCGGTCTTACAAACTCAGGGACCTAAAGTAGCCACAGAGCAGCCTGACATTAAAACGTTCTGACTAAAAACAGGCCATGGCAGCAGCCATGTCCAGGGCAGTGTCTTCTCCCACAGAGGCCAGTCTTTGCCTTAACTAAGCTTGTCTGTTGTCTTTTTGCATCTACAATAACAAATCAGGGTAATTTCCTTTTTTCCAGACCCCTCACTGCACCAGAGCAGAGACCGCAAAACCCCTGGTTGTTATTGTTATCATGTTAATTGTTAAGAACTGTGTATTTATTCCTTTTACTCTTTATCCAGTCCCAGAGATTTCCCCTTTGCTTTCTCCTCTCTCTCGATCACCAGTGGAACCCTTGTAACCACCCCCTTACACCTCTTCCTTTTTAAAAAACAAATATACATTTTATTGATTTTTTTACAGAGAGGAAGAAAGAGGGATAGAGAGTCAGAAACATTGATGAGAGAGAAACATCGATCGGCTGCCTCCTGCACAAACCCCTCTGGGGATGTGCCTGCAACCAAGGTACATGCCCTTGACCAGAATCGAACCTGGAACCCTTCGGTCTGCAGGCCGACGCTCTATCCACTGAGCCAAACCGGCTAGGGCCACCTCTTCCTTCGACTGTAATATATAAAACTGCTGTTCTCAGGAGCTTTTTCTTTTCTCTCTTTTTTTTTTTAAAATATATTTTATTGATTTTATACAGAAAGGAAGGGAGAGGGATAGAGTCAGAAACATCGATGAGAGAGTCATCGATCAGCTGCCTCTTGCACACCCCCTACTGGGGATATGCCCGCAACCAAGGTACATGCCCTTGACCGGAATCGAACCCGGGACCCTTCAGTCCCCAAGCCGATGCTCTATCCATTGAGCCAAACTGGTCCCCTCAGGAGCTTTTTCTCAATCTGTTGAGATTTTGCTTCCTCGCAGTTGTCAGTTTGGCTCAAATAAACTCATAAAAATGCTCTTCGGGTGTAAATGCTTCTTATGGTGACGAGGCTGCTTCATGCCAGTGCAGGTCAGGTCCTGTCTTTTTTTTAGGAAGTCACTTTTTTATTTTTTTATTTTTTTGTTATTATTTTTTAATTCTCACCTGAGAATATTTTCCCATTGATTTTTATGTTGTTGTTGTTTTGTTGGTTAATCCTCACCCAAGGATATTTTTCCACTTATCTTTTTTAAAATATATTTTTATTGATTTTAGAGAAGAAGGATGAGGAAGAGAGAGATAGAAACACCAATAATGAGAGAGAATCATTGATTGGCTCCCTCCTGTATGACCCTTACTAAGGATCAAACCCACATGGGCATGTGCCCTTGACTGAAATTGAACCAGGGATCCTTCAGTCCATAGGCAGCGCTCTATCCACTGAGCTGAACCAGCTAGGGCTCCATTGATCTTTTAGGGAGAGGGGAAGAGAGAAGGAAAACAGGAACATCAATGTGAGAGAAGCACATTGATTGGTTGCCTCCTGCACGTGCCCCCACCGGGGTCTGGGCCAGGGAGGAGCCTGCAACCAAGGCACGTGCCCTTGACCAAAATCGAACCTGGGACCCTTTGGTTCACAAGCCAATGCTCTATCCACAGAGCCACACCAGCTAGGGCTCCATTGATCTTTTAGGGAGAGTGGAAGAGGGAGGAAAAGACAGAGAGAAATATCAATGTGTGAGAAACATTGATTGGTTGCCTCCTGCAAGCTTTCTGACCAATGAAAGATGAAACAGAGGGGCCGGAGAGCGGGATTCCAGGACACAGCTTTATTGGTGGAGAATTCCCTGCGGCTGCCTTCCAAGGAGAAAGAGCACACATACGGGGTGAACACGCCTTTTGAGGGGAGGAAAGGGAAGGGACGGGGCTTAGGGCACTCAGCACACGATGATTGGTGCTTTCATGTAAGGCACATGATTAGGGACTTAGGAATCCGGGGCTTAGGGTATTTGGCAGGTGCTGATTGGTGGTTCACTGTACAGTCCATATAAGGTGCCTGGTTAGGAGCTCAGGAATGTTTGGCTGCAGGTGGAGTTTACGTCATTCTCTGTCCATCAATTCGGGGAAGGGAGGATCTATAAAGGCCTGGGGAGGAGCCCACAACCAAGGTGCATTCCCTTGCCCAGAATCGAACGTGGGACCCTTTGGTATGCAGCTTGATGCTCTATCCATGAGCCACACTGACCAGGGCAGATCCTGTCTTTTAAAGGGCACACTTAGTTTCTCCATGGTTAATGGGGAGCATAGTTGGCACCCCTCCTCCAGCCTCTTTGAAGATTGTGGTAATGTACATCATTGCTTCACCTCATGCTTTTTCTGCCACCTTCCCCACCAGCCGCCTACATGGAGACCCCAGTGCACAACACGCATGTTTATCTGTAAGGGAGCACAGGCCGCACGCCTCGGGACCCTCGCCTGCCAGCCTGCAGCACACGTGCAGCCCGCACAGCCGTGTGTGACGGGGAGAGGGCCGGCTCCCGGACCGGAGCAGCACGACGTGGCTTCGGGAGGCACCCTCTCCGGCCTTTTCCTCGCCTGTGAGTAACCAGGCAGGATCACATGTTCCCAAACATGCTCCCTCGAGGCCAGCCCTGTCACAGCTGTGGCGTCATCACCAGGAACCACTGACTTCTTCTAAGTTTGTTTTTCAGATTGAAAACCAAGTCACAAAACCAGAGACAAACTCAGCACTGTGAGGGTTGCCGAAGGGGAAAGGCACGAGGCCAAAAGGGATGAAGAATTACGAATTTAGTAGGTGATCTGGAGACCAGATGGGCTGAGCCCCAAATGGCGCCAGCACCCAGCGACGGGGAGTCAGAGGTTTCAAGGACTCTGGGCAGGCAATGCTCTGGGCGGGTCTGGATCCTGGGAAGGCCCAGAGGGGAAGGATAATGGTCTTAGCCAGTGGAATGTCCTCTAAGCTAAAGGGAATGCCGTTGTGAAGTGGGCTGTCCAGCCTTTTTTGTTGTATGGAAAAGGGACGATCGTAGCTTCCATAGTTACTTCCTGCTGAGAAGTGGCCTTTGGTAGCCCCTGGAACGCTGTATAGATTCCTCCTGGGGGTGAGGGGGTGAGGGGCAGCGGCAGGAGCCCCCTGAGAGACCGGGAAGGCTCCAGAGGGACTGGGGAGGCAAAAGCTGGCCTGGAGGCTGCCACAGTGTCACTGGTCTGGTTTGGCTGCTTTTCTGGGCCTGGAGCTGAAATACAACCTCGATGTTATCTTTCAGAGGTAAAGGTCAGGGTCTAAGTTGCTTGACCAGTGATATGAAAGGGTAGGAGAGGTTACCCTGGGGGTAGGTTCTTGTTTTCCCAGTTTTGCCCCTTGCTGGGCACCCTCAGCTTTCTTGTAGGTCCTGAGACAGGATTTCAAAATAGGTAGAGCAGTGGTTAGGTCCCCATGCCAGCTCCAACCTCTGCTACGAAGCTGAGGGCTATGAGGAGAGGGGTTATCTAGACTGCCCTTTTGTCGAATATGGTGGGTTCCTGGGACGGGTAAAGGCTGATTATTGGGGGCTTCACCTACATGGGGCGAGAGAGAGATGAGAATACAGGTTCCTGCCCAGCTGGTAGGAAGGCAGATGTATGTGTTCTCCCACAGAGGAAGAAGAATCCCTGATCATGGAGACAAGCTGAAAGGTGTAGGGAGAAGAGGTGACGAAAGGGTCTAAGGTTCCTTTGCCTGGCTCCACACTCCAAACCCAGAGGGGAGTCACCATGGCGCTCCCCATAAGGGGTGACAGATGGGTGCTTGAGATTCTATTGATGTAAAGTGGGCAGGAATGCTAGGATGGGAAAAGCGAAAGAGAAGGACAGGAGTATTTGAAGCCTGGATGGTTGGATGAGAAGTAAAACGGACGGGCTGTAGGAAGTAACCATTGGCTTCTCCTGTTCCCAGAGTTCTAGTTAACTGCTGTGTGGCCGCTGGTGATGGGAGGTGGCCTGGGCCTTGTAAAGCACGAAGGGGCTAGGTGGTTAGTGGGGTGTGTAGGGTGATGGGACCTGTGACGGGTGGAGGAAAGAGCCACCTTAGTAGGAAATAGAATTAAGTTTGGAAGAGGAGGGAGGCTTGATGCCTGGGCTGCAGGATAATTGCCTAGAAGGATGTCTGCCTTTGGGAGAAACATAGTCCCCTTCTTATAAGCCAGAGAGGTTTTGCCCGATTCCTTGTCTGGGTTGGGGTAGGGAGGGTGGTGTTGGCTGAAGAGAAGGGGAAGGCAGAGCCTGCTCAGGAGGAGTGGGTGAGGTAAGTGCTGGTTGGAGATGAGTGGGGTTGGGAAAGTGCTGTGGGTGGAGGAGAAGAGGGCTGTGGATGAGGAGAGCTAAGCCTCACTTCTAGGCCAGGATGGACCCAGGGGAAGGTATGTGGGGACCTAGAAGGAAGGCAGTCTCCCCCCCTGGGTAAGCGAAGTCCCTTGGAGAAGGGAGTCCCTCAGGAAGGCTAGTCCTGATGCGAAGGGGAAGGGCAGCAGTCGGACCTGGAGGGGGTGTTGGGAGAGGAGGTGGGCTTCCTGGAAGGCAGGGGGGTAGGGCAGTACACGGGGGCATGTGCAGGGGACTCTGGTCATGTGATAGAGAAGGGGACAGTCCTGGAGGAGATAATAGTTTCCTGTCCAAGATAATGGCTCGGCCTGTGGGGTGAGAACGACACCGAGGCAGGTGACTGTGGTTCTGGACAACGAGGCTCTATGAGGGGATGTGTGGTAGCCGCGGTGTGGCACCGAGGCAGAACAAGCAAAGAGTGGATGAAGGAGTGTCTGGTTAGATGCAGTGTAGAGGTGAGGTGGCTAAGGCCTGTGAGACTAGTGTGTAAACCCCAATAATAGAAACTGAGGAGGGGACAAGGCTCCCAGTGAATTCGGGGAGGGCAGAATAAGTGGCCCCAGCGTCAGTTAAAAAGGAGAGCAGCCGAAACCGGTTTGGCTCAGCGGTAGAGCGTCGGTCTGTGGACTGGAAGGTCCCAGGTTCGATTCCGGTCAAGGGCATGTACATTGGTTGCGGGCACATCCCCAGTAGGGGGTGTGCAAGAGGCAGCTGGTCCATGTTTCTCTCTCATTGACGTTTCTAGCTCTCTATCCCTCTCCCTTCCTCTCTGTGGAAAATCAATAAAATATATTTTATTTTTTTTAATTTTTAAATTTTATTATTTTTTTTAATAAAATATATTTTAAAAAAATAAAAAGGAGAGCAGCCCAGGCAGCCTGGCTCAGTGGTTGAGTGTTGACTTATGAACCAGGAGGTCATGGTTTTGATTCCCAGTCAGGGCGCATGCCCAGGTTGTGGACTCAATCCTGTGTGGGGCGTGCAGGAGGCAGCCAGTCCATGAGTCTCTCTCATCATTGATGTTTCTGTTTCTCTTTCCCTCTCCCTTCCTCTTTGAAGTCAATAAAAATATAATAAAAGAGAAAGAGAAAATAAGGAGATGGGCTCACCTGCCATCACAGTCGTTTCCTGAGGCTCGGTCCTGGTGATGTGAGTCTTCGGGCCCTGTCAGACCCGGGCAGCTTCTTCGGTGGCCAGTCCCAGGTGGTCTGGGAGCTCCAAACCGGATCCAGAGGGCAGCCATGCTGGACTGGCTGAGGCCTGATTTCCGCGGCCTTCCCTCCGCACCTGGGGCGGGGACCAGCCCGGGGTCTCGGGTTTGAGAAGGACTTGGCCCAGTGTCCTTCCTGGCTGCATTTGAAGGAGGGCCCGGAGGAGGCTTTGCCCCTGACTTACCCTGGGTTGGAGGACTGGCACTTGTTTGGTGTTTGAAAGCAGTGGCTAGGAGCTGGAAGGCCCCCTACTGGGCCTCAGCCTTGGCCTGGTCTCACCTTTGTTTTTGGATTTGGGTTTCCTTGTCTCTATTATTAAAAACCTTAAAGGCCAGGTTAACAAGGTCTTTTTTGAGGGTTTTGTGGACCTGTGTCTATTTTTGGAGTTTGCGGCTGATGGGTGTACCGGGGGCTGACCAGGCTATAAAGTGAGTGTTCAGAAGGAGGGCTCCCTCCGGGAGGTGGGGTCTGAGGTGGGAAATCCCCATAAGGCCTCCATGAGGCAGGAGAGGACGACAGCTGGGTTTCCGTCAGGGCTCTGATTGATCTCATTAAATCCAATATGAAGACCACCTTATGGGCAGCCTTTCTGAGTCCGGCAATGAGACGGGATTATATGGCTACAAAGCCAGCACCCTGGAGAAGTAACCTGATAGTTCTGTCTCGGGTCAGTTTGGAGGATTATGTCAGCGCCAACCGGTTGGCCACCAAGTCCCGTCTGTGGAGGGCATGGCACAGTCCTGACTGCTAGCCTACACGCTCCTCTTCCTCCCCCCCCCCTCCTTCTCCTCCTCCTCCTCTTCCTCCTCCTCCTCCTTCTCTTCCTCCAGGTGAGAGAAGACAGGACTACACGGATGTTGCTCCAGGTCAGGTCATAGGACTAAGTCAGGCACTCAAATTCCTTGGTAAAGGTGGGGGGGGGGGGGGGGGTCAGTGGAAAAAGACCTGAGACACCTCTCTATCTGTGCGAGTTTGGATATGAAAAATGGGATGTGTGCCCGGACAGTCCCCTCAGTTCCTGCTGCCTCAGTCAGGGGTAGAGTGGGCATGGGGATAGAAGTGGGTGTTGAGGAGAGCAGCCTTTTGGTGGCCTGAGAGCGAGTGTTAGGTGGGAAAGTCTGTATTGGAGCTCTAGTTCTCAGGATTTGGGCTCTCAGGGATCAAGGGAGAAGGTGGTTGCTGGTTATGAGTGTTTGGGTTTTGGGAATCTGCTGCAGGTGAGGGAGGGGGCACATATCAGGGTGGAGGTTGGTGGTCTGCTGGGTCCAAAGTAGATTCAAAACCAAAAGTGTTGAGGGGCAGAGGTGTTTCCTGTGAAGGAGGAGGGTCTGATGGGTAAAGCAGGACTGAGCGAGAGGATTGGGACGGAAGGGTGAAAAGGCCTGGATGTAGGAAATCTCTGACCATTTTTCATTGCAGTGACAGCAATTATCTAAATTGCTCAGTGTGTTAAAATTGAAAGTGCTGAAGAGAAACCAAGACGGCGGCAGAGGTAAACACTTGATCTTGCTGCCTCGTACAACCACTTGAAAACTACAACTAAAAGACAAAATGGACATCATCCAGAACCACAGGAAGGCTGGCTGAGTGGAAATTCCACAACTAGAAGGAAAGGAAAAAGCACACTGAGACTCAGATGAGCTGTGGAAATAAAGTGCAGAGGTACAGCCCACGCACACACGGAGAGGTCTGGCAACTGAGTACATGGCTATCTTTTTTTCAGTAGGGAGGGAGACAGCTCTGAACAGTTCCTGGCAAGGCTCTGGGGACCAGATTCATATGGGGAGAAACTGGACTGTCTGGCAGTGGGTGGAACTGGAGGGCAGCTTTCTCTCAGAGGTTTGCAGCAATTACCACGGGAACTGAGACCTGGGGGCCTCTTAAGTCAGGGCTGATGGGAAGATATTGCTGTTTGCTCCACCCTGAGACTCCACCCATCCAAACTGTGCACAGAGGCTTTTGCATATGAATGGCCTGATCCTTTGAAATCTAAACTTACCTGACAAACTGCATCTGAGTCAGAGAGACCCAGAACATTCAAAAGAAGGCCCAAGGCCCCATAGCAGCTTGCATTGCTTCACAGCTGGGTCTAATCTGGGCACCTCCAAAACCCAAAAAGAGAGTAATCTGCAGATCTCTCTGTAGCTCCTGCTGGGTGGCCTCAGGCAGAGGCTAAATTAGCACCTCCTTGGAGATACAAGAGTCAGTGTACCCAGGGGTCAGAGTAGGACCCTCCAGATTACAACTCCTTAGATCCATAAGGGACACACTCAGGGGGCAGACACAGTGAGCACCAAAGCCCCACTGAGGCAAGTCTTGCCTCATAAGGTTGTCTCCAGCACAGAAGTTCTCCCATCATAGACACAGCTGATCCTCACAGCCAATTGGCCTGGAGGTCAATTCCTCCCAGTGATACCAACAACATCAAGGCTTAACTACAACAAGACTGTGCACACAGCCCACAAAGGGGTGCACCAAGAGTGACCACCTCAGGTAACTGGGGAGGCTCAGCCACTGGCCCCTATAAGACACCTAGCACACAAAGCAACTCTATAACCGAGACCGGTTTGGCTCAATGGATAGAGCGTCGGCTTGGGGACTGAAGGGTCCCGGGTTCGATTCCGGTCAAGGGCATGTACCTTGGTTGCGGGCATATCCCCAGTAGGGGGTGTGCAAGAGGCAGCTGATCGATGACTCTCTCTCATCGATGTTTCTAACTCTCTATCTCTCTCCCTTCCTCTCTGTACAAAATCAATAAAATATATTTAAAAAAAAAAAAAAAACTGTATAAACTCAGGGAGCACCTGAAATGCAGAGACAAAGAAACGGGTCACACATGAAAGAAATAGCGGAAAGCAAACGACTGGATATAGAGTTCAAAACCACAGTTATAAGGTTTTTCAAGAATTTTCTAGAAAAGGCTAATAAATTTAGTGAGACCCTCAAGGATATGAAAAAGGACCAACTAGAAATTAAGCGTATACTGACTGAAATAAAAAATAATATACATAGATCCAATAGCAGACTAGAGAATTGCAAGAATCAAGTCAAAGATTTTAAATACAAAGAAGCAAAAAACACGCAACCCGAAAAGAAAAAATAAAAAATAATCCAAATATATGAAGATAATGTAAGGAGCCTCTGGGACAACTTCAAGCGAACCAATATCCGAATTATGGGGGTCCCAGCAGAAGAAAGAGAGCAAGATACAAAAAACCTATTTGAAGAAATAATGACAGAAAATTTCTGCCACCTGGTGAAAGAAATAGACTTACAAGTTCAAGAGCACACAGCACCCCAAGCAAAAGAAATCCAAAAAGAACCACACCAAGACACGTCATAATTAAAATGCCAAGGGCAAAAGACAAAAAGAGAATCTTAAAAGCAGCAAGAGAAAAAAAATTAGTTATCTACAAGGGAGCACCCATACGACTGTCAGCTGATTTCTCAGCAGAAACGATGCAGGCCAGACAGCAGTGGCATGAAATATTCAAAGTGATGCATAGCAAGAACCTACAACCAAGATTACTCTACCCAGCAAAGCTATCATTCAGAATTGAAGGGCAGATAAAGAGCTTCACAGACAAGAAAAAGCTAAAGGAGTTCATCACCACCAAACCAGGATTACATGAAATGCTGAAAGGTATTGTGTAAGAAGAGGAAGAAGAAGAAAAAGGTAAAGATAAAAATTATGAACAACAAATACATGTCTATCAACAAGTGAATCTAAAAATCAAATGAATAAAAAATCTGATGAACAGAATAAATTGGTGACAATAATAGAATCGGGGGCATAGAAAGGGAGTGGAAGGGGTTTGGGGGTGCAGGAAGAGACTGGATAAAAATAGTACACGTATGTATGAGGACAGTTATGGGGGGGCTAAGGGTAGAGGGTGGGGTGGGAACTGGGTGGAGGGGAGCTATGGGGGGGAGGAACAACTGTGATAATTTGAACAATAAAGATTTAATAAAAATGGAAACTAGAAGAGAAACCAAGATGGCGGCATAGGAAACCGCTTAACTGCAGCCTCATACAACAATTTTTTAAAAATATATTTTATTGATTTTCCACAAAGAAAAGGAGAGGGATAGAGAGCTAGAAACATTGATGGGAGAGAATCATCGATCAGCTGCCTCCTGCACACCCTCTACTGGGGATGTGCTCACAACCCAGGTACATGCCCTTGACCGGAAACGAACCCGGGACCCTTCAGTCCGCAGGCTGACGCTCTATCCACTGAGCCAAACTGATTTTGGCTCACACAACAATTTCAATAAAATACAAAATGGACATTACCCAGAACTACAGGAAAGTCGACTGACTGGAAATTCTACAACTAGAAGGAAAGAGAAAACCAGAAGGAAAATCAGAGGAGCTGTAAAAGCCTAAGGTATGGAGACACGTTGCGTGTGCGGAGAGGACGGAGCCGGAGAGGAGGGGCGGCTGAGTGCCAGTCTGGCATTCCCTAGGGGGAAGGAGATAAAAGCTCCGGACTGTGCTGAGCCCCAGTTCCGACTGCACCGAACCCCAATTCTAGGCCAGACCCTGGGCACCCAGGCTCACACAGAGGTAGCTGGGCTGTAAGGTAGAAACTCAGGGGAGTGGCGAAAGGAAGTCCCAGAGGCTCGCACATTGCCCGCAGAGAACGGACTGTTGACTGTGCTGCTGGATTGCCCTAGTGGGAAGGAAACAAAAGCTCCGGGTTGCTCTGAACCCCACTTCCAACTGAACTGAACCCCAGTTCTGGGCTCATTGGGGGAGAGCCTAGACTGTTTGGTAGCAGGCGAAACTCAAGGGCACCTTTCTCTCAGAGGTGTTTGCAGTGAGTACCAAAGGACACTGAGGAACACTGAGACTCAGGAACCTCATAGGGTGGGGCTGACGGAAGCCAAGGCTATAGGCTCCACCCTGAAACTCCGCCCCATCGAAGCTGAGCACAGAGACTTTTAAGGCTACCAACTTAGGGAAGCTGCGAAAATGCCAAGACAAGGAAACAGATCACAAACAAAAGAAATGGAGGACAAAAAGCGACTGGATATACAGTTCAAAATCATGCTTATAAGGTTTTTCAAGAATTTCCTAGAAAAGGCCAATAAAATAAATGAGACCTATGAGGATATGAAAAGGGATCAACTAGAAATAATAAGGGGTCAGCTAGAAATAATAAGGGATCAACAAGAAATAGAGAATACATTGTCTGAAATAAAAAATATTATACAGAGTCCTAAAAACAGAATGGAAGATGGTAAGTATCAAGTCAAAGATTTGGAACATAAAGAGCCTGAGGACACTCCTCCGCAGAAGCAAGAAGACAAGAGAATCCAGAAAGTTGAAGATAATGTAAGAAACCTCAAGCGAACCAACATCAGAATTATGGGGGTCCCAGAAGAAGAGAGAGAGCAAGATACCGAAAACATACTGAAAAAAATAGTGACAGAAAACTTACCCCACCTGGTGAGAAAATTAGACCTATAAGTCCAGGAAGTGCACAGAACCCCAAACAAAAAGAATCCAAACAGGACCACACCAAGACACATCATAATTAAAATTCCAAGAGCAAAAGACAAAGAGAGAATATTAAAAGCAGCAAGAGAAAAGCAGGTAGTTGCCGAAACCGGTTTGGCTCAGTGGTAGAGCGTCAGTCTGCGGGCTGAAAGGTCCCAGGTTGGATTCCGGCCAAGGGCATGTACATTGGTTGCGGGCACATCCCCGGTAGGGGGTGTGCAAGAGGCAGCTGGTCGATGTTTCTCTCTCATTGACGTTTCTAGCTCTCTATCCCTCTCCCTTCTGCTCTGTAAAATATCAAATATATATATACAGGTATTGATAGTTACCTATAAAGGAGCACCCATACGATTGTCAGCTGATTTCTCAACAGAAACCATGCAGGCCAGACGGGAATGGCAAGAAATATTCAAGGTGATGAATAGCAAGAACCTATAGCCAAAGATAATCTACCCAGCAAAGCTATCACTCAGAATCAAAGGCCAGATAAAGAGCTTCACTAATAAAAAAAAGCTAAAGGTGTTCATCACCACCAAACCAGAATTATATGAATTGCTGAAGGGGTTTTTTTAGGAAGAGGAAAAAAATAAAGATAAAAATTATGAACAACAAATACATAACTATCAACAAGTGAATCTAAAAACCAAGGGAATTAAAATCTGATGAACAATATTAACTGGTAAATATAATAGAATCAGAGGTATGGAAGGGGGGTGAACTGACGATTCTTGGGGAAAAGGGGGGGGTGGGAAGAGACTGAACATAAACTGTGCACCTATGGATGAGGACAATGGTGGGTGGGGAAAGGGCAGAGGGAGGGGTGGGAACCTGGTGGAGGGGAACAATGGAGGGGGAAAAATGAGGAACATTTGTAATAATATGAACAATAAAGATTTATTTTTTTTAAAAAAATCTAAACTAATTCAAAACTAAGAACAGGTCCTTTAGACTAGATTTAATTTTTAGAAGTTGATTGCTCTAGCACTTATAAAGAACAAAGAGGCAAAATCAGAAAAAAAGATTTAATAAAAAAAAAAAATAAAGAATATACATAAAATTGGAAGTGCTGTTTTCAGGCCATTGAAACTTTCCATCTAGTTTATGTTGTGGCCAAAGAGGAAATGAGGTGGGCATGACCTCCCAGCGAGTGTGCAGCCCACGAGAGAGGAAGCGTGAGTGACGGATCACAAATCCAAAGGGCAGGTGTCCCCACTGCTAAACAAATCACCATGAGAAACGAGAGGTGGCCCTCTGGACTGGGCGTCTCTAAAACAGAAGGATTCAAATGGCCTAGTACTAGCACTTTTCAGAGGAAAGACTTTCAAGCAGAAGACCCAAGCCGGGAATTGTGGGAGCCATGGCCGTGTGGGGGGAGGGTTGGCAGCGGGGAAGAGCAGCCCGGCGCTCGGGAGGCTGTGAGGGAAGCCTGATGAGCCTGGCAATGGAGTCACCGGAGTAGGATTCAAAGGTAAACCCACGACGAGGTGCTGCTGCCTGCTGCTCTTCCAGCAGCAAACTCAGGGTGCCCGAAGCCGGGTGATGTCTCCCCTGCCCCGTGGAACCCTCCTGAGTTTCAGCACCAAATGCTAGGCCCAGAGGGGCGAGCGGCTTTAAATGAGTGAGGTCTCTGCATGGGCCGGAGGCAGGGCTAAGGACTCCAGGCGGCTTTTTCTGGCGGGAGTTCTCAGGGCGGGTCTGGATCCAAGGAGGGTCCTGAGGGGAGAGAGAATGGTCTCAGCAAAATGGCGTGTGGTCTAATGAAAGGGAATGCCCTTGTGAAGTGCCTACAGACCGGTTCCCAGGGGAGGGGCACCGCTCAGTGTGTGACCAGACCTCACAGGCCCTGGGGGCAAGTCCCTCCTGCGGGGCCCAGCTGCGCCCCAGGCCCGGGCTGAGGGCCGCACCAGCGTCCCCCACAGAAGCCGCTCACCTGCGCCAGCCCTCCCCGGCCTCACCAGAGCCGAGCCCACAGCTGGGCACAGACCCTGGGCGAGCCGGGACCGGCGGGCCGGAGCCAGAGAGAGCTGCGCAAACTGCAAGGCAACTTACAGCGCCCTCCCCCCACCCCGGCCTCCGCGGCGGCGCCGCCCGGAGCCCATGCCCTGGGGAGCCACCTGGAAACGGTCCAGCATGTTCTGCTGCCCCCCCCCCCCACCTCCCCTAAGGTTCCCACCGAGAGAGACCCTCAGGACAGAGGCCCCGGGGCTGCCCGCCCCAGTCCCCCCCTCCCCCAGGCGCGCGGCCCCTGAACTCTAAGCGACCCCGTGGGATTGCAACCAGAGGAGCTGGTCCCCCTTCCTCTCTGTAGAACCAGTAACAGGTCCTGGGAGGATTTAAAAAGCTGTCACTGAGGAAGGTGGCGGTGCAGCTCAGGGCTTTGCCTGGTCATGGCCTCTGCCTCTGCCTGCGTCTCCGGTGAGGCTGAAGGGGGCTCAGCTGGCGGCCCGACGGAAGCAAAGCCGGTGGCAGGTGCTGGGGCCCCAGGAGCTGACCCCCGAGGATGAGGACTCACCCAGGTTCTCACAGGGAGGGGGAGGGCGGGGCAGGGGGGGAGGGCTGTTTTCCCGCTAATTACCCTCTAGCTCTGGCGGCTCAGGCCCGCCGTCAGCCTCCGGCCGGGCGCCGCGAGGCCCGGTGGGCGGGGACCCCGCTGGGCTGGAGATGCTGCGGCCCCAGCCGGGCTGCACAGCGCCCGGGGGAGCCGGGGAGGCCCGGGGCCTCTCGGCCGGCTCTGCGCGCTCCGCGGGCCGCCGCCGCCGCCGCCTGTCCCGGGCCGGGCTGGGTGCGGGTTCTCAGTTCGGGTGTAACCTTCCCGAGCCCCGTGAGGCCGGGGCCGGAGGCGGGGCGGGCCGTGGGCGGGTCCTCCGGCTCTAGACTCCCCGGGCGGGCCCACAGCCTGCGCGGCGGCGGGAGCGTGTCCTCGGGACCCGCCTGGGCGGTGAGCGGCGGGGCGGCGGGGCGGCGGGGCGGCGGGGCGGCGGGGCGGCGGGGGCGGCGGGGTCGGAGCCGACGGCGGGGTCTGTCCGCGCCTCCGTCCCAGAGCGGAGCCTCCGGCCGGCTGGGCGGCGGTGTGTCCTGTGCGGGTGCCGCCTGGCACGTGCTGGGAAAGCGGGGTCCCGGGAAGGGCGTCCCGGGGGCTGGCCGGCTCCTGGGTCCTAGGCGCCTGCCCCCCGGAGGCCCGGGACGCGCGGGGAGCGCAGGGGTGGGGTGGCAGGCGCGGGGCGCAGGGGGATGTGGGGGGCCTGGGAGGTGCGGGAGGCGCTGGGGGAGCGGGGGGGGGGCGAGGCGCGGAGGGATCTCGGGGCGCTGGGGGATCTGGGGGCGCGGGGCGCTGGGGGAGCGGGGGGTGGGGTGCGGGGGGTGGGGGTCGCTGAGGGAGCGGGGCGTGGGGGGGTGGGGGGGCGCTGGAGGAGCGGGGGGTGGGGGAGCGGGGCGTGGGGGGCACTGGGGGAGCCGGGCGCGGGGGGTCCGCACCCGCAGGGCCAAGGCCGGGCTGGGCAGGGGCTGGCAAGGGCCCTTGGATTGAGCAGCCCTGAGGGCTGGTTCGGTCAGGGGCCAGGGTGGGACTAGGGGGCTGGCCCACGTGCCTTGGGAAGCCGTTGGCGGGTTTGGGGTTAGAGGGAGACTGGGGGGTGGGGGGGCTCAGAACTGGAGAATGGCGACTCCTCGCTCAGGGATGGAGTTCTGGAGCGGACAGGCCCCTGCGCCAGGTGGCCGTTCTGCCTGCACCTCCGTCCCCGCGCACCGGAGCTCGGAGCAGCCTCGCCCCGCAGGCCAGGCCGCTGCCGCCCCGGCAGGTGGCGGACGCTGGGATGGTGCCTTGCGGGCAGGGGCAGGGCCTTGCGCCCAGACGTCCTTGGGCAGCAGCGGCCTGGGTTAGGGCGGGCTGTCACCCGCACGCTGAGCTCCGGGACCGACCGAGAGGGGTGGGCGCCTTTGTCTCAGAGGGAAGCTGTGCTCCTCACTGCCCCCCCCCCCATGTTTTGTCTCTGCTGCTCCCCACTCCCCTCTTGCTGATGTGCTGTCTCTCTGACCTCAGGCTCCGGGAGGAGGGCACCAGCCGGCGGTGAGACGCAGGGAGGAACGGGCCGGTGCCTTCCCAGCCCCAGCCGGGCGCCCGGGGCCGGTCCCTGAGCTCAGAGGGGCCGGGGGCTCCGGAGGACGGAAGGCAGCCCGGGAGCAGATGGTCCGGCGCCGGGAGCCCAGCCAACGAGGGCCTCGCGGGCCGCTCCCTGGGGCTCTGCCGCCTCAGGGCGGGAGGTAGCCGGTTGCCACGGTGGGAGTGGCCAAGGTAGGAAGAGGCACCATGGGCGTGCAGGAGCTGTGCCCCGGCCCCGGCCCCAACCAGGAGGCCCCGCGGGTGGCGGCGAAGAGGCAGGCCTGGGCGGAGGTGAGGAGACCAGCTGGGGTGTCCCGGGCGGGCAGCTTTCACCCACCCCGTCTGCAGGCCACATGGCACCTCGGGCTGCTTCAGCCGAGCAGCGCAGGAGGGGCCGCGGGCCTCCCGGCAGCACCGCGCCCTCACGTGCCTCCCTGGCCACAGCCGCAGCCTGTCTGCTTGCTCCCAACCCTGGTCATTTTCCTCCTAAACCCTCCCTTTGCTCCTCTCCCTCCCCTCCTCCCCTCCATGGCACCTCTGCTCCGCTGGCCCTGCCCCTCCCTGCTGTGGTTTCCCTTCGCTCTCTGGCCGAGGCCAGTGCCGGCTGGCCCAGGCTCCCGGAGCCCTCTCTTCCAGGAGCCGGTCACCCTGGAGGACGTGGTGGTGCGCTTCAGCCCGGAGGAGTGGGCGTGTCTGGACGCCGGTCAGAGGGCCCTCTACCAGGACGTCATGGCCGAGACCCTCCGAACCCTGTTGTCTGTGGGTAAGTGGCCGCCTGGCCTGCCTGGCCCTGGCTCCCCTGGCAGGCAGGCCCATCACCTCGGGCAGCCTCACTAGCCCCTGGTTCTCGGCCGTGAGGCCTGGGTCCAAGCCCAGGGAGAGAGGACAGGGCTGAGAGCCTCGTGAAGGAAGGC
This sequence comes from Pipistrellus hanaki, assembly GCF_964339955.1. Lineage (NCBI taxonomy): Eukaryota > Metazoa > Chordata > Mammalia > Chiroptera > Vespertilionidae > Pipistrellus > Pipistrellus hanaki. Next base: position 1,853,433 of record NC_140509.1, on the reverse strand, counting down.
AGCGGCAGTGCTGCCAGGATGGCTGCCTCAGGGCGGGCAGCGGCCCTCCTCCGCCCGCTCCCGGCCGCTGGGCGAGGCCACTGCTCAGGGCCGGCCGGGCAGGCCTCCCTGCGTCTGTTTCCCAGGTTCCAGCGCTCACATCGCACAGGCAGCCTGCTGCCCCTTCGGGGAGGGCCCCCCGGGGACCTCAGCTCTTCCTCCCTCCCTCCCTGCAGCCAGAACCGCCTCCTCTAATGCAGCCCTGGCCGCCGAGCTGGAGGAAGAAGAGCAGCGTTGGAGAGCAGCCCTCCTTCCCGCGCGCGGGGGCGGCCGCCCTGCAGGTGCCCGGGCTTGGGGAGCTGACGGCCGCGGGCCAGAGGGCGGAGGGCCTGCCTGTGGCCACTTGTCAGGGGCTCCTTTGCTGAAGTCCCTGCAAGAGGAAAGGAAGGACGGGGCGGACTTGACGCCCAGAGGGTGGGGGGGAGACTGGCTCCGGGGAGGGGAGGCCGGCCGCGGCGGGCCCAGTGCCCGCGGGCACCGCTCTGAGCGCCCTCTCCTGTCGTCTGCAGGGTGTTAGGACAATGAAAGGAACTGGGTTTCAAAAAGTGTTGTGAGTTAATATTTTAATCTGACATTGTTGAGAGATTCCAGTTGAGGTTTTACTTGCTGTTAATCAGAAAACCCTGGAGCGGCGGAGGGCGCAGGGTGAGGCGGGTGCGGGCTCGGACTGGGGGTGAGCCTCGCTGTCTCTTCTCCGTCTGGCAGGAGGCGAGGAGCAGCCCGGAGGCAGGGACTCGGGCCCCTGCTCTTCCCCAGCGGGGCCCCTGGGCGGGACCCCCGAGCCGCCGGCGCCCGGGGCACAGCCCCCCTTCCCCTGCCCGGTCTGCGGCAGGGGCTTCAGCAAGCGCTGCAGCCTGCGCCACCACCAGCGCGCCCACGGCCCGGAGCGCCCGAACCGCTGCGGCCAGTGCGGGAAGGCCTTCCGCAGCCCCAAGGCCCTGGCCGACCACGGGCGCACGCACCTCGGGGAGCGGCCCTTCCGCTGCGGCCTCTGTGACAAGACCTACTGCGACGCCTCGGGCCTGAGCCGCCACCGCCGCGTGCATCTGGGCTACCGGCCGCACTGCTGCCCGCGCTGCGGCAAGGCCTTCCGCGACCGCTCCGAGCTCAAGCGCCACCAGCGGATCCACGGCGCCGCGGGGCCGGCGGGCAGCCACGCGGGGCCGGCGGGCAGCCACGCGGGGCCGGCGGGCAGCCACGCGGGGCCGGCGGGCAGCCACGCGCCGGCGGCCCGGACCCAGGAGGCCGCGCGCAGGGCCCAGAGCCCGGCAGCTGGGCCGCGGCCGCCCGCCGACAGGATCCCGGTGCTCGTCGTGAGAGCGCGGGCCCCCGTGGCCGCGGCGCCGGCGCCCCGCGGCCCGAGCACCGGGCCCCGGGCCCCCCTGCAGGAGCATCCGGGGCGCAGGGCCTCCGCCGGCCCTCCCCGCCCCCTGGCCCCGCGCCCCCGGCACCAGGAGCCCCGCCGCGGCCGCTGCGGCCAGTCCTGCCGCTCAGCCCCGGGGCCGCTCCGCCACCAGCAGCCCCAGGGCGCGCCGGGCTACCGCTGCCCCGTCTGCGACCTGTGCTTCGGGGAGCGGGAGGCCCTGGTGGCGCACTGGGGGGGGCCCCGCGGCGAGGGGCTGTGCCGGGCGGTCCTGGGCCGGTGGCTGGGCCTCTCGCCGCGCCCCCCCTGCGGCCGGGAGCGCAGTGGGTCTCCGAGGGGCCGCACTCCCAGGAGGCGGCAGGGGAGGAAGGGAGAAGGGGTGCGGAGGAAGAGAAGCCGCCGGGGCGTGGACAGCCTTGGACGCGAGTAGACGCGCTGCCGACGGAGGACGGGCGGACGCAGGCCGGCGGAGCGGCGGAGGCAGAGGCGCAGGAACACCCCGTTTCTGTCTCACCCCATAGAGCAGGCTGGTTGAGCAAAACGGTGGTGCATGGACATGGAGGAAGGGACGGTGGGGAAGTCGAGGCTGTGGAAGTACAGGGCGGCCACCACCCCTTGGTCCCCGGCTCCTCAGGAGGCCCAGGCGGGGCTCGGCCCGGAGCTGGCTCTCCCTGCCCCGCTGCAGCTCACTCTGTCACCTCCACTCAGCCGCTTGGGACCGCGTCGTCACTGCGATTGGCACGCTGTGGGAGGCAGCGGCCCCGCCCTCCGCGCCCCGCAGAGACGCCAGCGCCTGCGGGCTTCGGGGTGGAAGGCAGGAGGCGGAAAGATGTAGGTACAGCCCTGGCTGGTGTGGCTCAGGGCACCGTGTCAGCCTGCGGACTGAAGGGTCCTGGCTTCGATTCTGGTCAAGAGCACATGCTCAGGTTGTGAGCTGGATCCCCAGTAGAGGTGGTGCAGGTGGGAGCCAATCCATGATTCTCATCATTGATGTTTCCATCTCTCCCTCTCCCCCTCTGAGGTCAATAAATGTATATGTACATATATATTTAAAAAAAAACAAAGGTGGAGGTACAAAAACAGGAAAGAGCTGGGAAAACAGATGACAGAAGAGAAATAAATGGGTGTGTAGAGAAGGTGGAACAACAAACTTAAAAAAATTAATGAAGAAACGAGTCCTATTTGGGATTCGGAGCGTTCCTGGAAGTGCACGTTGGAAGGTGCCCACAGCCCAGAGGCCTGATGGATGCAACATCCCGAGGACCGGTCCTCAGCCCAGCCAGGCCCTCCGCTCCTGCCCGTGCGGCTGCCCTCAGAAGGGGTTTCCTAGGAGAAGAAAATAACTGGGAAAGTGCCAGCAGTCACCTCCAGGAAACCACCGAACGCCCTCTGGGCCGCCCGCCTGGACCTGCCTCGGGGCGGGGCTGGGGCTGAGGCCTGCAGGCAGCTGCCCTGGGAAGGGGAGGACAGGGGCTGTGCCCAGGGGCACGTAAGGGGCGCCCTTCCCGCTGCCCGTCCAGCTGGTAAGACGGCTGCTACCTCAGAGCCCCTCGCCCGTGCAGCCAGCCCCCCTGTCCTCTGGGCTGCCCATCCTCAGCCCCTCTTTTGCTGCTTTCCTGTGGTTTTTGTTGTTTGTTTTTCAGCTTATAAGGAGGAATGAACTTACTTAGTTCTTCAAGAAATTGCCCTGAAAACAAAGAGAAGGAGGTGACTGGTGGGAGGTGACAGCTCCCACCCGCGCCTCCCTGTCAGCTCTGCAGGGATGCACCCCCTTTCCACTAGGGGACCCCTGCTGGCCCTGGTGACAGGGAGGCCCGGCTCATCTCCCCTCCCCTGCTCGGGCCCTGTGCGCCCCACCCTGGCACCTGCCAGTCTTCGGTGCAGCCAGTTGTAGCAGACGACCAGGGCGGCCAGGGGCCCGAGCACTGGCACGGCCACGAACAGCGTCACCTTCCAGCAGGGCACCCTCAGGAAGTGAGGATCTGGGTTGTCCACCGAGAACAGCAGGATTAGCCGATGCCCATGCCCCCTCCCTATTGTTGGGGTTTCTTAACATGCTGCAGAAGTCTGCAGAGGTTGCTTATGTTTCCAGCTGTTTGAAACGACATCATCAGGCCTGGGCAGCGTTTCAGTGGGGCCTGGCGGAAGCCCCGGCTAGTCATGTGGTTGGACTCCTGCACCCGGGACCGCCCGCCGCGGCCCGGTCCAGCCCACGGGCACTTGGCTCTCCAGTCACTCCCCGCCAGACGGCGGGATCTGCAAAGGCCCTGCTTGCCCGCCCTGTCTCCTGAGAAGAGGCCTGTGCCCGGAGGGTGATGCCCGCGGGGCGATCCTAGGCCTCCCCCCCACCCCCCCATGCAGCTGTCATTCAAAGGAAAAGCAAGAGGAGACAACAGGAGCCAGGGCCTGGTCCCCGGCCCGGCCGCACTCACCGAAGGTCCTGTGGAGGCTCTCTGGAAGGAAGAGAGGGAGAGGGACTTAGAGGGCCCGGAGGCCACACGTCTCCGGGCCGCAGTCTCAGTCACCTACAGCGCTCTGCCTGACAGCGACGGGCGGGTGAGGGAAGCTGCGGGGTTGGTGCCTACCCTGGCTCACAGAAGGCAAGAGGAATGAAATGTTCTGTCATTTTTGGCCGCTTTGGGAGTTTTAAAGGGAACTCGGGGATTGGCAAAGATGGCCTGAGAGAAGGACCGCTTTGGTGAGGCCAAACGGAAGGGAGGGGTGGCGGGCAGGTAATGAAACTCACCTATCTCCGCTCGCAGTTTTCCTAAAACGGAAGGCACCACAGTGAGTCCCCCGGGCACACGGGCTCAGCTGCCCGCCCACCCGCCCGCCCGCCCGGCGGGAGCTGGCTGTGGTTGGAAAGAGCCCTGGGCTGGGAGCCAGGGCGGGCTCTTCACCTGGCTATTGTCTGGATTAAATATTGGGGTAAAGAGTGTGGGAACCCCGGTGCGCAGCAAAGCCCCAAACCAACAAGATTTTCTTACCTCCCCCTGCTCCTTGCCTTTCGGCCAACCTCTCAGGTGGGGCACCCCCTGCTGGGCCCACTTTGTGAATGTAAATCCGCCCCATCTGACGGGCAGGGCAGGGCTGAGCACTTGGGGAGCAGCCGCCTCCACGCACTTTACATGACATTAGCCTCCCGCTGGCTCTGCCTGCGGCGGAGGCCTGGTTCCTCCTGCTCAGCCTGTGGCTGAAGGCCTTGTGTATGCGGACCAGTTCGGGGGAGAAAAAAGCCCCCACTTTCTGTGCCAACATCTCCTCCCTCCCAAGCCCTTCTTGCTGTGGGAGGGGAAGAAAGGTCCTGGGCTTTGCCCTGAGAACATGGGGCGGGGGGCGGGGATGGACTCAAAAGGGCTTGGTGCTGAATAGAAACGGAAGGAGGGTTTCTGAGGGCGTGTGTGTGTGTGTGTGTGTGTGCGCGCGCGCGCGCGCGCGCGACCCCTAAGAGCCAGCCTGCCTGACCAGTTCGTGCCCTGCGGGTGATGCTCCCTGGGCCGGGCCCAGCAGGGCGCGGGCTGAGCTCCCCGCACGGGCTTCCGGCAAAGCCCCCTCAGGGTGCAGGGTCTGCGGCGGACGGCGCCCAGCTGCGCGAGCCTGGCGTGGGGCTCTGCACCCAGGAGCCCAGGGGGGAAACGCCGGGAGCCGCCTCATGCTGGGAGGGCACCGCGCGGCGGGCGTACCTCTCAGCCTGCGCTGCAGGACCAGGAAGAGCAGGCCGGCCGCCAGCTGCAGCAGGAGCAGGGGCAGCACCGCCAGGCCGGCCAGCGCGCCGGGCCCCACCCAGTGGAAGGGATCTGGAAGAGAGCACAGGCGGCCTGTGGGGGGGGGCCTGGGGGAGCACAGGCGGCCTGTGGGGGGATCTGGAAGAGAGCACGGGCGGCCTGTGGGGGGGGGGCCTGGGGGAGCACAAGCCGGCCAGCTGGCACCCCACACCAGGCCGCCCGCTCCACAGTCAGGTGAGGGAGGGAGGGAATGAACATAGCCGAGGCTCAGAGAAGGCAGCACAGACTTGACACCTGAGCTTCATCCTGAGGGAGAGGCTAGAGCTTGGACCACAGCACTCAAGGCCGCAGGCTGGGCTAATCTCGACAGGCCCGAGCTGGCGCCACAGAGGAGAGCGGTGGGCAGCTCAGAGGTCACGGTAGCAGGAGCAATGGGAAGGACGGCCATGGAGGCGGAGGAGTTCCAAGGGCTGGCACGGCCATGGAGGCGGAGGAGTTCCAAGGGCTGGCACGGCCATGGAGGCGGAGGAGTTCCAAGGGCTGTGAACTCCACTGGGAGAAGGATGCTGTTGTCAGTGACGCTGAAACTAAATGCGGTGTTTCTTTCGATGATGTTTGTAAGCAATACCCTACAGTGTAAGCAGAGCCTGTGACTTTGTCTTCAATAAAAACACAAATATCTTCATGTCACATGTTGCAGCAATCTCAAAATATCACTTCAGTCTCTCATTAGTTTGGAATTACACTAATTATCAGGCCATCCCATACCTTGTTATTTTGTTAACTATTTCAGTGCTAATGTGTTTTATTTTATGCATGTGAATCACCCTCCCGAGAAGGGCCATCGCCTTGCCAGCCGCCAAAGGGGATCCATGCACCCGGGGTCAGCAGCCCTTTCTGGAGCTTGGAGGCAGGAAGACCCTCAGAACCCATCCCTGAGCATGAGTGGAGCGGGGTGTGTGTGTGTGTGTGTGTGTGTGTGTGTGTGGTCTCCACTCTCCGCTTCTCACCTCCCATGCTAGAGTCTCCTGGCCTCTCCTATCTAGTCTCAATGTGCCATGCTTCCGCCAGCCCTTACCTGTTCTCTGCCTTAGAGGGCCGGCTACGGACACTGCCCTCAGCGTCAGGAATTAAGTCACAACAAACAACACTAAACCGGTCAGGAGGACACTGGCCCACTAGCTCGTCCCCATACACCGAAGTTATGGGTTCGATATCCGGTCAGGGCATATACTAGAAACAATGAATGCATGAAGCAGTGGAACAATAAATCGATGTTTCTCTTTCTCTTCCTCTCTCTCAAATCAATAATAACGCAGTCCATCTAAAAAAATGAATAAGCGGGTCGGGAGGGATTCGTAGGTATAAATACAATAGCAGAAGTCGTTGTCCAGTTCACATTTAGTTCCGTCTTTGTAACCGAGAGAACAGGCCATGGACCTCCTGACGGATGACAAGGCGACTGCACCTGGCCGCCCGCTGACAGAGTGGCCAGACTATTATGCGTTCAGAGATCATCAACATCTGGCCACTCAGAGTAGTTTCAAGTGTACATCTCTATGATACATCACCGCATATTGCATCGTGGCTTCTCCATCCAAAGTCAAGTCTTCCGTCACCATTTAATAAATGCATTGGTTGATTTTAAGAGGAAGGGAGGGAGGAGAGAAGCACTGGTTTGCGTTGCACTTGTCTGTGCATCACTGCTGGTTCTTGTATGTGCCCTGGCGGGAACAAGCCCTCAGCCTTGGCACATCTGGACGGTGCCCAACCAGCTGAGCTACTGGGTCAGGGCTCCTTCCAGAACCGTTTGTCCCCCTTTACCCTCTTCCACCTCGGCCACCTCCTCAAGTGGTCTTCACTCGAATCCTCAAGGACTTAGCAACGAGGTGACCCTGCAGCCTGGGACTTGCCTCTACCTCAGGGGGAGGCAGGTAATGAGGGGCCAGGGAAGCAGTTGGCTTTGGTCATCGCTGTTGCGGGCAGTGATGGGTCCTTGGAGGCTCGTTAGCGTTATTCTCTCTACCTCGGTATATATTTTAAGGTTTCATAATGATGAGTTTAAAGAAAGGATTAGCCGAAGCCGGTTTGGCTCAGTGGATAGAGCGTCGGCCTGTGGACTGAAAGGTCCCGGGTTCGATTCCAGTCAAGGGCATGTACCTGGGTTGCGGGCACATCCCCGGTGGGGGGTGTGCAGGAGGCAGCTGATCGATGTTTCTCTCACATTGATGTATATAAATATACATCATATACAAATATATATATATCTCACATTGATATATATAAAAGGATTAGAGCCAAAACCGGTTTGGCTCAGTGGTAGAGCGTCAGTCTGCGGACTGAAAGGTCCCAGGTTCGATTCTGGTCAGGGGCATGTACGTTGGTTGCAGGCACATCCCCGGTAGGGGGTGTGCAAGAGGCGGCTGGTCGATGTTTCTCTCTCATCGACGTTTCTAGCTCTCTATCTCCCTTCCTCTCTGTAAAAAATCAATAAAATATATTTTTTAAAAAAGAGAAAGGATTAGAGACAACTATTAATAAAGTCACAAAAATGACAAGGAAAGAATACGGTCCGAGAGACAACAGAACTGCGGGGAGCAAGTGCAAGTGTCTGGGACCCGGTGCACCGGAGCCCGACCTCGCCTCGGAGGCTCGGCGTGGGCTCGGCGGGCGCCCGGGGCTGTGACACCCCCTCCCGCCTGGGCACGCAGACACAGAACAGGAGGACGGGGTGGGAATGTGGGTGTCTGTCCAGAGGAGCTCTGCCCTCCGTGAGGCAGCTTCGTTGGGAGGTTACTTTTTCTTGTACAACAATTGCTGTCTGAAGAGCCTCCCCACCACCATCTCCAGAAGGCGCTTTGTTCTCGCCTGCAGGGAGCTATTGTCTGCTGGGTTGGCTGGTGTTTCTCCGCAGGTGGGGAGGAGGAAAGGGGAGAGAGGAGGTTCCCACCCTCACAACACTTTTGTCCTTCGATTACATAGCAATTAACTTTCTCCCTGGCCAGCTGCTCAGTGGTTAGAGCATTGTCCGGCTACCCAAGGTTTCAGGTTTGATCCGACTTAGTCAGGGAACATACAAGAAGCAACCAATAAATGCAGAAATAAATAGAACAACAAAATCAATATTTCTCTCTTCCTTCCTCTCTCCCGCTAAAGATCAATCATTTTTTAAAAAATAATTAATTTTCAAAGCTTCCCTTTCATCCACTTTACCTTGCCCACATCTAACCATCCTGAGATTAAAAAATAAATAAATAAAATGAAACGAATTGCAGGTCCGCATCAGAAGAGCCCGCCAGGCCGTGCTGCAGGATCGGTGGGAAGCACACGTCGCTGGCTCACTCAGACGTGCTCTATGGCTCTCCTCCCCTCAACTATGTTGGAATATATTTCTCATAGTTCCTCCTCTAATAAAACACCACAGACACATCAACTCTGGAATTCATTGTAATAGGATCTGGTCAATTTGACTCTTTTAGGACCAACCCCCTTGTTTATAACAAATAAAAGGAGATATTCCAAAACAGCAGAAGGAAAAAGCCCACTCTGATTACTTCCGGATTACTCATGTTGTCTTCTAGCAGCACAAACTAATCGGAAATGGATTCTTTCAGATTTTGTTGCCTCCAATGGTTTTTTTTATTTTGGTTTTTGTTTCTTACAAATCTTTTCTTTGTATGTACACACGTGTACATGTTACATTGTGTACACCAATGTACATGTACATGTGCTTTTGCAGGAAGGTCACATGGATAATTGCGACCTTTTCTTTCATGCTCTGCGGTGGGCCACACCCATTCTCTTCTCTGCTCCCCCAAAGTGAGCCACACTAACTTTCTTATGGATCTCTTTTCATATTTCTCTGAGACATACATAACACATTCACAAACATAAGGTCTAGTTTTTTTTTTTACTTCGTGTTGCTTGTTTTTTTTTTTTAAATCCTGGCCCAAGGATATTTTTCCATTGATTTCTAGAGAGAGTGGGAGGGAGGCAGGAGGGGGAGGGAGAGTAACATTGGTCTGAGAGAGACTCCTGGACTGGTTGCCGCCCACATGTTCCCCTACCCGGGCTGGGAACCTGCAGCCGAGGTACATGCCCTTGACCTGGAGTGGAACGGAGAGCCTTCGGTCTGCAGGCCCTCGCTCTAACCACTGAGCCCGGCCAGGCAGTGTGGCTTGCTTTCATCGCTCAGCAATGCTTGTGGCATGCCCCAAGCCATCTGCCCTCGCCCCCAAACAACCCTGAGTGGCTGCACGGGGTCCGGATGAATAACCCGCAACGGCCCCTTCCGCCCCTGGGCTGCCTGCTCTGGGCTCGGGTTCGAAGCCAGAGGCAGCAGACCGGAAGCCTGGATGCTGCTGTGGGGACTCAGGGGGTGGGGCAGAAGGAGCTCCTCCCAGGCTCCGGTGGAGCGGGGCCCAGGAGCCAGGCTCCATCCCGGCAGCGCTCAGCGGGGTTCGGCCTGCGTGGGGGTGCAGGAGGCCGCGGGGCCCCGATTCTCACCATTGATGCTTCTCTCCCTCGCCTCCCTCTCTGGCATCAATAGATATTGATCAATAAATATTGCTAAATATCTTCCCTCCCCCCAAAAAAAAGCCGGGGCCTGAGGGCACCCACCTTCCACCTGCAGCTCCAGCGCCGCCTCCTCGTGCTGCGCGTGGTCGCGGAAGAAGCAGGTGTAGCCGCCCGCGTCGGAGGGGCGCACGCGGCGGATGCGCAGCGCCGCGCGGCCCTCGGCCAGGCCGCCGGGCAGCAGCTCGGTGCGGCCGCGGAACTCGGGCGCCTGCTCCTCCGGCCGGTCGCGGCCGCCGCGGAACAGGTGCACCATGCGGCCGGGCGGCCGCGCCCAGCCCACCTCCATGCCGCTGGCGTTGCGCACGGGGGCCAGGCGGCACGGCAGCTCCGCCGGGCGCCCCGCCAGCGCGCGCACCGGGCGCTCCGGGCCCAGCACTCGGAACTGCCCTGCGGGACACCGGGCGTCAGGGGCCGGCGTCCGGAGCGGCGTCTGAGCCGCGGGGGCCAGGGGGCTCCGAGGCGGCGGCGGGCGGACGACCCGCGCCCAGTTCCCCCCCCCCCCCCCATCAGCCCCGCGCCCAGCCGGCCCCCAGCCGGCGCCCAGCCCCCGCCCAGCCCGCGTCCAGCCCCGCGCCCAGCCCGCGTCCAGCCCCCGCCCAACCCGCGCCCAGCCCGCGCCCCCGCTCGGACTTGGCCAAAGCGGGCGGACCCGCCCCCCCTCCCCGGGGCTCAGGTCTGTCTGCTCGGACCCCAGCCGCCAGCGGGGCGCCCCGCACGCGCCTGGCCTGTCCCGCAGGGAACGTGTCCCGCTCGAGTGGGAGCCGGCTGAGAGGGCTCCGGAGTGCAGGGCGGGCCTCCTCTGCCAGGGGCTCCGGGCGAACCCAGTTTCTCCTGGGGGGCGGGGGGGGGGGCTGAGCACGGGGCACCGCCGGGCTCACCACTCCTGCCCGGCCTGATGCCCCACACTGACCGGCGCGGCTTGGGGATCGGGGCCCCTAAGCTGTCATGGACCGTGTCTCCCGGATCCGCAGCCACTCCGGGGCCGCACCCCGTTCCCGCAGCCACGGGGGCCGCACCCCGACCCGCAGCCACGGGGGCCGCACTCCGACCCGCAGCCACGGGGGCCGCGCCCCGACCCGCAGCCACCGGGGCCGCGCCCCGACCCGCAGCCACCGGGGCCGCGCCCTGCTCGCTGGGAGACCACCGCCCAGCGGCAGGCGGCGCCCCCGGAGGGGGAGCGGGAGGCCGGGCCGCGCGCCACGGGGAGCACGCGGACCCGCTCGGAGGGAGGCCGCCCGGCAGCTGGAGGGCGAGCGCGGCACCAGCCTCGCGCCGGGCCGGGGCCGGGCCGGGGCCGGGGCCGGGGCCGGGGGCCGGGCAGGGGCCCGGCCGGCCTTACCGGCGTGGCTGGAAGGCGACTGGAGCAGCAGCAGGAGGAGGGGCAGGCGGCCAGGCAGAGGGGAGCGCCAGGAGCTCGCCATCTCCGCTCTCCGACGGGACGGCCGGGCACACTGAAGCCGCGGACAGACGGCCGGGCGAGGAGGCAGCGCCCCGCCCCCTGCAGCTGGCCCGCGTCACCTCCCGGCCTCACAAAGGGCCTCAGACGGGGTGACAGGCCGGCCTGCCGCCCCAGCTCGAGAGGAGGCTGCCTGGCACCAGCCTCCCTCCGCTCCTCCCCGGGCGCCTTTAAGGGGCTTCTGGGATCTGACCGGCTGGGACCAGACCCACCGCTCCCTCCTTGGACCTCAGGGACCCCCATGTACCCCCCGCCCGCCCCCATCCTCCCAGTGTTAGCCAGGGAGGGTCACTGTTGGCCTTCTAGAGAGGAAGGAACTTGAGCCTTTTCCTCGTTCTAACGCCTCCTGATTGGAACTGCCCGCGGCTTCCCGGCTTCCTGGCTTCCTGCGGCCAGACCCGGCCTGGCCTGCGCCCCGCTGAGCCCGCCTCCTGCTCCCCAAGGCAGGCAGGAAGGTGGGGACAGCGTGGCCTTGCAGGGAGGGGCCTTCCTTTACCCTCAAGGTCCTCCCACTGGCCTGATGGTCACATAGACATGAAAGACAGCGAGGGAACATGACCAACTAGATTACATGTGTGCATGGGCACCCGGACACATGAGAGCCAGAGGTCCCAGGCGGAGGGCGCAGGACAGAAAGTAAAATGAGATGCTGCCCACACTCCGAGCGAGGCCCAGGGCTAGACCTCGGGGAGGCCGGGGGCGTCAGGGTGCAGCGGGGGCCAGTAACCAGAAGCTGGCCTGCCCTCTGGCAGGTGGAAGGGCTATCGCTGACAATCTGCCATCACAGACATGGCCCCAGTCAAACCCCTTCTGGGCGGCTAATGAGGACAGAAGCTGCGAGACCACAGGGTCTTGGTTGCCTTTGGGTCAAAGCAATCCACACAGCAGAGACACACCTGCGGCTCCTTCTGAATGTTCGGAGTTGATGGCCGCCTCTGCTCAGAGAGGCAATCATGGGAGGTTAGCAAGGATGTCAGGGTAGCCAAAGCCAGAACCGACAGGGCCTGTTGCCTGGCTCCCTCTCCTGCCCGAGCCCTCAGGTCACAGCGGAAGAGCTGAGGGACGGAGAGTTTCCCTCACCTCCCGAGGCCAGCGAGACGGCATCCTGCGCCACAGGGTTGTGCCCGCGTGAACGTGCTGCCCGGGGAAGCCGTGAGCCCCCAGGAAACACCGCCTGCCAGGGGGCTGCCCAGGGAGGGGTGCACAAGCGCCCGGTCCGGTGGGAGACGCACTGCACAGAGGAGAGCGGCTGTACACGTAAAAGCCGTCCTCTTTATTTCTTTGCACGTTTGCTTCTGTTTCAGCCCGAAGGTGTAAAATAATATACTTTGAAGAATGTCCCTCCCAGCCATGTGGTGCCAACTCCAGTTTCCTCTGCACCCTGCACGTGTGCCACCGGAGGGAGCGACAGGGCTGTCCTGGGTAAGGAATGGGACTGCATCCCCACCTCCTTTTCTTCGTTTTTATTTTTTAAATGTAATAAATCATTACTGTTCAGATTATTACAGGTGTTCCTCCCCCCCCCCCCCATAGCTCCCCTCCACCGGATTCCCCACCCCACCCCATGCCTTACCCCCTGCTGTAAGATTTTTGTCCATTCTCTTCCCGCACCCCTCAGACCTCCTTCCCTCTGAGAATTGTCAGTCCATTCCCTTTCTATGCCCCTGATTCTATTATATTCACCACTCCATTCTGTTCTTCAGAATTTTTTATTCACTTGATTTTTAGATTCACTTGTTGGTAGGTATGTATTTGATGTCTTTTTGTTGTTCATAGTTTTTACCTTTACCTTTTTCCTCTTCTTTAAGAATACCCTTCAGCATTTCATGTAATCCTGGTTTGGTGGTGAAGAAGAACTTTAGTTTTCTCTTGTCTGTGAAGCTCTTTATCTGGCCTTCAATTCTGAATGATAGCTTTGCTGGGTAGAGTAATCTTGGTTGTAGGTTCTGTTCATCACTTTGAATATTTCTTTAAAAAATATATTTTATTGATTTTTCTTTCAGAGAGGAAGAGAGAGGGATAGAGAGCTAGAAACATCAATGAGAGAGAAACATTGATCAGCTGCCTCTTGCACACCCTCCACTGGGGATGTGCCTGCAACCCAGGTACATGCCCTTGACCAGAATCGAACCTGGGACCTTTCGGTCAACAGGCTGACGCTCTATCCACTGAGCCAAACTGGTTTTGGCTGAATATTTCTTGCCACTCCCTCCTGGCCTGCATAGTTTCTGTTGAGAAATCAGCTGACAGTCATATGGGTACACCCTTGTAGGTAACTAACAGTTTTTCTCTTGCTGCTTTCAAGATTCTCTCTTTGTCTTTTGCCCTTGGCATTTTAATTATGATGTGTCTTGGTGTGGTCCTCTTTGGATTCCTCTTGTTTGAGGTTCTGTGTGCTTCCTGGACTTTTAAGTCTATTTCTTTCACCAGGCAGGGAAAGTTTTCTGTCATTATATCTTTCAATAGGCCTTCAATATCCTGCTCTCTTTCTTCTTCTGGCACCCCAAAATCCAGATGTTGGTACACTTAAAGCCAGCCCTGAGGCTCCTTACACTGTCCTCACACTTTTGGATTCTTCTTTCTTTCTGCCTCTCTGGTTGGGTGTTTTTTGTTTCCTCATATTCCAGATCTTTGATTTGACTCTTGGGGTACATTGATCTACTGTTGAGTTTCTGACAGTATATGCTTAATTTCTGACTGGTCCTTTTCCATCTTTTTGGTATTCTCATTAAGGTCCTCCAAGGTCTCTTCAAGTTTCTCAGCGATTTTTAGAAGATTCTTGAGTAACCTTATAGATGTGATTTTGGAGAGGAACCAAGATGGCGGCATAGGTAAACTCCTATCTGCAGCCTCACACAACAATTTCAAAAAAATACAACTAAAATACAAAATGGACATTATCCAGAACTACAGGAAAGTTGACTGACTGGAAATTCTACAACTAGAAGGAAAGAGAAAACCAGAAGGAAAATCAGAGGAGCTGTAAAAGCCTAAGGTACGGAGACACGTTGTGTGCGCGGAGAGGACGGAGCCGGAGAGGAGGGGCGGTTGAGTGCCCAGCTGGCATTCCCTAGCGGGAAGGAGACAAAAGCTCTGGACTGTGCTGAACCCCAGATCCGACAGCACTGAACCCCAGTTCTAGGCAAGACCTTGGGGACCCAGGCTCATACAAAAGGAATCTAGGTTGTAAGGCAGGAATTCAGGGGAGCGGCGAAAGGCAGTCAACGGACTGTTGACTGTCTTTCTGGATTGCCCTAGCAGGAAGGAAACAAAGGCCTGGGTTGCTCTGGACCCCACTTCCAACCCCAGTTCTAATGGCACTGAACCCCAGCTCCAGGTTCACTGGGGAAGAGTCTAGACTGTCTGGTAGTGCCTTTCTCTCAGAGGTGCTTGCAGCAAGTACCGAAGGACACTGAGGAACACTGAGACTCAGGAACCTCATAGGGCGGGGCTGACGGAGGCCAAGGCTGTAGGCTCCACCCTGAAACTCCGCCCCATCCAAGCTGAGCACAGAGGCTTTTTCAATTTTCCAAGTCTAATTGAATAAGGCTGTCTCCTGGCATAGACACAGCTGATCCTCACAGCCAATTGGCCTTGAAGTCAGTTCCTCCCAGTGATACCAACAACAATAAAGACTTAACTACAAGGCTGTACACACAGTCCACAAAGGGGTACACCAAGACTGTCCACCTCAGGTAACTGGGAGGCTGACCCACTGAACCATACAGGACACCTTAGCACACAAAGCCACCCTACCAACTCAGGGAAGCTGTGAAAATGCCGAGACAAGGAAACATCACAAACGAAAGAAATGGAGGACAGCCAAAACCGGTTTGGCTCAGTGGTAGAGCATCGGTCTGCGGACTGAAAGGTCAGGTTCGATTCTGGCCAAGGGCATGTACATTGGTTGCAGGCACATCCCCGGTAGGGGGTGTGCAAGAGGCAGCTGGTCGATGTTTCTCTCTCATCGACGTTTCTAGCTCTCTATCTCTCTCCCTTCCTCTCTGTAAGAAAATCAATAAAATATATTAAAAAAGAAAGAAAGAAAGAAATGGAGGGCAAAAAGCAACTGGATATAGAGTTCAAAACCACGCTTATAAGGTTTTTCAAGAATTTCCTAGAAAAGGCTGATAAAATGAATGAGACCTATGAGGATATGAAAAGGGATCAACAAGAAATAATAAGGGATCAACAAGAAATAAAGAATACATTGTCTGGAATAAAAAAATATTATACAGAGTCCTAAAAACAGAATGGAAGATCACAAGTATCAGTCAAAGATTTGGAACATAAAGAGCCAGAGGACACTCCTCCGCAGAAGCAAGAAGACAAGACTATCCAAAAAGTTGAAGATAATGTAAGAAACCTCTGGGCAACTTCAACCAACCAACATCAGAATTATGGGGGTCCCAGAAGATGAAAGAGAGCAAGACATCGAAAACATACTGAAAGAAATAGTGACAGAAAACTTCCCTCATTTGGTGAAGGAAATAGACTTACAAGTCCAGGAAGAGCACAGAACCCCAAACAAAAGGAACTGACGATTCTTGGGGAAAAGGGGAGTGGGGGGTGCAGGAAGAGACTGAACATAAACTGTGCACCTATGGATGAGGACAATGGGGGGTGGAGAAAGGGCAGAGGGTGTGGTGGGAACCTGGTGGAGGGGAGCAATGGAGGGGGGGAATGAGGAACATTTGTAATAATATGAACAATAAAGGTTTATTTAAAAAAATAAAAATATTTAAAAAGGCCAAAACAAAAAAATAAATAAATTAAAAAAAATAAATGTGACTCGGTCCTCTCGGAAGGGCGGGACAGGCAGAGGGGATGGCGGGCGGTGCTTCGCGGGCAGAGGGTCAGGGGGCGCTGGGGCCCCTCCGGGGGCACGCGCGGAGCTGCCCTGTGCCACGGCAGGCGTGTTCTCTGTGCCTGGACATCCCATGGAGACTCAGGACCAGCAGCCTGAACGACGCTCTAACTTCCACCCCCTTAGCCAGCGCGGCACCGGTGACTGCCCAGAGGAATAGGCGGCACCAGCCGGCAACGCCTGCTCAGGGTGACATTTCTGGTTACTGTCCCCAAATCTACCGATGTTTTATCTCTCATGAAGAAAAGCACTCAGGGCCTGGGAGAGGCGGGACCCGAACCACAGCCGGGACTGAGGCTGGTGTACCCCAGGCCTCCCTCTCGCATGCCCCTCTCTGAGCAGCAGGCCCGCCGGCAGGCTGACTACAGGCTCCGGAGAGGCCTCTGAGCCGCCCCGCCCTCCCGCTGCTGGAACACAGGAGTGTGCCCAGCGTCTGGGTCCAAGCAGGCACCCCTGGCCTGGGCGTCCGGCCTGTGCTCGCCTGTGTCACCGCCAGAGGCTCCCGGGAGCAGCCGCCGCCAGAGGCTCTGTCTAAGCCGGTGGCCTCTGCCACTCCGGCCCAGGACGTGCTTCGTGTCTGTGATCGCAGGAGGCCGCTAGCGCCGCCTGTTGCAGGAGTAAACCTGGTTTATGTTTAAAAAAAGAAGAAGAAAAGCACTCATCTTGTTGTGAATTGCGCACTTGGGCTTTTTTCTTTTTTTCTTTTTACTTTTTTTAAATTATTATTTTAAAAATAAATCTTTATTGTTCAGATTATTGCAGTTGTTCTTCTTCCCCCTCCTCCCCAAAGTTCCCCTCCACCCCGTTCCCAGCCCACCCTCTGCCCTTAGCCCCCCCAACTGTCCTCATCCATAGGTGTACGATTTTTGTCCAGTCTCTTCCCACACCCCCACACCCCCCAGAATTCAGTCCACTCCCTTTCTATGTCCCTGATTCTTATATTCACCAGTTTATTCTGTTCATCAGATTTTTTATTCACTTGATTTTTAGATTTACTTGTTGGTAGATATGGATTTATTGTTCATAATTTCCATCTTTACCCTTTTTCTTCTTCTTCCTCTTCTTAAAGAATACCCATCAGCATTTCATGTAATCCTGGTTTGGCGGTGATGAACTCCTTTAGCTTTTTCTTGTCCGTGAAGCTCTCTATCTGTCCTTCCATTCTGAACGATAGCCTTGCTGGGCAGAGTAATCTACCAGCAGCATGGCCCCGAGAGCCGAGGGCGCAGAGCTGAGCTGGCCCACGGCCTCAGGCACCTTCCCTGCGCCCGACTGGCCTGGGGCTGCGCCTCTGCTCCCGTCCCTTCCCCAGCGCCTGGGTCACGTCCTGGGGCCACGTCCTGGGGGTCAGCATGCCGCCTCCAGGCAGCTGCGCCCCCTCCCCTCCCCCTCCCCTCCCCTCCCCTCCCCTCCTGGGTTCTCAGTAACCGGCATGGGGATGGTCCGCCCAGAAACCTGCGGGGAAGGAGACACGTGGCCACACGCCAGGAGCTTTGCGGTTTCTTCCTGAGTCGGTTCACCGCCTCTGACCCCGCATCAGCTCCGGCCGCGGGCTAGCACTTCCCCCGGGACCGCGCTCGGCCTCGGCCTGGGGCGGGCGGCGGGCTGTGCGCTCAGCGCGGAGGGCGGGGGGCGCTGAGGGCGCGGGGGGGGGGCGGGGGGCGCGGGGGCGCGGGGGGGGGCGGGGGGCGGGCCCGGGGGGCGGGGGGCGCGGGGCGCGGGCCCGGGGGGCGGGGGGTTCGGGGGGCCCGGGGGGCGGGTGGCGCGGGGCGCGGGCTTGGAGGGCGGGGGGTTCGGGGGTCCCGGGGGGGCGCGGGGCGCGGGGTCCCGGGGGGGCGTGGGGCGCGGGCCCGGGGGGCGCGGGGCGCGGGGGGCGCGGGGGCGGGGGGCGGGGGGCGGAGGGCGCGGGGGGCGGGGCGGGGGGTGGGGGGCGGGCCCGGGGGGGCGGGGGGCGCGGGGCGCGGGCTTGGGGGGCGGGGGGTTCGGGGGTCCCGGCGGGGCGCGGGGTCCCGGGGGGGCGTGGGGCGCGGGCCCGGGGGGCGCGGGGCGCGGGGGGCGCGGGGGCGCGGGGCGCGGGGCGCGGGGGCCCCGGGGGGCGGGGAGCGCGGGGGGCGGGGCGTGCGGGCCCACAACGCGGCGATCTCGCCGGGCCGCGCCGCGCGGCTCGGCCAGGCTGCAGCCATTGCGGTCCAATCAGAGCCAGGAACCCCGCAGGCTCCGGGACGCGGGATTCCCCCTTAACGCCGTCTACTGTCCGCTGTGTTCTCGCAGGGGCCCGTGGCCTTTATAATAGCGATATTAAAAAGCTCAAAACAAAAAACCTGGAAAAGCTCCATGTCTGCAGGGACCTAAGCTCGCCCTGTGACTAGTTCACCCAGTGGCCAAACGAGGGCACTGTCCTGCGGCTGAACACCGGGGCGGGGCGGCCTCGGGGCAAACTGCACGGCGCCGCCGAAGGTGCTGCATGGCCGAGTCCGGCAGCCTGGGCGGGCGTGGCACACACCACTGAGTGCCAGCGATGGAGGAAGCGAAAGGGCACTCCTGTGGCGTTTTAACATCTCCAAAGTGCTTTCTGCGTTGTATTTGTTCGTCACCATAGTGTGCGGCCACAGAAGAGCAATGGCTTTCGCTTTTCTCAGGTGACAAAGTCCAGGCCGGAGGGCGTGAACAGCCCGCGCCAGCCAGAGGAGCATTGTCTGGGCCTGAGTGAGCAGACTGGCCCTGCTCCTGCTGCAGCCCGGCTGTGGACATGCAAGCTTGAGTTCAATGTCTTACTAGGAACCGTGGCTAGGGCGCTCTAAGGTTGCATTTCTGTAGCCTGTGCTTGGTTTTCTATCCCTTTTTATTCTTTGCCCTACCATAGCTCTGTTTGGTGAGCTAATTTTTAGCAATAGAGCTAATTTTATGTATCATTTCTTTTTTCTCTTTTTTTCTTTTTTTTCACTTAACATATATATATATATTTAATTAAATTACTATCTTTGTACATATACCATTGTCATTTCTATTTTCTTATTAATCAAACATTTTAACTTCCTTCAGTCTTCCACGTGTACTTTTTGAATAATTCTACCCTAGAGTAACGAAACATAATATTTTTAAATGAGTGCTCATAACAAGTATATGCATCTTTTTATTTGTATTTTTCTAAATATATTTTATTAATTTTTTATAGAAAGGAAGGGAGAGAGATAGAATGTTAGAAACATCGATGAGAGAGAAACATCAATCAGCTGCCTCCTGCCTCCTGCACACTCATACTGGTGATGTGCCTGCAATCAAGGTGCATGCCCTTGACTGGAATCGAACCTGGGACCCTTGAGTTCGCAAACCAACACTCTATCCACTGAGCCATTAGGGCTATATCTTTTTATTTTTAAACTAGAGGCCTGGTGCACGGATTGTGTACTGGCGGAGTCCCTCCGCCTGGCCTGTGGGGATGGGCCAAAACTGGCTCTCCAACATCCCCTGAGGGTCCCCCACTGGTGCACAACCAGGGCCAGGGAGGGAGGGCTCCAGAGCGTGTCCGGCTTGTCTCACCCAGTCCCCATTGGCTGGACCCCAGCAGCAAGCTAACTTATTGGTCGAAGCATCTGCCCCTGGTGGTCAGTGCTCATCATAGCGACTGGTCAAACGGTTGGACCCTTAGCATATTAGGCTTTTATTATGAAGGTTAAAAAGCCAGAGCATGGGCTTATTTTGCTGTCTTTCTGGATTCCAGTTCTTAAATCACCTGACCAGGCCTGAGGACTGTAAAGACTGACACCATAGCTCGGTCCTGAGTGTGCCCCCCAGTGCCTGCCTGTGCTTCCTACGCACACTGACTGAGCGGGTGGAGAAAGACAACCTGCGGCCAGCCGAGTTTCCTTTAGTCACTGGTGACCATCCAGTGGCCGCCGGAGAAGGCTTGATTAACAAATTCTCACATCGTTAGGTGCCTTAGTAACCGTGTCAGCACACGCAGGAAACCCAGCCCTCCTTTCCTCTTTCTGAGACTTCTTGAGGATGTTCTCTTTTTTAGGCTCGGGTCCCCATTTGTCCGTAGTTTGGTAATTTCTGGCAAAATAACAAATTCACACAGGATTTATCAATTCTACTTCCAGGAAATCCTTCTTTAGATAAATCCCTACATGTGGGAAATGGCATATGTGTAGAGTTATTCAGTGGAGCATGGTTTGTAATTGCAAAAGGTTATAAACATCTTAAGCTCTATCAAAGGAGCTTCTTGCTGAGAAACAACAGCCATTGCATAGCCCAGAGTCCACAGGACTACACCCTACTGTCCATGTGTCCTCACGTGCCTCCGTGTCACCTCCAAGCAGGAAAACAATGTTCCACTGTCTTTTTGCTTTTCTCCACCAAAATACACACGTAAGAAGACTGCTGCTAAATAAACACAACAGACTGTAGGTGTACCTCACAATATAAAATTCTTATAAATTCTTATAAATTATGTTTTTATAAACTAAATTTGGTCTAAGTTGATTCTATTCTAAATCCTTTTGAAATAAGGTGATTCTGTCTAATTTATATTTATTGAGCTCACTCTAAGAAAGATACATCCACCCCTTTGCCCCCCAAACAAAGGTGAGCCAACATCCTGGAAATACCTCAGCCTTCTGAGTCCCTAAGGTTGGAGTAACCAACCACAGGACAGAAATTGGGGTGCGGTGGCCCAGAGCGGGTCGCTCAGAGGCCAGTTCCAGCGGCCTCTCCAGAGCCTCTCCTGCCCCCACGTGGGCATCCCTCCGGCCCTGGAGTGGAAGCCACCGGACCGCAACCGCCTGAGGAAAACGAGGGAGGAGCTAAAAGGTCAGGGCGGAGGAGAAACCAAGATGGCGGCATAGGGTAGGCACTTGAATGCAGCCTACCACAACAAGTTTGAATTTAGAGCTGGAAAACGGGAAACATTGCCCTGAAGCGCGGGACGGCTGGCTGAGAGGAGGCTCTGCCATCCGGGTCGGAGGGAGAAGGCGCTGAACCTCGAAAACTAAAATGCAGAGAACTGTGTGCGAGAAAAGGCGGCCACTCGAGCTCACTACCGGCTTACTCCCTGGCGAGGAGAGGGCGGACAGCTAATGTGTGGCCGGCTTTCTTGTGCAGGAGGAAAACAGAACCACCCTATTGCTCTGACAGACGGCCCCAGTCAGGGAGAGGGCAGACTGTCAGGCAGTGGGCAGAGATCTCTTGGAGGTGTGTGAAGCCAGAGGCCATTACTGCGGGACTCAGGGAAGGGCCGACGAGAAACCAAAGCTGTGGGCACCACCCCAAGACTCTGCCCCATCCAAGGGGAGCATGGAAGCCCTCCCGGAGGCTGGCTTTCTTTTTCGCAGCAAATTGGACTCTCCTGAGGAGGGATGAATCCAAAGCTTGTCTGCACCTATACCAAAGAGGTGCGCGCACCTGCAACCAGTCTTGCAGGACTCACCAAAACTTGTCTGGGCCACCCTGAGACTCCACCCCATCCAAGCGGAATACGGAAACCCTCCTAGCTGAGACACTGATGATCCTCACAGCCAATAGGCTTGGACATCAACGCTTCCCAGTGATACCAACAGCAAGCAAGGCTTAACAACAAGACTGCACACACAGCCCACAAAGGGCTACACCAAGACTGTCCACCTCAGGTAACTGGGAAGGCTGTGCTACTGGGCTCTACCAGAACACCTAGCACACAAAACTATTCCATCAAATCAGGAAAGAAGCTAAAATGCAGAGAAGAGGCAAGACATAAAGGAAGGAGATGGAGGGGGGAAAAAAGAATGGACATTGAATTCAAAACTACAGTCATAAGGTTTTTCAAGAATTTCCTAAAAAAGGCTGATAAAATAAATGAGACCTATGAGGATATGAAAAGGGATCAACTAGAAATAAAGGAAACATTGTCTGAAATAAAAATATATTACACAGAGTCCTAAAAACAGTCTGGAAGATGGAAAGAATCAAGACAAAGATTTGGAACACAAAGAGCCAGAGGACACTCCTCCACAGAAGCAAGAAGATAAGAGAATCCAGAAAGTTGAAGATAGTGTAAGAAACCTCTGGGACAACTTCAAGCATACCAACATCAGAAGAAGAGAGAGAGCAAGATACCGAAAGAATATTGGAAGAAATAGTGACAGAAAACTTCCCCCACCTGGTGAAAGAAATAGACTTACAAGTCCAGGAAGCGCATAGAACCCCAAACAAAAGGAATACAAAGAGGACCACACCAAGACACATCATAATCAAAATTCCAGGAGCAAAAGACAAAGAGAGAATACTAAAAGCAGCAAGAGCAAAGCAGGTAATTACCTATAAAGGAGCACCCATAAGATTGTCAGCTTGCCGGGACTGGTTTGGCTCAGTGGATAGAGCGTCGGCTTGGGGACTGAAAGGTCCCGGGTTCGATTCCGGTCAAGGGCATGTACCTTGGTTGCGGGCATATCCCCAGTAGGGGGTGTGCAAGAGGCAGTTGATCGATGACTCTCTCTCATCGATGTTTCTGACTCTCTATCTCTCTCCCTTCCTTTCTGTACAAAAAAATCAATAAAATATATTAAAAAAAAAAAAAAAAAAAGATTGTCAGCTGATTTCTCAACAGAAACCATGCAGGCCACAAGGGAATGGCAAGAAATATTCAAGGTGATGAATAGCAAGAACTTACAGCCAAAAATAATCTACCCAGCAAAGCTATCACTCAGAATCGAAGGTCAGATAAAGAGCTTCACTAATAAAAAAAAAGCTAAAGGAGTTCATCACTGCCAAACCAGAATTATATGAATTGCTGGAGGGGGTTCTTTAGGAAGAGGAAGAAGATAAAGATAAAAATTATGAACAACAAATATGTAACTATCAACAAGTGAATCTAAAAACCAAGGAAATTTAAAAAATCTGATGAACAATATTAACTGGTGAATATAATAGAATCAGAGGTGTGGAAGGGGACGATTCTTGGGGAAAAGAGGAGAGGGGGATGTGGGAAGAGACTGAACATAAACTGTGCACCTATGGATGAGGACATGGAGGGTAGGGAAAGGGCAGAGGGTGGGGTGGGAACCTGGTGGAGGAGAGCAATGGAGGGGGAAGGGGAAGAGGACCATTTTTAATAATCTGAACAATTAAGATTAAAAACAACAACAACAACAAAAACAACAAATAAAAGGTTCAGGGCACTTGCTTGGTACATCCCTGCTATTTCCTTTCTTCTTTCCGCTCCCACGGTTTTCTCCCCACCCCCAGGCCTCACTTGGGTTGGTGTAGGGAGCGGATGCCATGAGGCACCGGCTTCAGGAGGAAGATGAAGGGAGACCTGGGCTGCCCCTGCCTGTTCGAGTCCCCAGGCCTTTCTTAGCGCCTGTCCGTCTGGTCGGGTCTCCTTTTCTCCCTCTCCCTCGCCCATCCTACTTATAATCATCCAGACAATAGGAAAGTCTGTTCCAGACACAGCTGGAAATTCTCTTGTCTCCATGTCATCACGGGGTGTGGGGTGAGACCACGGAGGCTGGTGCTTGGAGGGGCACTTTCTTAAGAGAAGCGGGAGAACAGCGACCGCTTCCAGGTAACACGTGCTGAGGGCTTGGCAGTGGTGCTGTCCTGTGGCGAGCCCTGTGCTGGCACTGGAGACACCCCGCGGTGCGGGCAGAGGCCTGGCGGGCGGCAGGGATGTGCAGAGGGCCTGTCAGGCCTAATGCTGGAGAGGAAGCTGAAGCTTCAGCTTGCAATCCTAAAGGCTACTTTTTTAAAAAGGCAGAATTTATATTTCTATTTAAAAATGTTCAAGGGGCTTTAATAAAAAGGCTCAAAGGTGTCTGGTTTGCTGAAAGATCGTCCTGAGGCGGCGTCCGTTGGTCCCTCCATTGCTGCAGCCACACCTGACCCTGGTCGTTCACACGCTCCGGCGCCTCTCCTAGTGCAGCAGCCGTGACTGCCTCACTGCCAGGTCTCACCCTGACGGAACGCGCAGTCCCAGGAGTGCCATGGAGCTTTTGCTGGGAGAAAGGGCAGTGGGCGCCGGCACGTGGTTGGCGAAGCATCAGCACCTCAGACAAAGCAGTGCGCGCAGACGCCGCCCCCAGGGCGCATGCCGCTGGGTGCTCCACGCCAGGTGAGTCGACCTGAACACGAATCTTACTCGCGGAGTGCTCGTCCCTGTGGTTCCACCCGCAACAGTGATGCTGACCCACAGAGCACTCCACAGCTGCTGGCAGGCTGAGCAGGGCGTGGCATCGGATAAACAAATGTTCTCATTTTGGCTTATTATATGTGTGAGACATTGGCAAATTATTAAATTCATTGGAGTGCCAGCTTCTCCATTTACAAACTAGGAATAAAAGTATCTACGTCAGAGAATGTAAGGAGGGGATGAGATGATTAAGCACAGCAAACTGTGACGGTACAGCCAATGCTGTTACCGTGAGCCTGTGCCACCCAGGACAGGGTTACGTGTGTGGCGTGTGTCCTCTGAGGGCCCTGGAGGAAAGCACGCGTTTCACCAACACTCAGGGCTTCAGCCCGCAGCAGGGACCACGCAGAGCGAGGGGCTCGGGCGGCCATGTGATAACTCTGTGCAGCGCACTGACAACTCACCTTCTGTCAGAGATATTCTTTATCTTTGTTTTCCTCAAGGCACACAAATTCCCTTTATTTATTTTTAACATTATTATTGAGAGTATTACCGATGTCCTCCTTTCCCCCATTGCCCTCTTCCAACAGAATCCTGCCCCAGCCCAGGCCTTCACCACCCCATTTATTGTCTGGGTGCATGGGCAATGCATATCCTATAGAATAAAAGTCTAATATGCAAATCAACCAAATGGCAGAACGACCGGTCACTATGATGCACACTGACCACCAGAGGCAGATGTTCAATGCAGGAGCTGCCTCCAGCCCACAGGCCCCAGGCCAGCGGGGGACTCCCCCCACCCCATCACCCTGCAGAGGGAGGCGACCGGCAGTGGTGGCAGGGCAATGGGGGGGCGGGGCCAGCCAGCAAGTGGGTGCCTCCACCATCTCCCCTCCCATTGCCTCCACCGCAGAGGGAGGTGACTGGTGGTGGGGGTGGGGGGCCAGGCCAGCCAGGGTGGGTGCCAGCGCAGCCCTCTGATTGCCCCACTGGTCACACCACAGATCAGCCCTGATTGCCAGCCAGGCCTAGGGACCCTGGGCATGAATTTCATGCATCAGGCCCCTAGTATGCATATAAGTTCATTGCTTAATCTCTTCCCTTTCCCTCTACCTCTTTCCTTCTGAGATTTGTCAGTCTGTCTCATGTTTCCATGCCTCTGGGTCTATTTGTTTATTAGACTTCCTGTTCGTTTACATTGATTTTTAGATTCAATTGTTGATAGATATTTATTTATTGCCATTTTAGTGTTCGTATTTTGATCTTTCTTCTTCTTCCTCCTCTTCTCCTTCCTCCCTCCCCATTCTCCTCCTCCTCTTTTTCTTCTACTTCTTCTCCTTCTCCTCTTCTTAAAGAACACCCTTCAGCCGAAACCGTTTTGGCTCAATGGATAGAGTGTGGGCTTGGGGACTGAAGGGTCCCAGGTTCGATTCCGGTCAAGGGCATGTACCTTGGTTGCGGGCATATCCCCAGT
The DNA here is from genome assembly GCF_964339955.1 of Pipistrellus hanaki. Lineage (NCBI taxonomy): Eukaryota > Metazoa > Chordata > Mammalia > Chiroptera > Vespertilionidae > Pipistrellus > Pipistrellus hanaki. The sequence goes on along the minus strand of NC_140509.1, from coordinate 1,827,827 downwards.
AGGGGGTGTGCAGGAGGCAGCTGATCAATGACTCTCTCTCATTGATGTTTCTAACTCTCTATCCCTCTCTCTTCCTCTCTGTACAAAATCAATAAAATATATTTAAAAAAAAAAAAAAAAAAGAACACCCTTCAACATTTCTTATAATACTAGTTTGGTGGTGATGAACTCCTTTTGTTTTTTCTTGTCTGGGAAGCTCTTTATCCGACCATCAATTCTAAATGATAGTTTTGCTGGGTAGAGTAATCTTGGTTTGGGTCCTTGCTTTTCATCACTTTGACTATTTCTTGCCAATCCCTTTCGGTCTGCAAAGTTTCTGTTGAGAAATCAGCTGATAGTAGTATGGGCAATCCCTTGTAGGTAACAGGGGACTTTTCTCTTGCTGCTTTTAAGATTCTGTTTATCTTTAACCTTTTGTCGTTTTAATTATGATGTGTCTTGGTGTGGGCCTCTTTGAGTTCCTCTTGTTTGGGACTTTGTGTTTCCTAGGACTTGCATGTCTATTTCTTTCACAAGATAAGGGAAGTTTTCTGTCATTATTTCTTCAAATATGTTTTTAATATATCTTCTCCTTCTGGCAATACCACTATGCTAATGTTGGTACACTTGAGGTTGCCTCAGAGGCTCCTTATACTATCTTCATATTTTTGGATTTTTTTTTTTTCCCTTTCCTTTTTGCAGTTCTGATTGGGTGATTTTTGCTTATCTAAATTCCAAATCTCTGATTTGAGTCTTGGCATCCTCTACTCTAATGTTGACTCCCTGTAAATTATTCTTCATTTCGGTTAGTGTATCCATCATTTTTATTAATTTAATAAATCTTTATTGTTTGGATTATTACAATTATTCCTCTCCCCCCCCCATAGCTCCCCCTTCACCCAGTTCCCACCCCACCCTCTGCCCTTACCTCCCTCCCACTGTCCTCATCCATAGGTGTATGATTTTTGTCCAGTCTCTTCCCGCACCTCCCACACCCCTTTCCCCTAAGAATTGTCAGTCCACTCTCTTTCTATGCCCCTGATTCTATTATATTCACCAGATTATTCTGTTCATTAGATTTTTTATTCACTTGATTTTTAGATTCACTTCTTGATAGACATATATTTGTTGTTCATAATTTTTATTTTTATCTTTTTCTTCTTCTTCTTCTTTCTTAAAGAATACCTTTCAGCATTTCATATAATACTGGTTTGGTGGTGATGAACTCTTTTAGCTCTTTCTTATCTGTGATGCTCTTTATCTGACCTTCAATTCTGAATGATAGCTTTGCTGGGTAGAGTAATCTTAGTTGTAGGTTCCTGCTATTCACCACTTTGACTATTTCTTTCCACTCCCATATAGTCTGCATAGTTTCTGTTGAGAAATCAGCTGATAATTGTATGGGTGTTCCCTTGTAGGTAATTAACTGTTTTTCTCTTGCGGCTTTTAATATTCTCTCTTTGTATTTTGCTCTTGGCATTTTAATTATGATGTGTCTTGGTGTAGTCCTCTTTGGATTTCTTTTGTTGGGGTTTCTGTGTGCTTCCTGGACTTGTAAGACTATTTCTTTCACCAGGTGGGAGAAGTTTTCTGTCATTATTTCTTCAAGTAGGTTTTCAGTATCTTACTCTCTCTTTTTTTCTGGCACCCCCATAATTCTGATATTGGTACATTTGAGGTTGTCCCAGAGGCTCCTTATACTATCTTCAAATTTTTGGATTCTTTTTTTCTTCTTGTTTTTCTGGTTGAGTGTTTTTTGTTCTTTGTATTCCAAATCTTTGACTTGCTTCTTGCGGTCTTCTAGTCTGCTGTTAGGTCTCTGTATAATATTTTTTATTTCAGTTAGAATATGCTTAATTTCTAGTTGGTCCTTTTTCATAACCTCTAGGGTCTCGCTAAATTTATCAGCCTTTTCTAGAAAATTCTTAAAAAACCTTATACCCATGGTTTTGAACTCTATATCCAGTTGTTTGCTTCTCTCAATTTCTTTCATTTGTGACCTCTTTTTTGTCTCCACATTTTGGCTGCTTCCCTGAGTTGATAGAGTGGCTTTGTGTGCTAGGTGTCCTATTGGGCCCAGTGGCTCAGCCTCTCCAGTTGCCTTAGGTCAGGGGTCCTCAAACTTTTTAAAGTGGGGGCCAGATCACGGTCCCTTAGAGAGCTGGAGGGGCGGACTATATGAACTACTAATTCCTACTGTAACACCTTGGCTGCGCTCACTGCCCAAAAAACCTGGCGGGCCGGATCAGACTCCCCTGGGGGCTGCATGTGGCCCATGGGCCGTAGTTTGAAGACCCCTGCTAGGTGGACACTTTTGGTGCACCCCTTTGTGGACTGTGTGTACAGCCTTGTTGTAGTTATGTCTTGCTTATTGTTATCACTGGGAGGAATTGACCTTCAGTCCAATTGGCTGTGAGGATCAGCTGTGTCTACCCTGGGAGAACTCCTGTGCTGGAGACAGCCTTATGAGACAAGACTTGCAAAATTGCAAAAGCCTCTTTGCCAGCTAGGATGGAGTGGAGTCTCAGGGCTGAACCAACAGCCTTGGCTTCCTGTCAGCCCTGTCCTATGATGCCCCTGGGTCTTAGTGTCCCTTGGTAATTGCTGCAAGTACCTCTGAGCGAAAGTTGCCCTCAAGTTTCACCCACTGCCAGACAGTCCAATTTCTCTCTGAATGAGTTTGGGTTCCCAGAGTCTCGCCCAAAACTGGAGCTCAGTGCAGTTGGGAGATTCTGTCTCCCTCCCGCTTTAGAAAGCCAGCCGCACACTCAGCCACCCATGCATTCAGCAGTCAGTCCTCTCTGCACATGCGCCTCTGGACCTCTGCCTTCCACAGTTTCTGAGTCTCAGTGTGCTTTCTCTTTTCCTGATAGTCCAGATTCCTCCTGAATGAGTTTGGTTTCCCCAGAGTCTCGCCCAGGACTGAATTTCAGTGGACCCATGCACTCAGCCATCTGTCCTCTACTCACGCACGCCTCTGTATCTCAGCCTTTTGTAGCTCCTCTGAGTCTCAATGTGCTTTCTTCTTTCCTTCTAGTTGTGGAATTTCCACTCAGCCAGCTTTCCTGTGGTTCTGGATGGTGTCTGTTTTGTCTTTTAGTTGTAGTTCTGATATTGTTGTGTGAGGCAGTAGTTTAGCTGTTTACCTATGCTGCCATTTTGGTTTCTCCTTGTATCCATCATTTTTAACTGCGCCTTTTTTATGTCGTTGACATTCTCACTAAGGTTCTTTAAGAACTCACTAAATTCCTTAAAGTTCTCTTTAAGTTCCTTAAGCACCCTTATAACCATTGTCTTGAATTGTGTGTCTGATAGCTTGTTTGCTTCCATTTCATTCAGTTCTTCTGTTCTTTCGATTATGACATGTTTGTCTTCACGTATTGGCTGCTTCACCGTGTTTGCTTCCATGTATTAGGTAAAGCTGCTATGTCTTCAAGTCTTGGTAAGTAGCAGGTGTCCAGTAGGGCTCAGTGGCTGAGCCTCCCCAGTCACCTGAGCTGGGCACTCTAGGTGCACCATTGTGTGGCCTGTGCGCACAGCCTTGTTGTAGTTGAGCCTTGATTGCTGTTGGCATAATTGGGAAGGATTGACCCCCAGGCCTACTGGTTGAGGGGACCAGCTGTGACTACAGTGGAAGAGCTATTGTGCAAGAGACCCTCCCCTTCCTCTGGAGCAGGACTTGCTTCTTGGGGCTTTGGTGCTTACTGAGTCAGCTCCTAGAAAATGTCATTCACATATGTGGTGGGGTTAGGGTTAGGGCCGGCACAAGCTACAGAGCAATCTGCATATTGCTGCTACTTGTGCTGGGTTTGGAGGTACCCAGGAGAGGCCAAGCTATGAACCAAGGGAAGCTGCTGCTAGTGCAGGGCCTGGGACCACTTGGCAAGAGGTATGGGACACACGGAGGCCAGCTGTTGCTTGTTTAAGAGATTTTAGAAAAGTCTGAAGCCTGAGCCAGGACGGGCTATTCATATGAAAAAGCCACTGCAAATTGGTGGGGTGGGGCCTCAGGGAATCACCAGAGCTGGGTGAACAGTGTGGGCCAGGTTGATGACGACTCCCTGTTGGCATTGTGGCAAGGAGATCTCAGCAAGGAACACCGGCCTCTGTCAACACTTTTGTCTGGGAGAAAGCTGCCCCCAGTTCTTGTCCTGATTCCAGACTATTTTGTTCATCTCCATATGTCCCTGGATTTTTAAAAATATATATTTTATTGATTTTCCACTGAGAGGAAGGGAGAGGGATAGAGAGTTAGAAACATCGATGAGAGAGATACATCAACCAGCTGCCTCCTGCACACCTCCTACTGAGGATGTGCCCATAACCAAGTTACATGCCCTTGACCGGAATCAAACCTGGGACCTTTCAGTCCACAGGCAGACGCTCTATTCATTGAGCCAAACCAGTCTTGGCTGTCCCTGGATCTTTTCAAGCTGCTGCCTCAGTACTGGAGCTCAGAGGGAGTAAGTCTGAGTAAATCTGTGCACTGGTCCTTTAAGAAGAACTGCCTGGGTCTCCAGCAGCCTCTGTCATTCAGCCACAATCCCCACTGGGTTTTACATCCCAAAGTTATGGGGACTTCTCTTCCCAGTACTGGAACCTAGGCTGAGGGGTTCAGTGTGAGGGTGGGACCCCTTGCTTCTCACAAGGGGCCTTTGCAGCCAAGATATCCCTCCCAATGTGCTTCTTTTACTGCTCTCGTTGTAGCGTTTCCATTCAGCTGGATTTCAGGCGATTCTGAATGATGGCTGTTCTGGGTTTTAGTTATAATTTTGATGTGGTTGTGGGAGGATGGGAGTATCGATTTACCTACACTGCCACTGTGGCTCCTCCCCCTCTTTGGTGATCTTTTATTATGCTTCCAACCAGATAGCAGGCACTGTTCAGCTCTTGTAGTGGGAATGCAATGAGCACCACATCTTTGCAGGGCTTAAGTTCTGGTCAGGAAGACAGATATTATATAAGTAATTCCATAATTATTTTAACTGCCACTGAATGATGACTACAATGTGCAGGGTGAAGTGTGGGGTCTAGTCTGAGGAATTCAGGGAAGGCCTCCCTAAGGAGGTGACACTTAAGCTGTTAATGAGGTAAAGATGGCTTGGGGTGAGGAGGCTGTGGGGGACACTTGCAGGCAAAAGAGCCTGGTGCTACTGGAACGGGACTTGAAAGTATGTGAGCGAGTTAAAGGAATGCGGCCAGCCAGCACGGCTGGGCATTGGGAGTGAGATCAGCCCCTTCTCTGTATCTTCGTTCTCTGTTCTCTCCGTTTTCTGTTCTCTCTGTTCTCTGTTCTCTCCGTTGGTGTGTGACCTTGGGCAGTTGACTTAAGCGTCCTGAGCTGCAGTTCCCTCATCACGGAGTTACTGCCACACAGTAACGGAAAGCATTAATGCCATGTTAGGTTTCTGTAGTTATGCACCAATACGTTCTGTGCTTCTGTGCTGGCTGAAGTGCAGGACACTGAGCGCATCTGCGGGCGCTGCTTGTCATGCTGGCTCCTGGCATTGCAGAGCGGCAGCGGGGGTTAGGAGACACTGTGGACTCTCGATGCTAAAGAGCTTGCTTCCCATCAGCTCAATTCCCCTTCTGCACCATCGAAATGGGGTGTCCGGGCCCCTGGGCCTGGCTGACCCTCTGAAATAGGGCATGGTTTCCAGAGGCCTTTATGGGTTTCTGACGGGGGTTCCCATGCTGCTTCTGAGTAGAATTTCTATTCTGTTCCTCAGCTTTGTTCATTTGACTTCTGGAACATCTATTTATAAATATTTCCTCATGTTTATACTTTCAGTTCCACACACCCTTTTCTGTAACTCCAAAATCCACAATGCTCTGGAAATCAAAAATTTTGTTTCCGCCAAAGCCGGTTTGGCTCACTGGATAGAGCGTCAACCTGCGGACTCAAGGGTCCCAGGTTCGATTCCGGTCAGGGCATGTGCCTTGGTTGTGGGCACATCCGCAGTGGGGGTGGTGCAGGAGGCAGCTGATCCGATGATTCTCTCTCATCGATGTTTCTGGCTCTCTATCCCTCTCTCTTCCTCTCTGTAAAAAATCAATAAAATATATTTTAAAAAAATTTTGTTTCCAACTAATTTGGTGGAAAACCTGCCCTGATTTGCATTCATTTTGTTGCAAAATCAGATGTGAAGCTATATATAGTCTTCGTTTACTCTACCTAATGTTAATAATCACACTTTTTTTTTTCTTTTTTTTTTTTCTTTTTCTTTTTCTGGAGAAGCACAACTGTGCTTATTATGGGCATTAGACCTGCATATACATATGAAGTATTGGAGTCTTCAAGCTTCCTGTACTTTCTAATACAAAACTATGAGAGATGTGTCACTTTTACTGTATTATTTGGGCAGTGTGCTATGTGCTTTGAATAAATGTACAAACAGAGTGGCAGAGACAATTTTATTGCAGCTAAATGAACAGACTAAATTCCTACCAACCAATTGCATACACATTTTATGCTGCATATACTTTTCACACTGGTATGAATGATTGTGTATAGATATTCAAATTCTGTTTAAATATAATTATACTGCGGAAACCGGTTTGGCTCAATGGATAGAGGCTTGGGGACTGAAGGGACCCGGGTTCGATTCCAGTCAAGGGCATGTACCTTGGTTGCGGGCATATCCCCAGTAGGGGGTGTGCAAGAGGCAGCTGAGCAATGACTCTCTCTCATTGATGTTTCTAACTCTCTATCTCTCTCCCTTCCTCTCTGTACATAATCAATAAAATATATATATTTAAAAAAATAAATAAATATAATTATACTAAAGGTCCAGTGCAAAAAATTCGTGCACTGGGGGTGGTGGTGGTGGTGGTGGTGTTTCCCTTAGCCCAGCCTGCACCCTCTGCAATCTGGGACCCCGCAGAGGACATCCCTCTCACAATCCAGGACTGCTGGCTCCCAACTGCTCACCTGCTGATTGCCCCTAACTGCCTTCCCCTGATGGCCTGGTTCCCCCCAACTGCTTCCCTGATGGCCTGGTTCCCCCCCCCCCAACGGTCCCCCCTGATGGCCTGGTTCCCCCCCCCAGCTGCCCTCCCCTGCTGGCCATCTTTGACCACATGGGGGTGGCCATCTTGTATGATGGAGTGACGGTCCATTTGCACTTCTGGGCGATAGGCTCTCAGGGTTGGTAGAATATGAAGAAGAGAGGAAAGAGAGTGGAAGTATGGGAAATAAAATGAACATGAAGTTTGATAATTCTTTTTTTAATTACTGGTAAAATATATTTCTATTGATTTCAGAGAGGAAGAGAAAGATCAATAATGAGAGAATCATTGATCGGCTGCCTCTTCCACGCCCCCCAGTGGGGACTTGAGTCCACAACCTGAGCATGTGCTCTGGACTGGAATCGAACCTGGGACCCTTCAGTCCACAGGCTGACGCTCTATATTCACTGGGCCACACCGGCCAGGGCAGGTTGGTAATAAGTAATCTGAGTGGAAACTCCACATCTTTATGAAAACAGCCAAAACCTGCAGGAGGAGGTGTGACAAAGGGTACAGGGTCCTCTCAGATCCTCGGGGAGAGGACTGTGTGTCCAGGAAGAAGGAAGGGGGCTGACGGGGGAGTGGGGTCACGTCCTCCAACAGCGAGGGGGAAGGACCTCAATAAACAAAGAATATACGGGCCAGGAATGCGGAAAGCAGTGGAGGATGAAAAGGTGAAGGGAGAGTTGTAGCTCCTGGCGGAGAAGCTGAGCATTTGTGAGGTAAGAAGCACTGGTGCCACGTCCACATCCACACGGTTTTTAACGTGTGCTCCCGACCACGTTAGGCAGCAGCAGGAGCTGCGTCCCGGCGCCCACGGCGGTGGTGCTCCCGGTGTAGCTGCCCACCCGGGGCCCTGCCCACCCGGGGCTCCGGCCGCGGGCGGCCCTCTGCACACGCGGCTGCTCGCGGCGGGCGCAGCCTGCAGGGGGCGCCGTCCCGGGCTCCCCGCGGCTCCGGAAGGCGCGGCCAGGCCTTTGTGTGGGAGAGGCTCCGGCCGAGCGGGCTGACGGCCGCCGTGCTCGGTCCGCGCCCCTCAAAGCCCCGGCTCCGAGCGGCCGCCGCCCCGCCCGGGCCGCTCCTCACCGTCCGTCCGTCCGTCACCCCGGCCGCAGGGCCGCCTCCGCGCTGGGCGGGCCCTCGCCGCTCTCCGCCCCCCGCGCCCTCCCTCCGCCCCGCTTCCTGGCGGCGCCGCCTCCTGCGCTCCCGCCGCCGCCGCCGCCGAGGAGACGGGGTGGGGCCGGGGCTCGGGGCGGAGGCCGGGCCGGGGCGGAGGGCGGAGGCCGGGCCGGGGCGGAGGGCGGAGGCCGGGCCGGGCGGAGGGCGGAGGCCGGGCCGGGGCGGAGGGCGGAGGCCGGGCCGGGGCCGGGAGGGCGGAGGCCGGGCCTGAGGGACCCGGGAGCCGGCGCCGAGGTAGGAGCCGGGCGCGGGGCGGGGCGGGGGCGGGAGGAGGAGCCGCGGGCGGCGGGCTGCGGGCGCTCCCCTCGCCCGGGCCGCCGCCTCCTGGGCCTGGGCTCCCGGCGCGGCGGGCGGAGCCGGAGGCCTCGGAGCGGCCCGGGCTCAGCCGCCGCCTCCCGCTCAGATGCCGCCGCCGCCGCCGCCGCTGCTGCCGCTGCTGCTGCTTTTCCTGGGCCCGCGGGGCGCGGGCGGGGCGCAGGCCCCCAACGCCAGCGCCGAAGGTGCAGCCCCGTCCTCGTCCGGCCCCCGTCCCCGCGGCCCCGTCCCCGCGGCCCCGTCCCCGCGGCCCCAGCCCGGCCCCCCATCCCGGTCCCCCATCCCCGCGGCCCCGTCCCCTTCGCCGCCCTGCCGCCCGCTGGGCCTGCCTGCGACCGCTCAAGGCCTCCGCGCCGCCCTCCCGGTCGGTCGCCGCCAGCCCTGCCCTCCCGGGACCCCATCCCCGGCCCCCCTCTTCCCGGCCCCCTCCCTCCCTCTCGGCCCCCTCCCCCCGGCCCTCCCTCCTCCCCCCGGCCCCCTCCTCCGGGCCCCCTCCCCCCGGACCCCTCCTCCCGGCCCCCTCCCCCGGGGCCCGAGCACCTCCCAGTCCAGCTGCCAGGCCCCCCTGCCCCGCACTCAGCCCTCTCCTGCCCCCCCCCCAGGGTGCCAGATCATACACCCGCCCTGGGAAGGCGGCATCCGGTACCGGGGCCTGACGCGGGACCAGGTGAAGGCCATCAGCTTCCTGCCCGTGGACTACGAGATCGAGTACGTGTGCCGCGGAGAGCGCGAGGTGGTGGGGCCCAAGGTCCGCAAGTGCCTGGCCAACGGCTCCTGGACGGAGATGGACACCCCCAGCCGCTGCGGTGAGTGCGCCGCGCCCCCTCGGCCTCCCGCCTGCGGCCGCCCGGGGGCTCGCTCTCCTCACAGGCCGCCAGTGCAGGGGTGCAGGGCATCTGAAATGGGGTGCCTGTCTCCGTGCAGACTGCACCCCGAAGAGACAGCCAGGGTAGCGTGCACACAGCCACGGAGAGCACCCAGGCCGGCTGATGCCTCGGTCCCCTGCGCCGCTGCGGAGAGCCTTGGGCGGGCGCGTAGCGCCCTCTGGGGGGCCTGCCCGGCAGCGCTGCCCTCCTCCGCGCGCAGGGGTGCCGAGGCCGGGAGGAGCCGCGGGGGCTCCGGCCGGTGCAGCCAGCCGCCGGCCCTTCCTCATCTGCCTCTCTGCCCGTCTCTCCGCAGTCCGCATCTGCTCCCGGTCATATCTGATGCTGGAAAACGGGAAGGTGTTCCTGACGGGTGGGGACCTCCCAGCCCTGGACGGAGCCCGGGTGGACTTTCGGTGTGACCCTGACTTCCATCTGGTGGGGGTCTCCCGCAGCGCCTGCAGCCAGGGCCAGTGGAGCAGCCCCAAGCCCCACTGCCAGGGTGAGGGGCCCGCTGCGCAGGCGGAGGCCAAGGCCCAGCTCCCCCCCGCCCCGTCCCCCCCTCCCGCCGGCTCCCGGGTCCCCCCCAGCCGCTCCCTCGGAGCCGCTGTTGGGTGGAGCTTCCTCTGTGTCCCTTCCTCCTCTGTCTTCTGCTCGGCCTCGCCCTTTTTTCCTTTAGGGACCTCCGTTACCCTCCTTAAGGTTTAAATTCCCGGTTTCCCTAGCCCCAGTCCCTTTTTCTTTAAAAAAAAAAATACATTTTATTTTTTTACAGAGAGTAAGAGAGAGGGATAGAGAGTTAGAAACATCGATGAGAGAGAATCATTCATCTGCTGCCTCCTGCACACCCCGTACTGGGGATGAGCCTGCAACCAAGGTATATGCCCTTGACCGGAATCGAACCTGGGACCCTTCAGTCCGCAGGCCGACGCTCTATCCACTGAGCCAAACCGGTTTCGGCCCCTGCCACTTTTTCTAAATTTCCAACTTTCTATGCATAAACCGACCCCTCCCCATTTGTTGTATGCTGGATCATTGTACAGGCTCAGGAATAAATCGCATCACACTTAGAGGAGTTAGTATTGGGAAGAATACATGGGTGGAAAGTTATCAGGATACAATTAAAAAGGCTTAAAACGGGCAGGACTGTCAGAGCACAAGGAGCCTCTGCCCCGGCACTGCCCGGCCCCCTCCGAGGCCCCTTCCCGCTAGCCCTTGGGGTCCAGGCCTCAGACTGCCCCTGTGACCCCCTCAGGCAGCCCCTCCGCTGGGGCAGGACCTCGCTTTGGCTTCTCACTGACTCATTGTGCTTGCAGTTTATCATTCCACTCTGGCAAGTAGGCGTCCCTCGTCCCTCGAGGCTGGCTAACCAGGAAGCGCATGAGGCGAGCGGCCCTTGTGCTCTGACAGCGTCCGCACGGCCACAGGTCTCTGCAGCGTGCACGGTATTTTACCAGCACAGCCTAAAAGCAACTGCATTTGCCAGTGTTTTCTCGTAAAGAGACCCCCACAACTTAAAATGTTTAGGTTCCACCAATCAGGATCTGCTGTAGGCATTTCTGTCTCAAATTCTGATGTCCTACACAAAACAAAAAACCACAGAAAAACAAACCCAAGTCCTGACCCACAGTCCGCCTCGCTTCATCCCAGGGCCCCAGAGAGGCGGCTCCTCCGCCCACAGGGGGGGCGGGCCGGGAGCCGCCTGGTAACTCTTCTCTGGTCCGTCTCTCCCGCTGCCAGTGGCCCGACCGCCGCACTCAGGTGAGAGGACCGCACCACCCGCACCACCCGTGCCCACCGCCCTCCACCCCAACCGCCTTCTGCCCAGGCGGTGGGATCAGGCCTCCCCGCCCCCACCCATTCCGCAGCCCCTTTTCCTACCGGTTCCCCTCACCCGGGTCCTGGCCCCGCCTTCTCCCCGGCTCCTCACAGAGACCCTGGCTCCCCATCCTCATCACCTTCCTTCCCTGAGGACACCCGCCCCTCCACCTTTCCCAACCCACCTTTCCCAACCCGCGCACCCACTCTGCACCCCACCTCTCCCCTCTGCACCTCCCACCTCTCCCCTCTGCGCACCCCCCACCTCTCCCCTCTGCGCACCCCCCACCTCTCCCTCTGCGCTCCCCCCACCTCTCCCTCTGCGCTCCCCCCACCTCTCCCTCTGCGCTCCCCCCACCTCTCCCCTCCGCACCCCCCCACCTCTCCCCTCCGCAACCCCCACCTCTCCCCTCCGCACCTCCCACCTCTCCCCTCTGCGCACCCCCCACCTCTCCCCTCCGCGCCCCCCACCTCTCCCCTCCGCGCCCCCCACCTCTCCCCTCCGCGCCCCCCACCTCTCCCCTCCGCGCCCCCCACCTCTCCCCTCCGCGCCCCCCACCTCTCCCCTCCGCGCCCCCCACCTCTCCCCTCCGCGCCCCCCCACCTCTCCCCTCCGCGCCCCCCACCTCTCCCCTCCGCGCCCCCCACCTCTCCCCTCCGCGCCCCCCACCTCTCCCCTCCGCGCCCCCCACCTCTCCCCTCCGCGCCCCCCACCTCTCCCCTCCTCGCTCCCCCACCTCTCCCCTCCGCGCCCCCCACCTCTCCCCTCCGCGCCCCCCACCTCTCCCTCCGCGCCCCCACCTCTCCCCTCCGCGCCCCCCACCTCTCCCCTCCGCGCCCCCCACCTCTCCCCTCCGCGCCCCCCACCTCTCCCCTCCGCGCAGCCCCCCACCTCTCCCCTCCGCGCAGCCCCCCACCTCTCCCCTCCGCGCTCCCCCACCTCTCCCCTCCGCGCCCCCCACCTCTCCCTCCGCGCCCCCCACCTCTCCCCTCCGCGCCCCCCACCTCTCCCCTCCGCGCCCCCCACCTCTCCCCTCCGCGCTCCCCCACCTCTCCCCTCCGCGCCCCCACCTCTCCCCTCCGCGCCCCCCACCTCTCCCCTCCGCGCCCCCACCTCTCCCCTCCGCGCCCCCACCTCTCCCCTCCGCACAGCCCCCCACCTCTCCCCTCCGCGCCCCCACCTCTCCCCTCCGCGCCCCCACCTCTCCCCTCCGCGCCCCCCACCTCTCCCCTCCGCGCCCCCCACCTCTCCCCTCCGCGCCCCCCACCTCTCCCCTCCGCGCCCCCCACCTCTCCCCTCCGCGCCCCCCACCTCTCCCCTCCGCGCTCCCCCACCTCTCCCCTCCGCGCCCCCCACCTCTCCCCTCCGCGCCCCCCACCTCTCCCCTCCGCGCTCCCCCACCTCTCCCCTCCGCGCCCCCCACCTCTCCCCTCCGCGCCCCCCACCTCTCCCCTCCGCGCCCCCCACCTCTCCCCTCCGCGCCCCCCACCTCTCCCCTCCGCGCCCCCCACCTCTCCCCTCCGCGCCCCCCACCTCTCCCCTCCGCGCCCCCCACCTCTCCCCTCCGCGCCCCCCACCTCTCCCCTCCGCGCCCCCCACCTCTCCCCTCCTCGCTCCCCCACCTCTCCCCTCCGCGCCCCCCACCTCTCCCCTCCGCGCCCCCCACCTCTCCCCTCCGCGCCCCCCACCTCTCCCCTCCGCGCCCCCCACCTCTCCCCTCCGCGCCCCCCACCTCTCCCCTCCGCGCTCCCCCACCTCTCCCCTCCGCGCTCCCACCTCTCCCCTCCGCGCCCCCCACCTCTCCCCTCCGCACAGCCCCCCACCTCTCCCCTCCGCGCAGCCCCCCACCTCTCCCCTCCGCGCAGCCCCCACCTCTCCCCTCCGCGCAGCCCCCCACCTCTCCCCTCCGCGCCCCCCCACCTCTCCCCTCCGCGCCCCCCACGCGCCCCCCACCTCTCCCCTCCGCGCCCCCCACCTCTCCCCTCCGCGCTCCCCCACCTCTCCCCTCCGCGCCCCCCACCTCTCCCCTCCGCACCCCCACCTCTCCCCTCCGCGCCCCCCACCTCTCCCCTCCGCGCTCCCCCACCTCTCCCCTCCGCGCCCCCCACCTCTCCCCTCCGCGCCCCCCACCTCTCCCCTCCGCGCCCCCCACCTCTCCCCTCCGCGCCCCCCACCTCTCCCCTCCGCGCCCCCCACCTCTCCCCTCCGCGCCCCCCACCTCTCCCCTCCGCGCCCCCCACCTCTCCCCTCCGCGCCCCCCACCTCTCCCCTCCGCGCCCCCCACCTCTCCCCTCCGCGCCCCCCACCTCTCCCCTCCGCGCCCCCCACCTCTCCCCTCCGCGCCCCCCACCTCTCCCCTCCGCGCCCCCCACCTCTCCCCTCCGCGCCCCCCACCTCTCCCCTCCGCGCCCCCCACCTCTCCCCTCCGCGCCCCCCACCTCTCCCCTCCGCGCCCCCCACCTCTCCCCTCCGCGCCCCCCCACCTCTCCCCTCCGCGCCCCCCACCTCTCCCCTCCGCGCCCCCCACCTCTCCCCTCCGCGCCCCCCACCTCTCCCCTCCGCGCTCCCCCACCTCTCCCCCCCGCGCCCCCCACCTCTCCCCTCCGCGCCCCCACCTCTCCCCTCCGCGCCCCCACCTCTCCCCTCCGCGCCCCCCACCTCTCCCCTCCGCGCTCCCCCACCTCTCCCCTCCGCACCCCCCACCTCTCCCCTCCGCACCCCCACCTCTCCCCTCCGCACCCCCACCTCTCCTCTCTTCGCTGCCCCCCAGCTGTCTGTTCCAGAACCCTTCCTGGCTTGCTCCCTCCTCTCCGCCTTCCTTTCCTCTCCCGCTCCCCCTCCCCCTGTGCTCTCTTCTCCTCTCGGGCTTCGGCCTCCCTGCCCCCATGCCCCTCCACCTCCAGCCCCTCTGCTTGCCCGCCCGCCCGCCCGCTCCGGTTCTTCTTCGCCCACCGAGCCCGCCCCCATCCCCTCCCCTCTCCTCCCCTGCCCCGTGACGTCAGAGCCCCGCCCGCCCGTGACGTCAGAGCCCGCCCAGCCGCATCCCCTCGGCCAGTGGCGAGCAGAGTCCGCGGCGGAGCGGAGCGGCGCCCCCTCCCGCCTCCGCGGCTCCCGGGCCCCCGCGCAGCCGGGATGGAGGCGCCGCGGCCCCCGCCGGGCAGCGCCCGCGCCGCGCGCTGAGCCATGGGCCCGGGGCCCGCGCCGCGCTGGCTGCTGCTGGCGGCGCTGGCGGCCGCGGCCCCCGCGGCCCGCGCCCCGCGGCCTCACCCGCGCCCCCCCGCAGAGCGGCGCGCCGTGTACATCGGGGCGCTGTTCCCCATGAGCGGCGGCTGGCCCGGCGGCCAGGCCTGCCAGCCGGCCGTGGAGATGGCGCTGGAGGACGTGAACCGCCGCAGGGACATCCTGCCGGACTACGAGCTCAAGCTCATCCACCACGACAGCCAGGTAGCGCGGGCGCGGCGAGGGCTGGGTCACTGTTAGTCCTGCTGCCCGCGGCCCTTCTGCTCTCGGCCCGGCCGCGCTCTGCTTTGGGGGGGGGGGAGCTAGCCTGGAATGGGGGTGCAGGGGGGGTGCAGGGGGAGCTAGTCTGGGGTGGGGGGCAGGGGGAGCTAGTCTGGGATGGGGTGGGGGGGCAGGGGGAGCTAGCCTGGGATGGGGTGGGGGGGCAGGGGGAGCTAGTCTGGGTTGGGGGGGGGAGCTAGCCTGGGATGGGGGGGGGCAGGGGGAGCTAGCCTGGGATGGGGGGGGGCAGGGGGAGCTAGTCTGGGATGGGGGGGGCAGGGGGAGCTAGCCTGGGATGGGGGTGGGGGGGCAGGGGGAGCTAGCCTGGGATGGGGGGGGGCAG
>NC_140508.1:88818682-89115682 GCF_964339955.1 Pipistrellus hanaki | reverse complement strand
TTCCACTCTTGGGGCACTGCCCCGGCTCTGGCAGAAGTACTTTCCGGTCTGATTGCCCGGCCCCTTGGGCCGGTTATCTGCCCCATTCTCGGGGAAAGCCCCGCCCTGAGGACAAGGGAACCTCTCGCTGGCTTCCAGGCTGGAGCTAAGGAAGGTGGGGCTTTTGGGTCCACTTGTGATCCTGGTGCACATTCACAAGGCTCCAGGGCCCTCCGCAGTGGAACACTTCCAGTCGTTTCCCCTAGCCCCAAAGGGCTCGTCCACCTGGCCTCCGCGCCAAACCCCCAACCCCTTCCTAGGGCCTCGCTGCCAAGAGGCAGGCCTGAGGATCCCCCGGGTCCCTGCCTCCAGCTTTTCCCCTGCTTACCTCACCACTTCCGGCTGTTCACCAGGCCAGGCCCCCTCATTGACTTGACAGGGTTCAGGTGTGGGCCTGGGCCCGCCTCCCTGTTCCAGAAGCCCCGCCCTCTTTTTCATTGAACCAATGAGGGAGCAGCACATGCCAGGGTGCCCTGCTCCTCAGACACAGAATAGCCCCCACCTCTGAGAGACCTGTCAGGTGCCTAAATCCCCCAAACGCACATGGCCCTCTGCTCACAGGGTGACTCCCAGGTCCCCAGGCGTGGGTACACCAACCAGCCCACCTCTTCAGGACAGTCTTGGACCTCCGGAGCCTCAAGGGAGGCCCAACCCCCGAGGCTCCCACCAAGGGGCAGCTCACAACAGAGTGCCCTGGGACGCCCACAGCCCTGTTTGTGGCTTTTGACATCGGGAGAGAGCTGTGGAAGTTGGAGAAAATCACTTTCCACTCTTGGGGCACTGCCCCGGCTCTGGCAGAAGTACTTTCTGGTCTGAGTGCCCGGCCCCGAGGGCCGGTTATCTGCCCCATTCTCGGGGAAAGCCCCGCCCTGAGGGCAAGGGAACCTCTCACTGGCTTCCAGTCTGGAACTAAGGAAGGTGGGGCTTTTGGGTCCACTTGTGATCCTGGTCCACATTCACAAGGCTCCAGGGCCCTCCACAGTGGAACACTTCCAGTAGTTTCCCCTAACCCCAAAGGGCTCATCCACCTGGCCTCCCCGCCAAACCCCCAACCCCTCCCTAGGGCCTTGCTGCCAAGAGGCAGGCCTGAGGATCAACCGTGTCCCTGCCTCCAGCCTTTCCCCTGCTTACATCACCACTTCCGGCTGTTCACCTGGCCCTGCCCCCTCATTGACTTGACCGGGTTCAGGTGTGGGCCTGGGCCGGCCTCCTAGTTGCGGAAGCCCGCCCTCTTTGTTCATTGAACCAATGAGCGAGCAGCACATGCCAGGGTGCCCTGCTCCTCAGACACAGAATAGCCCCCACCTCTGAGAGACCTGTCAGGTGCCTAAATCCCCCAAACGCACATGGCCCTCTGCTCACAGGGAGACTCCCAGGTCCCCAGGCGTGGGTACACCAACCAGCCCACCTCTTCAGGACAGTCTTGGCCTCCGGAGCCTCAAGGGAGGCCCAACCCCCGTGGCTCCCACCAAGGGGCAGCTCACAACAGAGTGCCCTGGGACGCCCACAGCCCTGTCTGTGGCCTTTGACATCGGGATTGAGCTGTGGCAAGTCGGAGAAGATCACTTTCCACTCTTGGGGCACTGCCTCGGCACCCCAGAAGTACTTTCTGGTCTGATTGCCCGGCCCCGAGGGCCGGCTTTCTGCCCCATTCTCCGAACGCCCCGCCCAGAAGACAAGGCAACCTCTCGCTGGCTTCCAGTCCGGAGCTAAGGAAGGTGGAGCTTTTGGGTCCACTTGTGCCCCTGGTCCACATTCACAAGGCTCCAGGGCCCTCAGCTGTGGAACACTTCCAGTAGTTTCCCCTAGCCCCAAAGGGCTCGTCCACCTGGCCTCCCCGCCAAACCCCCAACCCCTCCCTAGGGCCTTGCTGCCAAGAGGCAGGCCTGAGGATCACCCGTGTCCCTGCTTCCAGCCTTTCCCCTGCTTACCTCACCACTTCCGGCTGTTCACCGGGCCCTGTGCCCTCATTGACTTGACAGGGTTCAGGTGTGGGCCTGGGCCCGCCTCCCTGTTCCAGAAGCCACGCCCTCTTTTTCATTGAACCAATGAGGGAGCAGCACATGCCAGGGTGTCCTGCTCCTCAGACACAGAATAGCCCCCACCTCTGAGAGCCCTGTCAGGTGCCTAAATCCACCAACCGCACATGGCCCCCTCCTCACAGGGTGATTCCCAGGTCCGCAGTCGTGGACACAGCATCCAGCACTTCTTCAGGACAGTCTTGGGCCTCCAGAGCATCACGGGAGTCCCAATTCCGTACCTCCCACCAAGGGGCAGCTCACAACAGAGTGCCCTGGGACGCCCACAGCCCTGTCTGTGGCCTTTGACATCGGGAGAGAGCTGTGGCAAGTTGGAGAAAATCACTTTCCACTCTTGGGGCACTGCCCCGGCTCTGGCAGAAGTACTTTCCGGTCTGATTGCCCGGCCCCTTGGGCCGGTTATCTTCCCCATTCTCGGGGAAAGCCCCGCCCTGAGGACAAGGGAACCTCTCGCTGGCTTCCAGTCCGGAGCTAAGGAAGGTGGGGCTTTTGGGTCCACTTGTGATCCTGGTGCACATTCACAAGGCTCCAGGGCCCTCCGCAGTGGAACACTTCCAGTCGTTTCCCCTAGCCCCAAAGGGCTCGTCCACCTGGCCTCCCCGCCAAACCCCCAACCCCTTCCTAGGGCCTCGCTGCCAAGAGGCAGGCCTGAGGATCCCCCGGGTCCCTGCCTCCAGCTTTTCCCCTGCTTACCTCACCACTTCCGGCTGTTCACCAGGCCAGGCCCCCTCATTGACTTGACAGGGTTCAGGTGTGGGCCTGGGCCCGCCTCCCTGTTCCAGAAGCCCCGCCCTCTTTTTCATTGAACCAATGAGGGAGCAGCACATGCCAGGGTGCCCTGCTCCTCAGACACAGAATAGCCCCCACCTCTGAGAGACCTGTCAGGTGCCTAAATCCCCCAAACGCACATGGCCCTCTGCTCACAGGGTGACTCCCAGGTCCCCAGGCGTGGGTACACCAACCAGCCCACCTCTTCAGGACAGTCTTGGACCTCCGGAGCCTCAAGGGAGGCCCAACCCCCGAGGCTCCCATCAAGGGGCAGCTCACAACAGAGTGCCCTGGGACGCCCACAGCCCTGTTTGTGGCTTTTGACATCGGGAGAGAGCTGTGGCAAGTTGGAGAAAATCACTTTCCACTCTTGGGGCACTGCCCCGGCTCTGGCAGAAGTACTTTCTGGTCTGAGTGCCCGGCCCAGAGGGCCGGTTATCTGCCCCATTCTCGGGGAAAGCCCCGCCCTGAGGGCAAGGGAACCTCTCACTGGCTTCCAGTCTGGAACTAAGGAAGGTGGGGCTTTTGGGTCCACTTGTGATCCTGGTCCACATTCACAAGGCTCCAGGGCCCTCCACAGTGGAACACTTCCAGTAGTTTCCCCTAACCCCAAAGGGCTCATCCACCTGGCCTCCCCGCCAAACCCCCAACCCCTCCCTAGGGCCTTGCTGCCAAGAGGCAGGCCTGAGGATCAACCGTGTCCCTGCCTCCAGCCTTTCCCCTGCTTACATCACCACTTCCGGCTGTTCACCTGGCCCTGCCCCCTTATTGACTTGACCGGGTTCAGGTGTGGGCCTGGGCCGGCCTCCTAGTTGCGGAAGCCCGCCCTCTTTGTTCATTGAACCAATGAGCGAGCAGCACATGCCAGGGTGCCCTGCTCCTCAGACACAGAATAGCCCCCACCTCTGAGAGCCCTGTCAGGTGCCTAAATCCCCCAACCGCACATGGCCCCCTCCTCACAGGGTGACTCCCAGGTCCGCAGTCGTGGACACAGCATCCAGCACCTCTTCAGGACAGTCTTGGTCCTCCAGAGCATCACGGGATTCCCAATTCCGTACCTCCCACCAAGGGGCAGCTCACAACGGAGTGTCCTGATATGCCCACAGCCCTGTCTGTGGCCTTTGACATCGGGATTGAGCTGTGGCAAGTCGGAGAAGATCACTTTCCACTCTGGGGGCACTGCCTCGGCACCCCAGTAGTACTTTCTGGTCTGATTGCCCGGCCCCGAGGGCCGGCTTTCTGCCCCATTCTCGGAAAGCCCCGCCCTGAAGACAAGGGAACCTCTCACTGGCTTCCAGTCTGGAGCTAAGGAAGGTGGGGCTTTTGGGTCCACTTGTGCCCCTGGTCCACATTCACAAGGCTCCAGGGCCCTCCGCAGTGGAACACTTCCAGTAGTTTCCCCTAGCCCCAAAGGGCTGGTCCACCTGGCCTCCCCGCCAAACCCCCAACCCCTCCCTAGGGCCTTGCTGCCAAGAGGCAGGCCTGAGGATCACCCGAGTCCCTGCCTCCAGCCCTTCCCCTGCTTACATCACCACTTCAGGCTCTTCACCTGGCCCCGCCCCCTAGTTCTCGGGACGGCCTCCAGCTGCTCACCTGGCCCCGCCCCTCAACCCCCGTAGCTCCCACCAAGGGGCAGCTTACAAGACAGTGCCCTCGGATGCCCACAGCTCTGTCTGTGGCCTTTGACATCGGGAGAGAGCTGTGTCAAGTCAGAGAAAATCACTTTCCACTCTGGGGGCACTACCCATGCCCCTGCAGAAGTACTTTCTTTTCTGGTTTCCTTGCCCCTAGGGTTGGCTTTCTGCCCCATTCTCTGGGAACGCCCGGCCCTGAGGACAAGGGAACCTCTAGCTGGTTTCCAGTCTGGAGCTCAGGAAAGTGAATTCTGGAATGTCGGGCTTTTGTGGCCACTTGGGATCCTGGTCCACATTCACAGGGCCCCAGGGCCCTACCCCTGGAACACTTCCAGTTCCTTTTCAGATGCAGAAAGGTAAAAACATAAGACAAATAGCAAAATGACTCAGATCATGGTGGTTCAAAAATCAGAAATGATCCAGAATACTTTTAATAAGGACAAATAGGATCTCAGTGCCTCCTTTTTACTTACCTTTTTAAAAATAAATAATTCGACCTCAAATGCCATCTAAGTTTATGGTCTTTCTCACATCCCCTGTGGTCCACCCTTTAACAAGATATGCTGACATTGAGACATCCTATGAATGAGCCTTCCTAACCACTTGGGACTCCATTAACCAACCAAAAGGTTGGTCATCAATGCATCCTTTGGATTGATTAATGACCAGAAGAGGAATGTGAAAGAAAAAGCCACATGCACCCTGACATGCTCAGGGAAGGCCTGCATGGCAATCTTGCAAACCCAGAGACCTAAGATAACCACAAACAATGGTTTGAAAATTAAATATCTAACAGGTTATAGTAGGTAGTCTTGTCCCAGATATTTTCCCAGAGAAAGATCAACTTTGATTTCTTTTTTTAAATCAATCTTTATTGTTCATATTATTACAAAGGTTCCTCATTTCTTCCCCCCTCCACCAGGTTCCCACCCCACCTTCCACCCCCTCCCCATCCCCCATTGTCCTCATCCATAGGTGCAGTTTATGTTCAGTCTCTTCCTCCCCCCCTTTCCCCAATAGTAAATCCCTTTTCAGATAGTAAATCAGTTACTTAGCATTTTCTCATATCAATAATACCTCCACATGCCCAATGATACATTTCACACAAAAGACATTTCCAAATAGGTCAACCAGCCTCATCCAGGCCCCACCCAAGGCACTCACAGATCAACACCCCAGCCCTATACTAACTCAACACATCCAGATCTAAGCCTTCATCACTTGATTCAGCAGATAGTCAAGTTCCCACATAAGTTTCCAGCCATGTCTGAGAGGCAGCCGTGGGGCAGGGGCAGGCCAGGAGTGAGCTGTTCCGGGCCTGGCTGCTCCGGGCCTGGCCTCTGTTGCTCTGGTTCGTTCCACAACCAGCTGCTCAGAGTCTGGTCACTGCCACTCCCGACCTAGTTGCTCTGGACTTGGCTGCTGCTGCTCTGGGCCTGGCCGCACCCGACCAGGCTGCTCTGGGCCCGGCTGCTCCCAGCCTGGCAACGGCTGCTTCAGGCCTGGCCGCACCAGACCCAGCTGCTCCGATCCTGGCCGCTCCCAGCCTGGCAGCCGCTGCTCCAGGCCTGGCCGCTCCAGTGCTGGCTGTTGTTGCTCTTTTTCTGGCTGCTGCTGCTCTGGGGCCTGTCCGTTGCTGCTCCGGGCCCGGTTGCCACTGCCTTGTGCCTGGGCACTCTAGGCCTGGCTGCCGCTGTTCCAACATTCTGTCCTTTTTTTTTTTTTTAAACGCATATATGTTGCAATGTTGGCTGGTGAGTTGAGTTCTGACTTAGTCTTTGATTTTTCAAGATCTTTGTATTCTTTCTTAAGTAATTTTACTATCTTTTGTTCTCACTTGATTTCTTCACATTGAGAACTTCTTTGGTTTCTTCCTCCTTGTCCTGGGAGCTCAGCAGGTTGGCCTGTGGCACCCCTTTGTTCTCCGCGGGCTCCCGCGCTGCTCCAGCCTGTTGCCGGGGTCGGTGCCACCCAGGAAGCAGCCCAAGGCCTTGGCTCCGTTGCCTGTGCTCAGAGGTCGAAGGCTCAGGGGCACCCCCCCACCCAGGGGGCCCCGTCGCCCGGCTCCCTGCCGGCGCCCGGATGGCCGGTGTCCGGCAGGGGCTCCTGCTCCCCGTCGCGTTCCTCCAGTCTGGAGCCTTCTTTCTCCTTCCCGCTAGGGGAGTCTAAGATCAGAGTCAACAGACTGTCCTCTGCGCGCAGTGCGCGCGACTCTGGGTCTCCGCTTTTCACCACTCCCCTGGGATTCCGCCTCACAGCCCCGTCTCCCCCTGCTCGAGCCTGGGTCCCCAGGGTCTGGTCTAGGACTGGGGTTCAGAGCAGTCGAAACTGGGGCCCAACACAGCTGGGGCTCCCGTTTCCTTCCCTCCAGGGCAATCCCGCATCAGAGCCAACATTCCTTCCCTTGCAAGCAATGTGCCTGACTCCAGGGGCTCGGCCTTTCGCAGCTCTCCCAGGACTCCACCTCACAACCCCGTCTCCCTCTACTTGAGCCTGGGTCCCCAGGGATTGGCCCAGAACTGGGGTTCAGAGCAGTCCGGACTGAGGCTCAGCGCCGCCGGAGGCCCTGTTCCTTCCTGCTAGGGTAATCCAGCATCAGAGTCAACATTCAGTCCTCTGCGTGCAATGTGCGCGCGACTCCGGGGGCCCTGCTTTTCGCTGCTCTCCTGGGATTCCGCCTCACAGCCCTGTCTCCCCCTGCCGGAGCCTGGGTCCCCAGGGTCTGGCCCATAACTTGGGGCTCAGGCATGTCGGTTTGGGGGTTCAGCCCAGGCTGGGGGTTTTATTTCCTTCCTGCTAGGGAACGCCGGGCAGCACCCAGCCCACTTCTCCTCTCCGGCTGCGACCTCTCCGTGCGCGTGCGTGCGAGCGCAGCATGTCTCCGTACCTTAGGCTTTTTTTCAGCTCCTCTGATTTTCCTTCTGGTTTTCTCTTTCCTTCTTGTTGTAGAATTTTCAGTCAGTCGACTACCTGTAGCTCTGGGCGATGTTCACTCTATATTTTAGTTGTATTCCATTGAAATTGTTGTGTGCTGCTGCGGTTAGGTGTCTACCCTAGCAGCCATCTTGGATTCTCTCTCAACTTTGATCTTTTTACTGAGCCCGTTTACTTTTTGCCTCTAAGATAACATATCTGTGATATGGAGGATCCAAGATTGCTGCACAGGTAAACACCTAACCGCAGCCGCACACAACAATTTCAATGGAATACAACTAAAATATAAAATGGACATTGCCCAGAGCTACAGGTAGTTGACTGACTGAAAATTCTACAAGAAGGAAAGAGAAAACCAGAAGGAAAATCAGAGGAGCTGAAAAAGCCTAAGGTATGGAGACATGCTGTGCATGTGAGCGCACACACCCAGAGAGGACGGAGCCAGAGAGGAGGAGAAGGCTGGGTGCCTGCATGGCATTCCCTAGCAGGAAGGAAATAAAAGCCCCAGACTGGGCTGAACCCCAGAACCCACAGTGCTGAGCCCCAGTTCTAGGCCAATCCCTGGGGACCCATGCTGAAGCAGAGGGAGACGGGATTGTGAGGTGGAATTCCAGGGGAGTGGCGAAATGCGGAGGCCCCAGAGTCACACACATTGCGCACAAAGGATGGAATGTTGACTCTGATGCTAGAATGCCCTGGAGGGAAGGAAACAAGAGCTCCAGCCGGCCCCAGTTCCAACTGCTCTGAACCCCAGTTGTAGGCCAAACCCAGGGGACCCAGGCTCAAATAGAGGGAGACAGGGCTGTGAGGCGGAGTCCCAGAGGAACGGAGAGGGGCAGAGCCCCTGGAGTCGCACACATTGAGCGCAGAGGACAGTCTGTTGACTCTGATGCTAGACTCCCTGAGTGGGAAGGAGAAAAAAGCTCCAGACTGGGAGGAACTCGATGAGGAGCAGGAGCCGCTGCTGGAAACCGGCAGCTGGGTGCAGGCAAGAAGCCAGACGATGGGGCCCCGGGGGCTGAGGTGCCGCTGGGCCCTCAACCGCTGATTGCGGGCCACACAGCTGAGGCCGGGGGCTGCTTCCTGGGCGGCACCGACTGGGGCAACAGGCTGAAGCCGCAGAGGAGGCCACAGAGAACAAAGGGATGCCACAGGCCAGCCTGCTGAGCTTCCAGGACGAAGAGGAAGAAACCAAAGAAGTTTTCAATGTGAAGAAATCAAGTGAGAGCAAAAGATAGTAAAATTATTTGAGAAAGGATACAAAGATCTTAAAAAATCCAAGAGTAAGACAGAACTCACCTCAGCAGCCAACATTGCAACATAAATGTGTTTTTTTTTTGTTTTTTTTTTTAAAAAAGGACAGAATGTTGGAGAGGCGGCCAGAGTGGCCAAGGCCAAGGCAGTGGCAGCTGGGCCCGGAGCAGCAGCAGCCAGACCCCAGAGCAGCAGCAGCCAGAACCAGAGCAGCAGCAGCCAGGCTCAGAGCAGCCAGACCTGGAACAGTGGCAGCCAGGCCTGGGGCAGAGGCGGCCAAGCCCAGGGTGGCCAGGCCCAGAGCACCCAGGCCCAGAGAGGCCGCGCCCGGAGCAGCCAGGCCCAGAGTAGCTGGGTCGGGAGCAGCCAGGCCCAGAGCAGCAGCAGCCAGGCTGGAGTGGCAGTGGCCAGACTAGGAGCAGCAGGTTGTGGAGCAGACCACAGCAACAGCGGCCAGGCCCGGAGCAGCCAGGCCCGGAACAGCTCGCTCCTCGCCTGTCCATGCCCCAGGGCTGCCTCTCAGACATGGCTGGAAACTTTTGGGGGAACTTGAGGGTCTGCTGAATCAAGTGATGAAGGCTTAGATCTGGATGTGTTGAGTTATTATAGCGCTGTGGTGTTGATCTGTGAGTGCCTTGTGTGCAGTCTGGATGAGGTTGGGTTGGTTGATCTATTTGGAAATGTCTTTTGTGTGAAGTGTATCCTTGGGCATGTGGAGGTATTATTGATTTGAGAAAATGCTGAGTAACTGATTTACTATCTGAAAAATTTAAAGTTCTGAAAGTTTAAGTTCTCTTGCCAAAAAGAGGTTTTAAAGCTATCACCTTAATTTTAATGGAGAAAGGGAATGACAAGCCCTACCACCCAGAACAGATAATCCAATTCCATCCAGCAGCTATCTTTAAACAATGTGTTCATTTACATTTGAATGGCTACACCTTTTGATAGCCTAAGGACAAGTTTACATGTAAACAAGTTTGCTTCTCAATTCCCAGGGCAAAAAAAAAAAACAAGGTTTAAAATTATTAGATTTAAAAATTTATTCTTAGAAGTGTAAAAGTTTATTAATTAAACAACAACAACAACAACAACAACAGGAGATTGAAAAACCTGATAAACAATATTAGCTGTTGATTGTAGTAGTGTTGGAGATATGGGAGGAGAGTGGACTGACAGTTCTTGGGGAAAGGGAAAGTGGTGGATGCGGGAAGAGACTGAACATAAAGTGTGCACCTATGGATGAGGACAATGGGGAGTGGGGAAGGGGCGGAGGGTGGAGTGGGAACCTGGTGGAGGGGGGAAGAAATGAGGAACCTTTGTAATAATATGAACAATAAAGATTGATTTAAATAAAATTTAAAATAAATAAAAAATTAAATTAAATTAAAGAAAACAAAACATATCTGTGAGATGTCTTGGTAACTTGTAACTTCTCTTTTTCTGGAGCCTCTGGGAACAACCAAATGTGGTGTGTGCCAGGACAGATGCTTCAAATTCCTTCTTTGTCATGTTATTTGTTCCTGCTCTCACCTGAGTACAGCTCCATCATTTTACTTTTTATCCAATCCCAGGAGTTTCCCACCGCTTGCTTTCTCCCGCCTCCTTACTCCATCACCAATGAATTTCATGTCACCCACCTATGTCCCTCCTTTGATTTCGGTGTATAAATAGAGAAATGTAACCCGCCATTCTTCAGAGCATTATCTTAATCCGTTGAGGTTCTGCTTCCTGGCATATGTCGACAGTTTTGGCTCAAATAAACTCATAAAAATTCTTTACAAATTTCAATTTTTTTTTTTTTTTTTTCGTTAACAGTAGTTATGTCCCAGATATTTTCCCAGACAAAGATCAATTTTGTTCTACTTTGCTGAGCCAATCTGCCTTCCTGCCTCTAAGATATGTATTTTCCGGCGTATAAGACGACCCCCTAATTTTACAGATAAAACATAAGTTTAGGCCTATATTTGCTGTATAAGACTACCTCCCACTTCAAAGAAAAGACTTACTTTGCCGTCAATATCTGCAGGTAATTTTTGTGCAATTTTGGTCTTTTGCCCCCGATTTTCGGTTGACTTCTTTTTTCCATTTCATAAAAGGTCTTATGTCGGAAAATACGGTAACCCATCTGTGAGATGTCTGAGTAACTTGTAATTTCCCTTTTCCCAGAGCCCCTAGGGCACAACCAAATTTGATGCCTCAAATTCCTTCCTTATCAGTTATCTGTTATGAAGGGAGTCCCCAAGAGATGAACCACCGGAGCCAATTTGATCAAGCATGCAAGAGTTTATTACAGATTCGAATCTGGGCTCAAACCTTGGCTGACGCAGCAGCTGGCAAACACCCAGGCAAGAGCTCCGATGGAGGGGCAGTCCCTCCTCTTATACCTCTTTTTCCCATCCCATCCCACTGTTGATCTCTCACTCTCTGATTGGCCCCTCAGGACAAAGAACTGGCCGTCTTTAGCTGTTCCTTAGGTGATTTACACAACCTGGCCTGTTTTGCTTCAAACAGAATGTATGTTCTGACTCCCAACGGGAGTGCAGGATGCTGCGGTTTTTTATGACCCCAATTTACCAGCCTGATCTGGAGGGAGGCCTGCATGTCCTACCCAAAGGAACTCCGGGCACTGAGTTATGACCGACCTTACTCCTTTAAACTTTTTCCCCCTGGCCTGGTCTGTCTCCAGAGTCCTTATCTCTTGGGCAGACAGGGCCGACTGTCACATTATCATGTTAATTGTTTCTGCTCTGCACTCACCTGAATACATGTCCATCATTTTACTTTTTATCCAATCCAGGAGTTTCCCACCTCTTTGCTTTCTCCCTGCCTCTTTACTCCATCACCAATGAATTTCATGTAACCCACCTATGTCCCTCCTTTGATTTCAGTGTATAAATAGAGAAATGTAACCCACCATTCTTTGCAGCATTATCTCAATCCTTTGAGGTTCTGCTTCCCGGCATTTGTGGACAGTAAGGCTCAAATAAACTCACAAAAAAATTCTTTACAGGTTTCAAATTTTTTTTTGTTAACAGAGGACAAATCAATCCTTGAGATAATCCTATGTAATACAGTTCAGCCTGCCATTTAACATTCTAATAATAAAACTTTGCTTTGTCAAACAAAATCACAAATTTCAAATCCAGTTGGAAAATAAATCACCTGCTGCAAAGTCCCTGAAAAGAGGCTGAAACTTCCTCTTCTCGCTGGAGCCCCGAGGGGGAGGTGTGGGGGGTGGGAGGGGTGGCTGCGGCCTTCACTTTGGGCAGGCACTCCTAAAAGCACCCCAAAGAAGCGGTGGAGACCTTTGCCACTTGCAGGGTGCAGCCCGCTCCTGCTTACTCACATCAAACTTAAATGGCTAATTGAGACAAACAGTAGTTAATTTGGTCCCTGTTTTTCACAATTGTTACAACTTCATACTTTCAAATTAATTAGGTGGGCCTATTCCCCTCTGACAGAGAGCAAGCACCCCTGGGAAAAAAGGAATCCCAGTGATCCCTTGGGGCGGTTTGCTAGCCATCAGAGCACTCAGCCTTACTTTTTAAAAATCAAATCAAACAAGTAATATATCTTAAATTCTTAATTATTTAAGAGAAAACACATTTTATTTTCTCAAAAACAAGTTGCTATACTCTAGGCATTTAGTTACCACAATTATCTTCTCCCAATTTCCCTTGGCTAGCGAGTCATTCAAATGCAAATGAACACATTCTTTAGCTGAAGACTCCCAGCTGCCTCCAGGCATAGGTGGACAGTTTGCCTCAAATAAACTCACAAAAATTCTTTTACAAAAATTAGGGCTAGGATTAAGGTTACGGTTTGAGGTATGTATGGGGCTAAGGCTAGGGGTAGGGTTAGGTTTATTGTCTAGGTCCTTTGATGCACATTGTAATAACCTGAATATTTCAGGTAAGGATTAGGGCTAGGGCTAGATCTGAGGATAAGGTTAAGTTTAGGGTTAGGGTTAAGGTTAGTGTTAGGGATAGGGTCAGGGTTAGTGCTAGTGCTAGGCTTAGTGTTAGAGTAGGGTTAGGTTTAGTGTCTGGATTCTTGGTTGCACATTGAATCAATCACTGGTGAGTTAGGGTTAGTTTTAGGATTAGGATTACTAGGGTTAGTTTTGGTTGAAGTTATGGTTATGGTTATGGTTATGGTTATGGTTATGGTTATGGTTATGGTTGGCACCAGGGTTAGGGTAAGTTTTAGGGCTAGGATTAAGGTTAGGGTTAATGTTATAGTTAGACTAGAGCTAGGGTAGGTTTAGAGTTAGGCTTATTTTTTTAAATTTATCTTTATTGTTGAAAGTATCATAGATGTCCCCCATCTTCCCTAACGACCCCCTCCCCGACCCCATTGACCCGTTCCATCCTACCTGACCTTCCTCCTCACCTGAGGATATTTTTTTCATTGATTTTTTTTCTTCCTTCTTTTTTTAATGTATTTTTTCTTTATTGATTGAGGTATTACATATGTGTTCTTATCCCCCAAATGCCGCGCTATTCCCCTCCTCCCCCCACTCATGCCCTCATCCCCCTGTTGTCTGTGTCCATTGGTTAGGCTTATATGCATGCATACAAGTCCTTTGGTTGATCTCTCCCTCTTACCCCCACCCTCCCCTACTTTTCCTCTGAGGTTTGACAGTCTGACTGATGCTTCTCTGTCTCTGGATATGTTTTGGTTCATCAGTTTATGCTGTTCATTATATTCCATAAATGAGTAAGATCATGTAATATTTATCTTTCTCTGACTGGCTTATTTTGCTTAGGATAATGGTTTAGAGCTAGGTCTACTACTAGGGTTAGGCTTAGAGTTATTCTAGTTAGGGCTAAGACTAGGTTTAGGGTTAGGATTATAGTTAGAATTATGATTAGGGCCAGGGCTAGGTTTAGGTTTAAGTTTAGGGTAGAGTAAGGACTAGGGCTACATTTATGGTTAGGGTTAGTGTTAAGATTCGGACTAGGGCTTGGATTAGGATTAGAGTTAGAGTTAGTGTTAGGGCTAGAGTTAGTGTTAGATTTGGTGTTAGCATCTGGGTCTTTGAATGTACATTGGAATCACCTTGATAGTTATGGTTAGCTTTAGGGCTATGGCTATGGCTATGACTAGGGTTAGGATTAGGCTTAAGGTTGTGTTAGATTTAGAGATAGACTGGGGGTAAGGGTCAGGTTTGGTTTTGGGCTAGGTTAGGATTAGGGTTGTGGTGAAGGCCAGCACTAGGTTTAGATTTAGAGCTAAGGCTTCACATAGGGTTAGGATTAATGTTATAGTTATAGTTAAGGCTTGGTTTAAAATTATGGTTAGGGATAGGGTTATGGTTAATATTAGTACTAGATTAAGGTTAAGTTTAGTGTTATTTTAGGGATAGGGTTATAGTTATGTGTAGGGCTAGAGTTAGGATTTAGGTTAGGGCTAGAGCTAGAATTAGCGTTAGGGTTGTGTTCAGGTTAGGGTTAGGGTTTTGGCTATGATTAGATTAGGGTTAGAGTAAGGGCTGGTGTTAGGGATAGGGTTAGGGTTAAGAT
Source organism: Pipistrellus hanaki (assembly GCF_964339955.1). Classification (NCBI taxonomy): domain Eukaryota; kingdom Metazoa; phylum Chordata; class Mammalia; order Chiroptera; family Vespertilionidae; genus Pipistrellus; species Pipistrellus hanaki. Next base: position 89,101,489 of record NC_140508.1, on the reverse strand, counting down.
TAGGACTAGGGCTAGTGTTAGGATTAGGGTTAAGGCTAGTGTTAATGTTAGGTTAGGGTTAGGGTTAAGGTTACAGTTAGGGCTAGGACTAGAGTTAGGTTTACGGTTATGGGTAGGGTTAGGGAGAGGGTTATGGTTAGGATTAGGGTTAGGTTTAGAGTTAAGTTTTGGGTTAGGGTTAGGGTTAGGGTTAGGATTAGGGTTAGGGTGAGGCCAGGGCTAGTTTTATTGTAGTATTAATATTAGTGTTAGGATTTGGGTTAGGGCTAGGATTTGGGTTAGAGCTAGGGCTAGGGCTAGGATTAGATTTAGGGTTATGTTTAAGGATAGGGTTAGGTTTGGTTTAGGCCTAGGGTTAGGGTTACTGTTAACCCTAGGGTTAGTGTCATGGTTCGTATTTGATTCATTGGATGCACATTGGAATCTCCAGAAGATTAGGGTTAGGATTATGCTATGATTAAAGTTAGTTTAGGTTAGCAGTAGTGTTAGGGCTAATGCTACGGCTAGGTCTAGGGTTAAATTTTAGAATTCATTTGGGTTTAGGGAGATAGTTGGAGTCAGGGTTAGCATTTGTGTTATTGCTAGGGTTAGGATTAGCATTCGGGACAGTGTTAATGTTAGGGTTAAGGTTAAGATGCTGCCTGCACTGTGGATAGTGTTAGGGTTATTGCTATAATTAGGGATTTGGTTTTGGCTATGGCTAGTTTAAGGGTTATTGCTTGGATTAGCTTTAGGGTTAGTGCTATGATTAGGGCTAGTGCTCAGGTTACGTTTATTTAGTTTTAGGGTTAGGGTTAGTGTTATTGTTAAGGCTAGGACTAAGTTTGAGTTTAAGTTTAAGGCTAGCGTTAGGTTTAGGGGTAGGGCTATGGTTAAGTTTAGGTTAGGACTAGGGCTCAGCTTAGGGTTAGGATTAGGGTAAGGTTAGGGCTAGGGCTTGTTTTAGAGTTAGGGTTAATGAATGGGCCTTTAGTTTTAGATACAGGTTAGGGTTGGGTTTAGGGATAGCATGAGGGTCCTTGGCTGCACATTGTAATCACCTGGAGAGTTAGCATTAGGATTAAGGTTGTGTTAGGGTTAGGGTTATGGTTTAGGTTATAGTTAGGGCTATTGGAAGGGTTAGGATTAGGATTAGGATTATGATTAAGATTAGAGCCTGGGTTAGAGTTAGGGTTAAAATTAGGGCTAAGACTGAAGTTATGATTAGGGTTAGGGATAGGGTTAAGGCTAAGGCTAAGTCTAGGGTTAGTTTTAGTGTCTGGGTCCTTGGCTGCACATTGGAATCACCTGGAGCATTAGGGTAAGGGTTAGGGCTAGGGTTAGGCTAGGGCTACACGGGGGGCTAGAGTTAGGGGTAGGGCTAGTATTAGTTTTAGGGTTAGAGTCTGGGTCCTTGATTGAAATCACCTGGAGGTTTTTGTTAGGGTTATGGTTAGGGCTAGTACTAGGGTTAGGATTGTGTTCATGGTTAGGGTTAGTGTTAGGTATAGAGCTAGGGTTAGAGTTAGTGTTAGGGTTAAGTTTAGTGCTAGGGGTATGGTTAGGGTTAGGAATAAGGCTAAGTTTAGGGTTAAGGGTTAGGACTCAAGTTAGAATTAGGTTTAGGGTTAAGATTCGGGCCGAGGCTAGGATTAGATTTAGGGTTAGTTTTATAGTTTGGTCTAGGAATTCCTCTAGCCCTAGCATTAGGGCTATGGTTAGTTTATAAGGGTAGGGTTAAAATTAGGGCTAGCCTTGTTTTTGGGTTAGTGTTAGTTTTAGGGCTAATTCTTGTGTTAGGGTTAGAGTTATGATTAGGACAATGGATATAGTTAGGGTCAAGGTCAGGTTTAGGTTTAAGGCTATAGCTTGTATTATGGTTAGGATTACAGCTAATGTTATGGTTAGGTTTAGGGTCAGTGTTATTGGTATGGTTAGGTCCAGGACTAGGATTACAGTAAAGGTTAGGGTTATGTTTAGGTTTAGGGTTAGTGTTATGGTTAGGACTAGGGCTTTGGTTAGGGTTATGGTTAGTGACTGATTCTTTGGGTGTACAGTGTACAGTGTAAACATCTGGAGATTTAAGATGGGGTAGAATTAGGGCTAGAGTTAGGTTTTTTGGATTGGAATCACCTGGAGAGTTAGGGTTAGGTTTAGGGGTAGGCCAAGGGCTAAGATTAGGGTTAGAGTTAGGGTTAAGTTTAGTGTAATGAGCAGGGCCAGAGCTAGTGTTAGGTTTAAGATTACTGTTATAGAGAAGCTAGGGCTAGTGTTAGGTTTCAGGTTAGAGTTAGAGCTAGGGGTAGGGATAGAGTTAGTGTTATGGTTAGGGGTAGGGCTATGGTTAGAGTTGGGGTTAGTATTAGAGTTAGATTAAGATTTGGGCTAGGGTTTGGATTGGAGTTAGGTTTAGGGGTAGAATTGGGACCAAAGCTAGAGTTAGTGTTAGGTTTTATTGTCTGGGTACTGGGATTCACATGGGAATCGCCTGGAGTGTAATGATAAGATTTAGGGGTAGGGCTAGGGGTTGGGGTAGGATTAGGGTTAGGTTTCAGTTTAGTGCAAGGTTTGGTTTAGGCTAGTGTTAGTGTATCTATTAGTGGTAGGATTACGGTTAGGGTTCCGTGTGTGCACAATGGAATCACCTGAATAGTTCGTGTATGGGTTAGTGCTGGTGCTAGTACTAAGGCTAGGATTAGGGTTAGGTTTATAGTTCAGATTAGGTTTAGGTTAGAGTTAGGGTTACAATTAGGATTAGAACTAGTGTTATTTTTAGGGTTAGGTTTAAGATTAGGGCTAGAGCAAGGGTAGGGTTAGCCTTAATGTTACCATGTGGGTATTTGTGCGCACAATGGAATCACCTGAAGAGTTAGTGTAAGAGTTAGGGTTCAGGCTAGGTTTAGGGTTAGGATTAGTTCAGGTTTAATGTTATGGCTAGTGTTAGGGATAGGTTTAGGGTTAAGATTAGTTCTATGTCTATGGTTAGGATTAGGATTAGGGTTGAGGCTATGACTAGTTTTAGGTTTAGGGTTAGGTTAGTGTTAAAGATAGGTCTCAGGTTAGAGTTACATTTTAGTATAGGGTTAGTATTAGGGTTACAGCTGGGTTTAGGGTTAGGTTTAGTGTTATGCTTATGGCTAGGGTTAGGGCTAAGATTAGGGATAAAACTAGAGTTAGGGTTAAGTTTAGTCTTATGCTTATGGCTAGGGTTAGGATTATGGTTAGGGCTAGGATTAGTGTTAAGACTAGTGCTAGGGCTAAGTTTAGTGTTAGGGTTTGTGTCTGGGTCATTGGATGCACACTGAAATTACCTGGAGAGCTAGTGTAAGGGGTAGGGTTAGGGCTAGATTTAGAGTAGGTTTAGTGTTAGTTTAATGTTACTGTGAGGGCTAGGTCTAGGGTTAGCATTGCATTTTTTGATTGGATTGAGTTTTTGGTTTGAACTGGGTTTAGTGTTAGTGTTATGGTTAGATCCAAGGTTAGGGTTAAGGTTAGTGTTAGGGCGAGGATTAGGGTTAGTGTTATGGTTAAGGCTGGGGTTAGGTTTATGGTTAAGGTAAGGATTAGGGTTAAGTCTAGATCTAGGATTAGGGTTAGGGTTAGGGCCAGGGTTTGTGTTAAGGTTAGGTTTCAGAGTTGGGTTAGATTTATTGTTAGAGCTGGAGCGTTATGGTTAAGGCTAAGATTACATTTAGGTTTAAGATTAGTGCTATACTTAGATTAGGTTTAGGGGCAGAGTTAGGAATAGTATAGGGTTAGGGTTAGGTTTAGGGTTAGGGTTAGTGCCAGGGTTTGGCTAGTTTTAGGTTTAAGTTTAGGAGTAGGGCAAGATTATTGTTATGATTAGATTTAGGGCTAGAGCTAGGATTATTGGTAGGGGTAGTTTTAGGGCTAGAACTAGTGTTAGGGTAAGGCTGGGTTTAGGGTTTTGGTTAGGGTTACTTTTAGGGTTAATGTTAGGGTAAGGATTAGGTTTAGTTTTAGGATTAGAGTTAGGTTTAGGGTTAGCATCTGTGTCCTTGGATGCACAGTTTAATTACCTGGTGATTTAGGGTAAGAGTCAGGGTTAGGGCTAGGGTTAGGTTAAATTTGGGGTTCAGGTTAGGGTTAGGGCTAGTGTTAGGATTAGGGTTAGATTAAGTTTAGGGTTAGGGTTAGGTGTTAGGATTACAGTTATGGTTAGGTTTAGGGTTAGGGCATACTTTAGGGAAATATGCAGGAAAGTGTTGAAACACATAATTCATTTTTAAAGAGCTGTGGAATGTATAGGATCGTTTTAAAAATACTTAGAATTCTTATTGAAAGTGCTTGGAAATATGTAAGAAAATTTTGGAAAACCCTTATTCATGCTGAAAGAGTTGGGATATACGTAAGATATTGTTCAAAGCACTTAGAATTCAAGCTTATAGAGCTGTGCAATCTGTAGGGAAGTATTGAAACACTATCAATAAACATTAAAAAGCTGTGAAATGTGTAGGCTAGTGTTTTAAAAACTTAGAATTTACATTGAAAGCACTGGGAAATATATGGGAAAATGATGGAACACTAGGAATTCCCATTTATAGAGCTGGGATATCTTAGGGAAATGTTGAAACACAGGGTCACATTTAAAGGGCTGTGATGCCCTAACCCATTTGGCTCAGTGGATATAGCATTGGTCTGTGGACTGAAGGGTCCCAGGTTCAATTCTGGTCAAGGGCATGGAACTTGGTTGTAGGCACATCCTCAGTGAGGGATGTGCAGGAGGCAGCTGATCAATGTTTCTCTCTCATCGATGTTTCTAACTTTCTATCCTTCTCCCTTCCTCTCTGTAAAAAAATCAATAAAATATATTTTAAAAAAATAAACAAAAGGCTGTGAAATGTGTAGGATACTGTTACGTTTAGAGTTAGAATTAGCATTATGAGTTAAGGGTTAGGGTGAGAGTTAAGGTTTCAGGGTTATGGGTTAGGCTAGAGTTAGGACTTACTGTTAGGGTTAGCTATTGGTTTTAGGGTTGAGGAAATGTGTACGATAGTGTTTTAAAAAACAGAATTCATGTTGATAGTTTTGGGAAATATGTAGGAATGTGGTTGAAATGTTTATTATTCACATGTATAAAGCTGGGAAATCTGTAGGAAACTTGAAATACTGAGATTTCACTTTTAAGGAGCTGTGTGATGTATAGGAAAATGTTTAAAACACAGAACTCACATTGATAGAGCTCAAAATGTTTAGGAAGGTGTTAGAAACACTGAGAATTCAAGTTTAAAGGCCTGTGAAACATGTAGGATTAGGTTAAGTTGGGAGTTAGGATTGGGGTTATGAGTTAAGGTCAGGGTTAGGGGTTAGGGTTCAGGCTAGATAGGGCTTACTGTTATGGTTAGCATTTACTAGTAGTGTTAGGATTATGAAATGTATAGGATAGTGTCAGACAGATCTAGAATTCATGCTAAAAAAACAGGAAAATGTTTAGGAAATCTTTAAAACACTTAGAATTCACGTTTAAAAAGCTATGAAATACAGAGGATAGTGTTTTAAAAACTTAGAATTCACACTGAAAGCCCATGGAAATATCTAGGAAGGTGTTGAAAACACTTATAATTCATGCTGAAAGAGCTGTGATATATGTAAGAAAGTTGTTGAAACACTTGGTTTAATGAGCTTGGAAGTGTACAAAAGTGTTTAAAACACTTATAATTCATGTTTATAGACCTGGAAAATATGCAGGAAAGTGTTGAAACACAGAGAATTCATGTTAAAATAGCTGTGAAGTGTGTAGGATATTGCTAGGGTTAGGAGTTAATATTAGGGTTAGGGTTAGGGTTAGGAGTTAGGTTCAGGCTAGAGATAGGGTTTATTGTTAGTATTAGCACTTAGTGTTAGGATTAGGAAAATGTGTAGAATAGTGTTTGAAAGATGTAGAATTCACATTGATAGAGCTGGAAAATGTTTAGGGAAGTGTTTGAAAAAGAGTTAACATTTATAGAATTGGAAATGTGTAGGGAAGTCTTAAAACACTGAGACCACATTTAAAGAGCTGTAAAATGTGTAGGATATTGTCTAAAACACTTAGAAATCAGGTTGGAAGGGGTGGGATATATCTAAGAAAGTGTTTGAAAACACTTGTAATTCATGCTGAAACTGCTGGGGTATATGTAAGAAAGTTGTTGTAAACTTAGAATTTACATTTCAAGAGCTACAAAATGAAGCAAAGTAAGCCAGTCAGAGAAAGATAAATATCACATGATTTCACTCATTTGTGGAATATAATAAACAACATAAACTGATGAACAAAAATAGAACCAGTGAAGGGAAAATATTTTAGAATCTAATAGAAGTAAGCCTGGTATTTGCAGATTTTAAATATTTCCTACAACTTTTATGATATCATACTATGTTAGTTTTGATAATACTATCAAAACTAACATAGTATGATATGTTAGTTTTGATAAAATACAGTTTTAAAAATATTAATGTTTATTGCCTATAATATTACTATATTTAAGATACTTTTTCTTGAATAATTGGTGTTTATTGCTTGTAACATTATTATATTTAAGACTAAAAGTCCGGTGCATGAAATTCATGCATGTCCCTCAGCCTAGCCTGTACCATCTCCAACCTGGGACCCCTCGAGGGATGTCTGATTGCCCATTTAGGTCCAATCCCAATAGGATCACAATCCAGGACTTCTGGCTCCCAACTGCTCACCTGCCTGCCTTCCTGATCACCCCCAAACCATTCACTTCCCAGCCTGATTGATGCCTAACTGCTCCCCTGTCAGCCTGTTTGCCCCTAATTGCCCTCCCTTGCAGGCCTGGTCCCCTCAACTGCTCTCCCTATAGGCCTGGGTTCCACCACCCCCCAACTGCCCTCCCATGCAGGCCCAGTCGCCCCCAACTTGCCTCCTCTGCTGGCCTGGTCACCCCTAATTGCCCTCCCCTGCATGCTTGATTGTCCCCAACTGCCCTCCCTTGCAGTCTTGGTTCCTCCCAACTGCCCTCCCCTGCTGGCCATCTTGTAGCAGCCATCTTGTGTCCACATGGGGGCAGCCATCTTGTGTGTTGGAGTGATGGTCGATTTGCACATTGCTCTTTTATTGGATAGCATTATTTTTCTTGAAATGTTAATGTTTATTGCATGTAACATTTTTATATTTAAAATAATTTTTTCTTGGAAAAATTAAATAAATTTCCCTTCTAAAAACAATAAAGAGCTAGGAAATGTGTATAAAAGTGTTTAAAACATTTAGAATTCACATTGAGAGAGCTGGGTAATGTTTAGGAAAGTGTTTGAAGCACTTAAAATGCACATTGATAGAGATGGGAAATCTGTTGGGAAGTGTTGAAACACTGAGAATTCACGTTTAAAGAGCTGTGAAATGTGTAAGATAGTGTTAGGGTTAGAATTAGCGTTAGGAGTGAGGGTTAGGGTTAGTATTAGGGATAAGGTTAGGGTTAGGGTTAAGGATAGAAGGTAGAGAGTTAGAGTTAGGAGTTAGGCTAGAGATAAGGATTACTGATAGGGTTAGCTCTCAGTGTTAGGGATAGGGAATACTTGTGATTAGTATTAAAATTTCTGTGAAATATGTAGGAAAGTGTCTGAAAACATAATTCTTGCTGAAACAGCTGGGATAGATGTAGGAAAGTGGTTGAAATACTTATAATTCACATTTATAGAGCTGGGAAATCGGTAAGGGAGTGTTGAAACACTAAGAATTCATGTTACAGAGCTGTGAAATGTGTAGCTCAGTGTTAGACTCCTGTGTTCATCTCTGACATGTTACTGCACTGTACCCTGATTGGCTTAAGGTCCTGGTTTAGCAATCTGGCTGGAATGTCTAACCTGAGGAGGGTGGCACAACAGGAGTGGGAATGCAGACTGGTGAAGCCATTGTGGAAAACAGTATGGAGTTTCCTCAAAAAATTAAATATAGAACTTGTATTTGACCCAGTGGCCCCACTTCTAGGAACATATCCTAAGAAACCCAAAACACCAATCAGAAAGAATGTATGCATCCCCATGTTCATAGCAGCACAATTTACAATAGCTAAGATCTTGAAACAACCTAAGTGCCCATCAGTAGACGAGTGGATAAATTTATACTATGGAATACTATACAGCAGTTAAAAAGAAGGATTTCTTACCCTTTGAGACAATATGGAAGGATCTGGAGAGTATCATGCTGAGTGAAATAAGTCAGTCAGGGAAAGACAAGTATCACATGATCTCACTCATATGTAGAATCTAAGTAACAAAATAAACTGAAGAATAAAGTGTGTCCAGAGACATGGAAACATGGAACAGAGTGAGGACTCTCAGAGGGGAGGCGGGGTATGGTGGTTGTGTGGAAGGTAATCAACCAAAGATCTTGAATGCATATATGCATAACCCGTGGGCACAGACAATAGGGTGGTGAAGGTCTGAGAAATTGGTAGGGGAATGTTGAAACACTAAGAATTCATGTTTAAAGAGCTGTGAAATGTGTAGCTCAGTGTTAGACTCCTGTTCATCCCTGACATGTTACTGCACTGTACCCTGATTGGCTACATCAGGGGGGTGGGGACAGGCTGGTGGAGTATAATGGGGAGGAAAAATACTTCCAACAGTAAAGAATTATTTTTAAAAATGGGCAGAAGACCTGAGTAGACATTTCTCCAAAGAGGACATAAAATGGCCAAGAGACACATGAAAAAATGCTCAAAGTCACTAATCACCAGAGAAATGAATACTAAAAACAGAAATATTACATGGACTCACTTATTTGTGGAGTTTAATGAACAAAATGAATTGACCAACAAAATAAGACCTGAAGCAGGAGGCATGGAACAGACTGACATACCTTGATGTGGTTTTGGGGGAACAAGAAGTTATATACTTACCAGAGGCCCGGTGCACAGATTCGTGCACACTGAAAGGGAATTGATTAGGAAAAATATTTTTAATATCTCTATTCACCCTTTCTATATAATAGAGTCAACCAAACTCACAATAAACAACAGATTGAAACACACACATGCGATTGGCGCCTGTGAGAGTTTTATATGTATCACACATACATGAGCCAACTTAGCCCTTTATAGATATAGAATAAACCTGCTTAATTAGACCTGCTTTCTGATTTAGCTAAACTTTTTCCAGCCCAGTGAAGCACCCCAACTTCTCTTTCAGGTATTTGTTAGCAACACTGCAATACATATCAACATGAAACAGATTATTATTGTAGATCATGCAGGAAAAACAAAGGTAAAATATTTAACTGCAGCAGTGTTTGACTATCCTGCACAGTGAGAAAACCTGAGATCATTTTCAAGGTCTACCATTTCTTACTTCTTTGCAATTGGGCCAAGTTTCTAAGATTTCTAAATATCCATTTTCCAGCTAATGTAAAGAAAATAGAATTCCACTGAGTCTCCTATGTAGCCACTTCAGGACCTTTGTGAAGATCAAATGAGATGAAGAAACTGAAAATGCTTCACAAACATTTGGTTAAAGAGTTTGCACAAGCCACGTTCCTGGGCTGAAGAAATGTAAGGCAAGCCGTGTTCCCGGGCGAAAGAAACTGCAAGGAGGCTAGTTGCTAGGGAGAGGGCATTGCTATGTGGCATCATTACCCAGCACCCACAGCAACCGTTTCCAGGCTGGGCTGGGCTGTGGGCTGCATTTGGGCCATGGGGTCTTGGCAGTGTTGGCTGCGATTTGGTGGGGTTTTGTTCTGGGGTGGTGGCCAGGCCCGTGTTACACTTGAAGGAAGCAAAGTGTTGGTTTGTCAGAGCCAGGTCTGCAGTGCTGGCCAGTGTGCATCATGGAAGCTTCTGCTTTGAGCGTGTGCCCCCTTGTGTTCAGTGCCTATAATAGGTGCAAGTCAGATGGTCGGATGGACACTTAGGCTTTTTTATATATAGACTAGAGACCTGGTGCACAAAATTCATGCATTGGGGAGGGCTGTCCCTCAGCCTAGCCTGAACCCTCTCCAATCTGGGACCCCTTGGGGTCCAACTGCCTGTTTAGGCCAGATCCCTAGAACAACCCTTTCACAATCCAGGACTGATGGCTCCCAACTGCTCACCTGCCTGCCTGCCTGATTGCCCCTAACTGCTTCTGCCTGCCAGCCTGATCACCCCCTAACCACTCCTCTGCCAGCCTTATTGATGCCTAACTGCTCCCCTGCTGGCCCAATTGTCCCCAACTGTCCTCCCCTCACAGCCCAGTCACCCCCAAATGCACTTCCCTGCATAGTCCCTCTTTATTAAATAAGGTTTGTTTTTTGCTGTTGTTGTTGTTTGTTTGTTTGTTTTTAACATATTGGGCAGCCCAAACTGGCTTGGCTCAGTGGATGGAGCATTGGTCTGCAGACTCAAGGGACCCAGGTTCGATTACGGTCTAGGGCATGTACCTTAGTTGGGGGCACATCCCCAGTAGGGAGTGTGCAGGAGGCAGCTGGTCGATGTTTCTCTCTCATAGAAGTTTCTAGCACTCTATCCTTTTCCCTTCTTCCCTGTAAAAAATCAATAGATATAGAATAAACCTGCTTAATTAGACCTGCTTTCTGATTTTTAAAAAACATATTGGACAGTGTACCTGCCGTAGTCTTGACAAAGCAGTAAAAATGTAAACCCAAACTAAAAGTGTCATAAAATAAACTTCTTCAACAGGAGTTTTATGAGACCTTGGAAAGGTGATATCATGAGGTTGTATCCTCCTTTTTTCCTTCTTTCTTTTTCTTGATGTTTCATCTTTTGTCCTTTCTTTCTTCTTTCCTTTTATTCCTTTTCTATCCTCTCTTTCTCTTAACTTTTCCATAGGTAGAATCGTCAGTACTTGAATCTGTCTTGCTTCCAGAAGACAAAAAAGAGGGAAACACACGGTCTTCTGAAGAAAAAGATGATTTCTGTTGGGATCGGTGGTGTTTTTGGTTTTGCTCTTTCCCTGGTTTGTTTTTCACTTCTGCCAGCCCCAGCATCTTCAGGACTTGTGTGTGGGCTCTTCTTATTCATGTCTACAAAACCTCCTGCCTTGGTGAAAACTGTAGGGGAAAAGGCGTTCCTGGGTGGGCTCAAACCCTGCCCGAGGTGCTGAGGAGCCAGGGTGGGGAGCACCCAGCATCACCCTTGCAGAGCCAACCTCCGGACCAGGGGTACTCTCCAGCAATGTAACTGTGTAACTGCAATGTCCCCGTTTCCCTTCAGAAATTAGTTGTAAGTTACTTCCGATGTGAAACCCTACCTCAGACATTTCCATTTTGGTTTCTAAAGATTTTAAACAAAACCCATTTACCTTCCTAACCTGGTCAGAAATTTCTACCCGATGGGAGAGCCCAGATGGCTCCCCCATCTCCAATCACTCAGCTGGGGGCAAGGGAAGTTCTAAGGCAGACTCCCCTAGGCTGTGGCTGAGAGCGGATCGTTCTGGGGAGTGGGGGTGTAAGGGGGGGGGGCTGTGAGGGGTGGGTGGGGGGAGGAAAGGAGGGAGGCACTGGCTGCGGCTGGGAGGGGATCGCTCTGTGGGGGTATGGGCGCTTCCAAGGCAAAGACCTGAGGCTGCAGGTGTGTATGTGAGGGATCATTCCAAGGGGAATGGATTTGTTTTTGTTTTTCATAAAGGGTCGGGAGAGCCTCTGGGCAGCATTCCGCCAGGCCGCTTATGCCTCCGGCTCTTAGCAGCAGCCCTCCCTGGAACTGGGGGACTCTGGCCAGCCTAAGAGGACTGGGCGCCGCCATCTTGTGGCTATGGGCACTGCCATTTTGTTGCAGAGTGATGGTTAATTTGCATATTACTCTCTTATTATATAGGATTGTGTAGCCCATGGACATGGGCAATGGGGTGGTGAAGACCTGTGGGGAGGCATAAGGGCTGGGAAGAGGGGGGGAAGGGAAGGGAAATTGGAGATATCTGTAATACTGTCAACAATAAAAATATACTTAAAAAAGAAAAAAAATGACAATCCTATGTGGTTCCTGTAGACTCAGCTGAAATGGATCTCCTTGGCATTTGGGTGTCCTTAAAGGCTGCCTGGCTCACTGGAAAGAGCATCCAAGGCAGGGAATTAGCCAAATAGCAGAACAGAAGAGGGAAATAAAGGTGATGTCAACAATTAAAATATAAACTGCAATTATTTTGCTCCTAGGCAGGAATTTTGCTCTGACTCACAATTGTCAGTCCTAGAAAGTGATCACATTGCCCTCTGGTGGCTGCTACAGAGATTGCAGTCTCACTTTCCAGCTTCTTGGTCTGTCACCTGAGGCTCTAGGTGCCCATGGAGGTTGGGCCTCTGTGATGAAAGGTTTTGATGCACTGCCTGCACCTCTTAAATTTATTTTGCTTCATCTCTCAAAATTAATGGAAGCTTCATGTTTCAGCTTCCACAATCTAGACATATTTGTGATCACTTAAGTGATCACATTTTTAATTTTGTTATTATCCTATATAAAAGACAGATAATATGCAAATTGACCATCACTCCAATACACAAGATGGTCACCCTCATGTGGTCAAAGATGGCCACCCCCTTGTGGACACAAGATGGTTGCCACAAGATGGCCAGTAAAGGAGGACAGTTGTGGATGATCAGGCCAGCAGGGGAGGGCAGTTGAGAGGGACCAGGCCTGCAGAGGAGGGCAGTTGGGGGTGACTAGGCCTGTAGGGGAAGATAGTTGGGGGGGTGGGCAGGATGGCAAAGGAGGGCAGTGGGTGACTGAGTAAAGGCAATGGCGGGCCTCGGATGTCAGCTGCCCAGCTTCCCGGGGAAGGCCCGAGGTAAACAGGGCTGGCCGAGGCAGGTGCTGCTGGCAGTGGCAGAAGCAAAGGTGTGATGGAGGCGTCACCTATACTTGATCACCAGGTTGCCTCCCATCCCTGAGGCTTCCTGGGCTGTGAGAGAAGGCAGGCCAGACTGAGGCACCCCCACCCCCACCCCCGTTCCAATGCATGAATTTTAATGCATCCGGCCTCTAGTAAGATACATCTTGTCTATTTGTGTGTGTGTCCTTTGACCCCACACCATTATAGCACGTGGACAAGGACTCATGAGGGGGTGTGGCCATAGCCTGAGAGGCCTGGGCTCTGACCCAGCTTACAGCCCTCCTGCCAAGGCCCTGTGCCAGCCCCGGGGTGCGCTATAGGCCCATCCCACCTTCCTGCCCTACACCGGAACCCTCTGAAACTCTCCAGACACAGAAGGGCATCTGAGAGAGTAGGTTATAGGCACCTGATGCCATATGGGCTCCCATGTATCTTGTGGTTCAAGTGGACTTGCCACTCTCTCCCACCATCCCTCAAAGTCAGCACTTTCAGTCATTCCACAGTGGACACAGTGCCAATCCTATTCGATGGACTTCCCCAGGGCACAGCCCCTCTTCAGCCCACTTCCCATGGACACATGCTCAGCTCCTGGGCATCAGCTCCTTCCCCTCCTGCTCCAAACCAGGTCCTGGTGGTGCTGTCCTCTGGGGTTCGGCACTTGGGCTGGGCTGGTCTGGATGCAGGGGGCCGGCGTTCCTCACCCGAGAGCTTGGTCCCGTCTCCATCAAGAGGTACCAGCCGTTCTTCTGTCGTCTGGCAGGGAGAGGAGCATGGATCAGTGTGGCTTGCTGGAGGACTGACAAAAGGACATGCTTTTGTGGTTGTATTGACAGGCGAGCGCTGTTAGCTGGCCAGGACCTATTGTTAAAGCCTGTTTCGTACCTGCAGCAGCTCAGGTGGCTATCAATGAATGACGCCAATGCACACATGTTAATCTCAGACAGGGCGAGGGGCTGCATGTGGTTATTAGGGGGCTTACATCACCCACACAAATGGTATCTTAGCAAGTCACTCTGAGTCAGTAACTGAAGTTCAAATCCTTATCTCTGGGGTACATACACCACAGGGCAGTGGGAATGTGTCCTTAATATCATACTTTAAGTTTCAAGAAAGTTAACTCAAACATTTTTAAACTTTTAAAAAAAACATTTTAGACACTTAAAGCATTTTTAAACATCAGGAGTTTTGCTCTGAATCACAATTGTCTGGAAAGCGGTTGCACTGCCCTCTGGTGGCTGCTACAGAGATTGCAGCCTCACTTTCCAGCTTCCCAATCTGTCACCTGAGGCTCCAGGTGCCCATGGAGGTTGGGCCTCTGTGATGAAAGGTTTTGGTGCACTGCCTAATGTCTTTAATTTATTTTGCTTCATCTTTCAAAATTAATGGAAACTTCATGTTCCAGCTTCCACAATCTAAGACTTATTTGTGATGACTTAAGTGATCACATTTTTAATTTTTTATTATAAGATACTAGAGGTCTATTGCATGATATTTGTGCAAGAATAGGCTCCTGGCTTCACTTCCAGCCACCTGGAGCTGGCATATCCTCGCTTCTGTCTGGAGCACCAATCTAATATCTCCCTCCCTGCACCCCTCCCCCCCTTTGCCCTTATAGCAGGCTTCATTCCACTCTGTGCCTGCGTATGCAAATTAACCTCCATCTTTGTTGGGTTAATTTGCATAGTCACTCTGATTGGCTGTGGGTGTAGCGGAGTAATGGTCAATTCTCTTTTATTAGGTAAGATAGGAGCCCAGGTGTGTCCTTTGAACTCACACCATTACACCACCTGGACAAGAACCCCTGTGGGGTTGTGGCCACAGCCTGAGAGGCCTAGGCTCTGAGCTGGTCTGCAGCCCTCCTGCCAAGGCCCTGTTCCAGGCCTGGGAGCCCCAGGGTGTGCTACAGGCTCACCCCACCTTCCTGTCCTACACCGGGACCCTCTGAAACCCTCCAGGCACAGGACGGCATCTGAGCCAATAGGTTATAGGGATTTGATGCCATATGGGTTCCCATTTATCAGCTGGCTCTTGTGTGTTGGGGACTTGTCACCTGATAGTTGACCAAGCATACCAGCATGTCCAAGAATGGACAGTTCCCTGGGTGTGGTTGGCTGAATTAGGTGTTCTCCCCTCCCCCAAGATGTTCACAACCTAACCCCTGGAGCCTGTGAATCGGTCACCTTATGTGGCAAATGGGACTTTGCAAGTGTGATGAGGTGACCGGCCTGGAGATGGAGAGCCCTCCCGGCCTATCCAGGTGGGCCCAGTGGCACCTCCAGAGCTCCTGTGAGAGGCCATGGGAGCCTCTGATCCAGAGAGAGACTGAAGGCCTACTTGCCCGCTGGCTGCAAAGACGGAGGAAGGGCAGCAGCTGCGGCAGGAAGGCGGCTTCTGGACTCTGGACTAGATGAGCAGGGATTCTCCCAGCTTCCAGGAGCCTCCCTGACACCCTGACTGAGGACCGCTGTCCCCCAGAGCGGACAGAAAGCAATCCTGCTCTTTGATTGTTGGTTTTTTTGTTAATCCTCACTTGAGGGTGTTAACATAAAAAACATTCAAACTTGTAAAGAATTTTTGTAAGTTTATTTGAGCCAAACTGTTGACAATTGCCAGGAAGCAGAATCTCAACAGATGGGAATAATGCTCCAGAGAATGGCAGTGTTTCATATGTTTGTACACATTACAATCACAGGCGGAGAGGGAAGTGGTAACATGAATTCCGTGGGTGATAGATTAGGGAGGCAGAGAAAGCAAAGTAGGGGGGACCTCTGGTGTTGGATAAAAAGTAAAATGATAGACACATAGTTTTTCACTTAGGTGGGGACAGGATAGCTAACAGTCCACAATTGACTCAATAACAGTGACAATGAAGGAATTTATGGTCTCAGTCCTAGAGCCCTGGTGCATTTGGTTGTGGCCTGAGGGGTCCGGAAAAAGGGAAGTTACAAGTTACCCTAACATTTCACAGGTACATTATCTTAGATGCAAAAAGACAATAGGCTCAGTTAAGGTAAAGATTGACCTTTGTGAGGGAAGATACTGGCCTAGGACATGGCTACCCACTATAAACTGCTTTTAGTTAAAGTTTAATTCCAGACCGTCCTTTGTGGTTCCTTTAGGTGTCTGAGTTTGCAAGAAGGCCTCGCAGACCTCCCCTGAGCTTGTTGGGTTTCATCCCCCCATCCTCCCTTTGGCCATAAATCATCCAAAGGATTCATTGATGACCAACCTTTTGGTTGGATGATGGAGTCCCATGAGGTTAGGAAGGCTCATTCCCAGGATGTCTCAGTGTCAGCAGTGTCAGTACAACTTGCGGAACAGGGTGGATCACTGTGGGTGGGGCCTGTTCCAGGCCTGGGAGCCCATAACCTTAGATAGCACTTAGGGACAAATTATTATTATTCAAAATAAAAGGCAGGTAAATGGGAGGCAGTCAGATCCTATATGTTCTTGTTTAAAAGTATTTGGATCATTTTTAATTTTTGAGCCACCATGACCCAAGTCTTTTTGCTGCTTGTCTTAAGTTTTGTTTTTCTGCATCTAGTATAACATTTAACATTTACATACTGTTATATTGGAATCCAGTGAGCTAGACAGAAGACGCCTAATCAAAGACAAATTAGGAGCCTTTATTTCAAGAGCTGGTGACCGCAAGAGGACTAATGTCTCTCCAAAACCTCGTGGCCCTGAGTGAGCTCAGAGGTTAGCTTATAAAAGTAAAAGCTAGCCTTAGCCGGTTTCGCTCAGTGGATAGAGCATCAGCCTGCAGACGAAAGGGTCCCAGGTTTGATTCCAGTAAAGGGCATGCACCTTGGTTGTGGGCACATTCCCCATTAGGGGATGTGCAGGAGGCAGCTGATCCAATGGTTCTCTCTCATGGATGTTTCTAACTCTCTACCCTTCTCTCTTCCTCTCTGTAAAAAAGATCAATAAAATGTAAGGTCTGAGGCGCAGGAAACTGACCACCAAGACATTTTAAAGTAAAGTTTATTCCCCAGTAATGAGCGGGACTCATTACGAAGGTAGAGAAATCAGAATTGAAGCACATAGCTGGTCTGGGGGTCTTTTTAAGGAGAGGAACAGGCTAGGGTTGGACCCAGGGCGGAACAGAAAGGGGTGGGCTCCAGGACACTTTGGCACGTGCTGATTGGTGGTTCAGTGTCTTGGGGATGTCTCTGGGACAGATGCCAGTAATGTCATAACTCCGCCCACCAGTTGGGAGGAGGAAGAACCTCAGATAAAATATATTTTAAAAATAAAAAAGCAAAGACTACATCCTGGTTAGAACAAAGTGGGAACCTGTGCTTAGCTAAGCATATTACAGAAGCTAAATTAAGCCACATTAACGATTCAGTGGAATCCAGTGAGCTCATCAGAGGGTTGGTATTTCCAGGATCTTAAAGGCACAATGACACCTGCATTCAGTGGAAAGATTTTAAACAGCGGTTCTCACAGGTAACACAAAATGGAGAATAAGGGAACAAGATGAATATCCTATAAACACCATATCCTGTTACGGCCTATTATTCAATACCAGAAGCAAAAGCAATAATATTAAACCACTAGTATTGATGAGGAACAGAAAATGTCTAGTATCAGACAAGGAAGGATCTGAGGGGATCAACTATCTACTATTATCCAGAAGTTCTAATTTTTCATCTTGGCAGTTAATTTCATCCATTCCTATATTTAGACAATACTGATCTAAAACACTTATCTAAATTACACTGAGTGGCCAGATTATTATGATCTCTGAACACATAATAATATGGCCACTCAGTGTATATCCTATATAATAAAAGGCTAATATGCAAATTGTCCCCTCGACCAGGAGTTCGACTAGCAGACAGGCCAGCCAACAGCCCATGTCCCCTCCCCCTGTCCAGGCTGGCCAAACCCCACCCATGCACAAATTCATATATATATATATATATATATATATATATATATATATATATATATATATATGTTTCCCTGAAAATAAGACATCCTCCAAAAATAAGACCTACTTACAGGTGTCCTTCTGAGTGAAATATAAGGCATCCCACCTAAGATAAGGCCCCCCCCTAGGCTCTGTCTCAGAATGCTATTGCTAAACATGAGAGATTTGGTCCACTGATTCTGAAAGAAATGGAGTCACAAGAAATTCAGCAGAAAATTCAGGAATTGGATTGTTATGATGATGTTCCAGAAGATGATGACATGATTGTCATTGAATAAATGAGTAATTCTTGATACTGTAGGATTCACAGTTTGCCTGGTTTGTGTTGAGTACTACCGTACCATATACAGGTAATAAATTTCCTTTATTTTCATTTAACAATAAATGTGTACCGTATTCTTCTTCATGGAAAAATAAGACATCCCCTAAAAATAAGACCTAGCGCATCTTTGGGAGCAAAAATTAATTTAAGACAGTCTTATTTTCGGGGACACAGGGTATATACACACTAGAGGCCCGATAGTGTGTGTGTGTGTGTGTGTGTGTGTGTGTGTATACTGTGTGTGTTTGTGTATGTAGAGGCCATATGGACAAAGGACAAAAATTTGTGCAAGAATGGGCCTTCCTTCCCCTGGCTGCCAGCACCACCTTCGCTCTGGCCAGAGTCACCTTTTTGCTCTGACCTGGATCTGCTTTTCCTCCTTACCACACTGCCCAGTGGCCACTTTGTGCCTGCATATGCATATTAACCCACCATATTTGTTGGGTTAATTTGCATACTCACTCCTGGTTGGCTGGTGGGTGTCACACAGGTACAGTCAATTTGCATCTTACTCTTTATTAGTGTAGATACATTGAGTGGCCAGATTATTTTGCATTAGAGATCATAATAATCTGGGCACTCAGTGTAGATCTGTGGGAGCACACAACAAGAGCACCTTACAGCTCTGAGTGGCTGTGAGTCTATGTGATCTTTTAAATTCTCCTATGCAACTATGCCAGGGCTGCTTCCCATTTGAACTATGCCCTGTGTATTAACTGTTGGGAACTTAGTCCAAGTTTCTCCTATATCCTCTGCTCACTAGTAACAGGTGTTGGGTCTGAGCCACTCTGCCTGGGGATGGACCTCCTAGGATGCCAGATCTTAGACAGAGAAGCCATGAGAGGTTGGTAGTGATAAGGATGAATCTTGTTGCTGAAGCCAGAGGTCATCAAGCTATTAGACAAGAATTGTCCTCACAGCGAAGTCCATACAGACACCATCTGGTAAATGCATCTATCTTTCCCATAAAGCAGCACCAGTCTCTGTCCCCACAGATATTATCCTAACAGCCACGTGCTGCCTCCTAGACTCACCGCCTCACATCGTAGTGGTATCTGAGCTCTCCGGCTCGGCAGCTTCTCCTGTCTCTCTTGCCCAGCTGCTCTTTCCCTCAGACTTTTTCTCACATGAGGGTGTTAATGTAAGCAAAGGGAGAGGGGACCTCCGGGATTGACCTCAGCCAACTCCAGCCAACTAGCTGGTCAGTAACCTACTTTTATACCATTTAGACCAAGAAGGCTTCATGCCAATAGTTACATCTATCATATTGGCTACTAAAAGGAACAGCGTACCTTGTGTCCTTGCACCCATTCATGGTTTCTTGGCCTGATTAGGATTCCCAAGTTCAGAGGCTGATAAGGGTTCCAAGGCTTAGGGAAGCCTTGACCAGCTGGTGCACTCTAAACAGTCTCCCCACAAGATCCATATACAATTCTACCAGGGGGAATTACTAGGGAGGTGTTCTGGGAGGGATTTGTACAAGATAGGTACTTTATAATAGATTAGCCATATATTTCAAGTGATTTTTCATTTATGATGAATGTCATTATTGTCAGATTTAGTATTTTAACAACAATCTTTAGTTTATCCTGTAACTATTAGTAGAAGAGATTTAAAAATTTTTTAATTTCTGCTTTTTATTAAGCTTATAATTATATTTTTAAAGAGTATATCCTTAGGCTTATTTTCATATATAGAGGGGTCA
Organism: Pipistrellus hanaki; assembly: GCF_964339955.1. Taxonomy (NCBI): domain Eukaryota; kingdom Metazoa; phylum Chordata; class Mammalia; order Chiroptera; family Vespertilionidae; genus Pipistrellus; species Pipistrellus hanaki. Next base: position 89,081,758 of record NC_140508.1, on the reverse strand, counting down.
TGGGTAGTCCCAGTAATTTTCAGAAGGTTTTATTAGAATTTAATTGTTTATAAAATACTAGAGTCCCGGTGCACAAAATTTGTGCATGGCGATGGGGGGTGTCCCTCAGCCCAGCCTGCACCCTCTCCAACCTGGGACCCCTGTAGGGATGTTCGGCTGTCCATTTAAATGGTCATTCCTCTCACAATCTAGGACTGTTGGCTCCCAACTGTTCACCTGCCTGCCTTCCTAATTGCCCCTAACCGCTTCTGCATGCCAGCCTGATCACTCCCTAACCACTCCCCTGACAGCCTGATTGATGTCTAACTGCTCCCCTGCCAGCCTGTTTGCCCCCAACTTCCCTCCTCTGCTGGCCTGGTCACCTCTAACTGCCCTTCCATGAAGGCTTGATTGCCCCCAACTGCCGTCCCTTGCAGGCCTGGTCCCTCCCAACTGCCCTCTCCTGCTGACCCTCTTGTGGTGGCCATCTTGTGTCCACATAGGGACAGGATATTTGACCACATGGGGGCAGCTATTGTGTGTTGGAGTGATGGTCAATCTGCATATTGCTCATTTATTAGATAGGATAAAGGCCTGGTGCACGAGTGGGGACCAGCTGGTTTGCCCTGAAGGGTATTCTGGATGACGGTGGGCATTCCCTTGGGGCGTGGAGCGGCCTGGGTGAGGAGCCTGTGGTAGTTTGCAGGCCAGCCACGTCCCCTGGTGACCCAAGTAGAGGCCCTGATATCTGGAATTTATTTACCTTCTACAATTGAAACTTTGTACCTGGAGTGAGCCAAGCCTTCTGCTTGCTCTGTGGCCAGCAGCCATGTCTGTTGGAATTTATGTATCATCTATGATTGAAACTTTGTAGCCTGAAGTGGAGGCCTGGGCTTGGCAGGGTGTGTGGAAAGCTTTGCTTCTTTATTGCCCAGAGCAACCCTAGCCTCCCATTCTTTTCAGCTCTGTGGCTGCCACCATTTCTATTTGGATTTGTTTACCTTCTATAATTGAAACTTTGTAGCCTTGAATGGAGGCTTAGGCCAACAAGGACAGGTGGAAAGCTTGGCTTTCTCCATTGCCTGGGAAACCCAAGCCACCCTCCTGCTCTCTGTGGCTATAGCCATCTTGGTTGGGTTTATTTACATACTTGCTCTGATAGGTTGGTGGGTGTGGCTGGTGGGCATGGCTTGTAGGTGTAGCGGAGTGATGGTTAATTTGCAATTACTCTTTTATTAGGTAGGATTTTAAACACATTCTCACTTTCTTTTTAAAAATCTCATTATTAATTAAGGTATTACGTATGTGTCCTCATCTCAGCACTAACCCCTCCCCCCCCAACCCTCCCTCACTCATGCTCTCAATGCCCTAGTGTTTGTGTCCATTGGTTAGGCTTATATTCATGCATACAAGTCCTTTGGTTTTACCCCCACCCTCCCCTATTTTCCCTCTGAGGTTTAGCAGTCTGATCAATGCTTCTCTGCCTCTGGATCTGTCCCTGTTCATCAATTTATGTTGTTCATTATGTTCCACAAATGAGTGAGATCATGTGGTATTTGTCTTTCTCTGACAGGCTTATTTCACTTAGCATAATGCTCTCCAGTTCCAGCCATGCTGCCACAAATGGTAAGAACTCCTTTTTTATCTCAGCGTAGTATTCCATTGTGTAGCTGTACCACACTTTTTTAATCCACTCACTTGCTCATGGGCACTTAGGCTGTTTCCAAATCTTAGCTATGGTAAATTGTGCTGCTATGAACATAGGGGTGCATATATCTGATTTCTGTTTCTAGTTTCTTGGAATATATTACTAGAAGTGAGATCACTGGGAGTTACACTTTTAGTGTTTTGAGGAAACTCCATACTGTTCTCCATAGTGGCTGCACCAGTCTGCATTCCCACCAGCAGTGCATGAGGGTTCCTTTTCTCCACATCCTCTCCAGTACTTGTTGTTTGTTGATTTGTTGATGATAGCCATTCTGACATGTGTGAGGTGATACCACATTGTTATTTTGATTGCATCTCTTGGATAATTAGTGACTCTGAGTATGATTTCATATGTCTCTTGGCCTTCCTTCTATCCTCCTTCAAAAAGTGTCTATTTAGGTCTTTTGCCCATTTTTTGATTGGATTGTTTATCTTCCTTTTATTAAGTTGTATGAGTTCCCCGTAAATGTTGGAGATTAAACCCTTATCAGTGATGACATTGGCAAATATGTTCTCCAATACAGTGGGTTTTCTTGTTGTTTTGTTGATGGTTTCTTTTGCTGTGCAAAAGCTTTTTATTTTTATGTAGTCCCATTTGCTTATTTTTTCTTTAGTTTCCATTGCTCTTGGAGCAATATCTGTGAAGAAGTTCCTTTAGCATATGTCTGAGATTTTACTGCCTGTGGATTCCTCTAATATTTTTATGGTTTCCCATCTTATGTTTAAGTCCTTTATCCATTTTGAGTTTATTTTTGTGTATGACACCATAGTTGGTGCTCTAGATTTATTTATTTATTTATTTTTGCATGTATCTGTCGAATTTTCCCAATGCCATTTATTGAAGAGACTGTCTTGACTGCATTGTATGTTCATACCTCCTTTATCAAATATTAATTGCGCATTGTGGTTTGGGTCAATATCTGGGTTCCCTATTTTGATCTATATGTCTGTTTTTTTTTGCTAGTACCAGGCTATTTTAAGAACAGTGGCTTTGTAATACAGCTTGATATCTGGTATTGAGATCCCACCTTCTTTGTGCTCCTTTCTTAGGATTGCTACAGCTAATCGGGGTCTTTTTCTAAATTCCAAATGAATTTTTGGAAAGTTCATTGTAGCTCTGAAAAATATGCTGTTCGTATTTTAATGAGAATTGCATTGAATCTGTAGATTGCTTTGGGTAGTATGGACATTTTGATGATGTTGATTCTACCAATCCATGAACATGGTATGTTCTTCCATCTGTTTATGTCAATCTCTATCTCTTTTTTCAGTGTCCTATAATTTTTGCATATAGATCTTTTACCTCCTTAGTTAAGTTTATTCCTAGGTATCTTAATTTTTTTTGTGTGTGTGTGATGGTAAATTAGATTGCTTTTTTTAGTCTCTCTTTCTGTAAGTTCACTATTGGTGTAAATAAATGCCATATAAGCTGAAACCAGTATGGCTCAGTGGATAGAGTGTCAGCCTGTGGACTGAAAGGTCCCAGGTTCAATTCTGGTCAAGGGCATGTACCTTGGTTTCGGGCACATCCCCAGTAGGATATCAAGGCTGCAAGAGGCAGCTGATAGATGATTCTCTCTCATCGATGTTTCTAACTCTGTCCCTCTCTCTTCCTCTCCGTAAAAAATCAATAAAACATATTAAAAAAAAAGAAATGCCATAGATTTCTTGGCATTAATTTTGTATCCTGCTATATTGCTGAATTAATTTATTAAGTCTAATAGTTTTTGATGGAGTCTTTAGGGTTTTCTACGTACAATATCATGCCATCTGCAAATAAGGACAGTTTTACTTCTTTTCCAATTTGGATGCCTTTTATTTCTTCTTCTTATCTGATTGCAATGGCTAGTACTTCCAATACTTTGTTAAACAGGAATGAAGAGGTTGGGCATCACTGTCTTGCTCCTGTTCTTAAGGGAAATGGTTTTAGTTTTTGACCATTGAGTATGATGTTGCCTGTGGGTTTGTCATATTATGATGAGGTATGATCCTTCTCTTCCCACCTTGCTGAGAGTTTTTCTCAAGAAGGGGTGTTGGATGTTGTCAAATGCTTTTTCTGCATCAATTTATATGACTATATGATTTTTATCTCTCAATTTGTTTATGTGATGAATCACATTTATTGATTTGCAAATATTGTCCCATTCTTGCATCCCTGGGATAAATCCTACTTGGTCATCGTGTATGATCTTTCTGATGTACTACTGGGTCCAATTTGCTAGAATTTTGTTGAGGATTTTGGCATCTATGTTCATTAGTGATATTGCCCTGTAATTTTCTTTCATTATGTTGTCTTTATTTGGTTTGGGTATTAGGGTGATGCTAGCTTCATAGAATGAGCTTAAAAGTGTTCCTTCCTCTTGAATTTTTTTGAATATTCTGAGGAGGATAGGTTTTAGTTCTTCCTTGAATGTTTGGTATAATTCTGTGAAGACTTCTGGCCCTGGGCTTTTGTTTTCTTGGAACTTCTTGATGACTGCTTCAATTTCATCCATAGTTATCAGCCTATTGAGATTTTTAGAATCTTTCTGGTTGAGTTTTGGAAGATTGTATTTTTCTAGGAATGTGTCCATTTCCTCCAGGTTGTCCAGTTTGTTGGAATAGAGTTGTTCATAGTATTTTTTAATGACCCTTTGTATTTATGTGGGGTCTGTTGTTATTTCTGCTCTTTCATTTCTGATTTGAGAAGAATGTATATTCTGTGGCTTTTGGGTGAAATGTTTTGAAGATGTCAATTAATTCCATCTGATGTAGTGAGTCATTTAGGATTGATGTTTCTTTGCTGAATTTTTGTTTAGATGATTTGTCTAATGGTGATAATGGAGTATTAAAGTCCCCTACTATGATTGTATTGCTGTCAATCTCTCCCTTGATATCTTCCAGAAGTTTCTTTGTATATATATTTGGTTTCTCCTGTATTGGGTGCATATATGTTTACCACAGTTATTTCTTCTTGTTGGTTTGTTCCCTTTAGTATTATAAAATGGCCTTCCTTACCTCTTTTTATGTCTTTCACTTAGAGATCTAATTTATGAGATATATGTATTGCTACCCCAGCTTTTTTTTTTTTTCTTTTCTATTTTTAGTCACCTGAAAACCTTTTTTCCATCCCTTCACCATCAGTCTCTGTGTGTCTTTTTTTCTGAGGTAGGTTTCCTGTAGACAGCAGATATATGTGTCATTTTATTTATTTATTTATTTTTATCTAGTCAGCTACTCTGTATTGCTAGTCTGATGGGGGAGTCTTTGTAGGTAATTTTCTGTCTCTCTCTGGCCACTTTTAATATTCTTACTTTGTTATTGGTGTTTCTCAGTTTAATTATAATGTGCCTTGGCTTTGGTCTTTTGTGGTTCATTTTGTTGGGGATTCTGTGAGCTTTTTGGATTTGTGTGAACTTTTTCTTCCCTATATCAGGAAAGTTTTCTGTCATTATTTCTTCAAACAGGTTTTCTTTTCCTTACTCAGCTTCCTCTCCTTCTGGCATCCTTATTATGTGGATTGTTTTGTTTGTTTCATGTTGTCCCAAAGTTCTCTCAGGCTCTCCTCTTGCTTTTTAATTTTTTTTTCTAGAAGCTGCTCTGCTTGAGTATTTTTTCCTACCTTGTCTTCTAGTTAACTGATGCAGTCCTCTGCTTCTTCTAGTCTACTGTTGATGCTTTCTATTGAGTTCTTTATAGCAGCAAGTCATTTTACATTTCTTCTTGGTTTTTCTTCATCTCTTCTTGGTTCTTCTTCATTTCCTCTTGGTTCTTATACATATTGTTGAATTTGTCTTTCACCTTACCACCATTTCTCTGAATTCTTTCTCTGACAGGTTGCTTGCCTCCATTTCATTTACTTCCTTTTCTGGTAATGTCTGGTTTTCTTTCACATGCAGGCTATTTCTTTGTCTCACCTTCTCTCTTTTCTGCATGTCTGGTTATGTAGTTTTCTTTCTCTTCAAAGTGTTGGAGAAAAGATTCCAATTTGGGAGGTGTGGACTCTGTCCTTTTCCTCTTGCACCAACTCCTGTCCAGGCTCCAGATGCAAGTCCATGTGGTCACCCGTGTTTCAAACCACCACGTGTACACCAGAGATTCCACAAGCCCTCCCCGAGTTTCTCTGGCCAGAGTTGCTCAACGAACTTTACTTACCTATTACCACTTTTTTTAATGTAGGTCTAAAGAGCTATGAACTTCCATCTCACGACTGCTTTCACTATGTCCTAGAGATTTTGGATTGCTGTGTTTTCATTGTCATTTGGTACCAGGGTGTTTTTTATTTCTTCTTTGATCTCTTTGGTAACCCAATCATTGTTTAATAGTATGCTAATTAGCCTGCAAGTGTTTGACTTTTTTTCATTGTTTTTACTGTAGTTAATTTATAATTTTTGCTCTAGATTCCTCATATAAGTGGAATCGTGTAGTCTTTGTTTTCTTGTGACTGGCTTATTCTGCTTAGTGTAAGATTCTCTAATTCATCTATGCCGTAGCATGTGTCAGAATTCCCTTCCTTTTTTAAGGCTGAGTAATATTCCATTGTGTGTATGCACTACATTTTGCTCACCCATTCATTTGTTGATGGGGATTTGGGTGTTTTCACCTTTTGCCGGTTCTGAGTAATGTTGCTAGGTTTACTTTTGCTGCTAGCTGGTTTGACCACTTTGTGCTTCAAATAAGTTTACTCCTTTCCACACAAGTGTTGCTTGTCTGTGGTTTTACATTTGCGGGTGCAGTTGGCTTTTGCAGACACTGTTTCTCGGGGTGCCTGCAGCAGCCTGGCTGTGGTGTCCCATATAATGTTTCACCACTCTGCAATGGTAGTCAGTCTGCACGTTGTGCTTAGAGGAAGACTGGCTGAAGGGATCTTTGTTTTCTTTTGTTCTTTGTATAGCTACTGAGGAAAAAGAGATTATGTGAGACAAAGAAACATTATAGTACAGTCTTCAGAGAGACATATTTCATCATGACAAAATAAAGAAAAATGATAGTGGGTTAGTTAATATTTCAAACTTCAACATCTGTAGGAATGATGTTACTATCTGACTCTCAGAGATGCCAGTGGAATGCCAGTAGCTAACAGAGACCCTTTTAAATTTTAATTACAGTGTTTAACTTCTTATGTACTAGAATTTCCTTATTATATACAGAAGATTAATATTATACACAGTAATAGTAGGCTTCTAGCATTGTTTTCTCAAATGAAGTATTTTTAAATGAACATAAATGAAGAGTCAACCTGGACATGCGTATTTGGAAACGTTGAAAACTCTGAAAGATAGGCTAAGTGATTTAGAGTAAGTAAGGCCCAGGCATCATTGGATAATATGAATGAACCTGCAGAACCTGCAGAGGTGGAGAAGGCGCTGCAGGAAAAAAAGGTAATATATATTTTAGATCTTAGAAATCTATAGTCACTTCTAATATGTCACATATTTTGAAAAATATTTTCCAACTATTTAGTTATTTTTTTCTTTTAAAAAACATATTTTATTGATTTTTTACAGAGAGGAAGGGAGAGGGATAGAGAGTTAGAAACATCAATGAGAGAGTAACATTGATCAGCTGCCTCCTGCACACCCCCTACTGGGGATGTGCCTACAACCAAGGTACATGTCCTTGACCAGAATCAAAGTCTGCAGGCGTACACACTCTATCCACTGAGCCAAATCATTTTTCAACTATTTAAAAAACATTGGTCGCTTTTGGTCATAATTGGTCAAAAATTCCTTACAATTCAAAGCTACTATAATGTGGCACCTTAGCTAAAAGAAAAGATAATGATATTAAATATTTTAATAGAATCAAACTATATTTTCTTCTATTGTAATTAGCTTAAAATTCTCAACCTATTTATAATCTACTAAAATACATATATTTTACAAAATGAACAATATCAATTAAGTTGAAGTGTTGTACTTTTTCTATGCTGAGGAACAATGCTTCTCTGGTCATTTAGGATACATTGCTCTGAACCATTTCATCAGATAAAGTAGCCACAGAGTGAGCCCTATACCCTGGTCCCTCACTGGGTGAGTTATTACAGAGATTTTTAGTGGAGAGAATGCACTACACTACACTACACTACACTACATGTACACTCACCCACATACAACTCATGAAGGGAAAGCTTTAACTTTTCTGATTTGTGCTTTTTTATGATTTTTTTTACAGTTTTTGAAAAATATATTTTTATTGATTTTAGAGAGGAATGGAGAGGCGTAGAGAGTTAGAAACATCAATGATGAGAGAGAATCATCAACCACCTGCCTCTTGCATGCCCCCTACTAGGGATCGAACCAGTAATCAGGCATGTGCCCTCACTGGGAATCTAACTGTGACCTCCTGGTTCAGAGGTCAGTGCTCTACCACTGAGCCACGTCGGTTGGACCACAGTTTTGAGTTTTGTTTTTTTTTTTAATTAAAAAAAATTATTCAATGCTTTTTAAAGGTGACTTTTAACTGTTTATAGATCATATTATTACATCTGTACAGGCAAATCATTGTGCATATTGTTAATCTTTAAAATTTTTCTTCCAGGCTCTTGAAGAAATCCTTGAGGATAAAAAAGCTACATTATTTAAACTTGCAGAAGAAACAAAAGCTTTGGAGAAAAACGTTTCTCCAGATGTAGGAAAAATGTATAATCAAGAATGTAATGATGTTCAAGGAAAGTGGAACAAAGCGAAGGTCAAGGTTTCCAAAGATCTGCATTTGCTTGAAGAAATTATCCCCAAACTGAGAGCTTTTGAGGTAAATCTAGAGGCTATTAGGAGTTTATGTTTATTCCACGGTAAAATAATAGTTACCATGTAAGATTCAAATATCTATTATTTGAATATTTCGGATTCTTTCTAGTGCCATGTTTATTATGTACTTAAGTTGGGATTTATAACTTGCCTACCAAAGCTGTATGTTTACTGTGCTAAAGAACACAAAGATAAGAGAAAATACTTAAAAATGGTCAAAATAAAGTTTCAGGGATGAGGAGCTTGCATGATAGACAGACTGGTGACTAGATTGTAGGGGTAACTCAGAGTGCTTGAAGTTTCTTGGGTAACAGCAGATACCTGAGTCTTTGAGGCTGTTTTTTGTTTTTTGTTTTTTAAGGTTTTAGATATTTGGAGTTGAAAAATCTGAACAAGACCCTCAACAGAGAGTATCAGATTAGAAAAGCAGGTAGTTTGAAGTGCACAAAAATTCAGAAATGGGATCCTTTGCTATGTATGAAAATGTCTACAGATGAAGAAGCAAAGTTAAAACCCCAGAGGAAAGGATACATGTGAGGACATAGGAGAAAGTGATAAAAGTCAATGTCAGAATATTAACACTTTGCCTGTGAGGAAGGTGGAGAAGGAGAGTTTCCAAAACGCCTGGGTTTGCAATGGAAAATATCTGCATGAAGAGTGATCCCATCACACTCACCTCCACAGGCTCTGTCTCCTCTTGAGGCCTCCTTACCTGGGTCTTCAGTGGATGTTTTTTTTTTGCAATTAAGTATCCCACAATGTACTTCTAGAACAGAGCCTGACTCAGAGAAGGTACTCCATAAATACTTCCAGTGCCTGAAAAGAGATCAGTAGGGGGTTTAGCTATGGAAATTATATGTGTGTGTGTGTGTGTGTGTGTGTGTGTGTGTGTATGCCCCAAGAGAACATATGTAAGAGATTATGTATATTTATATATTTGGATTTAGATCCCAAGAGAATTTATATTAAAGTGTTGTTAAGAAAAGTGAGAAGATTAAAAATGAAGAAAAAATGATTGAGAATGATGTTTTAAAAATTAAAATCAGAGTACATGTACTGTAGTAGAAGAGAGTGGGGAAGGTTGTACAGATGGTTGTGAAAGGATCCAGAATGATGAGACAACTGTGGTGACCATTGAACTTGGAGGGAAGCTCTTTGGCCCAAGAACCAATGGGCAGGTCCAGTGAATGATGAGGAGGAGAGTAAAGGTGGCCAGTAAATGACAAGGAGGAGAGTAAAGATGGCAAGGTGTGTGTGTGTGTGTGTGTGTGTGTGTGTGTGTGTGTGTGGTGGTGGTGGTGGTGGTGGTGGTGGTGGTGGTGGTGGTGGTGGAAGGAAGTGGTTTTCTCTAGTATAAGTTGTAGTTCTATACTGAGATGTCATTAGAACAAACCTATCATTGCCAACTGGTGTGCTGCAAGAATTCTTAAAACATGCACTACCTGACCACTCAGGGGCGCTGGCCTCTTTTCCCTTAGATTGTCAAGAAAAAAAAAAAGAAAAAAAAAAAAGATAATAGCCAACACAGCAATAGCTGTCTAGTGTATATTTTTTGGTGTCCCACCAAAGTTTAGTAATTAATTTATGTCTCCCATGAGATGAAGAAGGTTGAAATGGCTGAATTAAATCATTCATTTTGAACAAGAGTGTGTTATGTGTAGCTTAGTATTTTTGACTCATTTCACATAGTGAGTGGATCAACTTCCCCTCGTCTGTCTTCAGTTATAATTCTTTCCAGCTTTAAAAACCAAAATTACTCTTATTCACAATTCTAAAATTTTTGGGTGGTATCCAAGCATTGGATTATCAGTGGTTCTTAGCCAGGGGTGATTTTGCCCCCTAGAGGACTTTTGTTATTGCTTCCGGACAGTTTGTTTGCTGGAACATGGGGGAAGGGAGGGTGCTGTTGGCTCTAGTGGTAGGGACCTGGGCTGCAGGTGAACATCCTATAGTGCCTAGGACAGTGGTGCCAGGGTGGACAATGCTGGATTAAGTCTTTCCCATCTTTTCAAAAGAGCATTGCTTTGTTTTCAAATTTTAATGTGAGATGTAGTTCGTGAGATTCATAGGTGAAGAATAATCCAGAGGTTAATCTCCTTTTGACTTTTAAGAGTGTATTACAGGGAGAGGGAAGTTCAGGGTGTGGGGAGGGAAAGTAGGGAGAGATTAAAGAAAGAATTTTCCATGCATATATGCATAAACCAGGGACACAGACAATAGTGTGGTGAAGGCCTGGGGGGGGGGGGAGGTGGGGAGCAGGGGCTGAGCGGGGTGGAGGGGATCAATGAGAAAAAAAGGGGGACATATGTAATATTTTCAACAATAAAGATAAAATTAAAAGAACTACATTATAGGGTTAGCTAGATGTGTGCCAACATTTTAATGTGGAATTTAAAGATAATGCATGTTCTTCAAAACACAGAAGAGAGTCCTGTGGTTATAGTAATCCAGCTTTCGGCTTTAGTGTGTGGTTACTAATGTAGTAAATTTAGGCACTTCAAGTGACCAGTTGGAGTTCATGCCAAATTTATTCCCGTGGAAAATATCCCACACCAAACACATGCCTCTTGGTAATCAGATTTTTATTTTTATATGGCAGATTTGTAATGTCCAGTTATTTTTAGCTTACTTTTTGTGTCCCAACTATAAGATTGTTGACAGTGTCTGTATTACCTAATTATACAACTTTCTTATTGAAATATTAATTTTTAAATTCTAAAGAACACTTATAGTCCTTTATTTGCTTTGAATGAATTGTTGTTACTTAACTACTTAGGGAATTCACTCAGGGAAACTTTTAATTTCCACTGCCCCAAAGATAATTACAACAAATATTCATCTTGAGGTTAGCCTTCATTTCCCCCTTTTAATGACCTGATTTGTAATATTTTAGGCATTTTAGTTCTATTTGTCTTTGAGCAGTGAAGCACAGTAGGTTTTTGATTCAGTTCCAATTTATGGTAAGGTTTCCTAGGAACGCAGTGGATGACTTGTTTATTATGAAAATGCATTTTAAGTTATGTAAGTAATACATGAATAACACTCATTGAAGAAACTGAATAACAGAGAAGTATTTAGAGTTAGCACTTAGAGTTCCCTTTCTGGCCCAATACCATTTCCTTTCCTGGAGGCAGCTAACATTAGCATTGATTCTTGATGGAGGTTAATGTATTCAAAGTACAAAAGGAAAGTTGATGAGTATTACTAATTCGAATTGTTCTTTTTCCATATTCATTGTAACAACTGATATTGAAAAGCTTAGAGTATGAATTTTTGTTACTTAAAATAATAAAGCCTCTCCTTGAAAAGCCTTTTGTTGAAATGTTGACAGCATTCTTACAACTATTGCTTACTTTTTTCCTGCCATCCGATAATACATGCAAAGAGTTCATATTATCTGTTTATATGTAAATTTTAGTTTTCTGATTTGTTTTTTTTTTTTTTTTTTTTTTGCAAATAGTGTTTTCCTTATGTGCCTACATTTCCTTTGTCTACTCGGCTGGTTCCTTTTGCACAGATAGAGAATGGGCCTACACACTCTAAGTCAGCAATTTTCAACCTTTTTCATCTCATGGCATACAAACTAATGACTAAAATTCTGTTGCACATCAAACAATATATTCTATTTTTGGCTGATCGGACCAAGAAAAAAAAAGGTATAATTTTGATTCATTCACACTGAATGGCTATTATTGTGTGCTGTTGTCATTTTTTAATTTGGCAATCTAAGGGAAAAGAGGTCAGTTTCCTGTACTTAATAGTCAGGTAGTGCTCATTTTAAACATTCTTGAGGCATACCGGTTGAAAATGGCTATTCTACGGTATAGTGTTACACTCAAATACATTTTTAAATTTTTCTTCTTCAACTATTCTATGCCAAAGTAGTGACCTCAGTTCCTGTAATTAAGAGTTAAAATGTTAATTGGTGCATTAAAATGACCTCATGGAAAGACCTCCTGCTCCTACTCGGTAGCGAAACATTTAAAAAATACATGCAAAAGGTATTTTTTTTTTACTGATTTTTTTCTGACAAGATTTCCTTATGAGTTATGGCAATTAAATATTATAAAATCCCGAGGCTGCTCATACCCAGCAATATGTTTGATTCAGGGGCTGAAAAATGCTTCTTGTTATTTCCTTTCCGCCTTTAAAGATCTCCTGCACTGTGGTGTAGCTGTAGGATCATGAAAGCATCCTTAAGGCCCACACAAAACTCGGCCTTCACTTCCCCGCCCCTCCTGCCTCTTTGGGCCACCTCCAACCCCTTCCAGCTGTGTGCAGACTCTCAAGTCACCGCCTGCCCTGACAGTCTTATTACTCTTCCAATCTGACTGCTGCTTCCACTCTCTTTCCTCTTGAATTCTGTTCACACTGGGGCCCGAGTTGCACTTCCGGGAAGGATCTGGCTGTCTTTCCCTGGCAGCACAAAGCTGTTCCCGAATGTCGCGTGGAGCCTGCCTCTCCCTTGCCCCCAGGTGCTGCCTGCATTCTCTCTGTGAGCTGAGCTGGGTCAGGGACAGTGTGGTGGTTCCAAAGACCGCACTGGACAGCGGCCTTTCTCCGGAAATGCCCCTTACTGCTGGGAATTGACATCCTCCTCAGCTCATATCGTCCTTTAATAGTAAGCTGCTTCTACAAGCAATCTTTTAAAAAATATATATATTTTATTGATTTTTTATGGAGAGGAAGGAAGAGGGATAGAAAGTTAGAAACATTGATGAGAGAGAAACATTGATCAGCTGCCTCCTGCACACTTCCCACTGGGGATGGGTCTGCAACCAAGGTACATGCCCTTGACCGGAATTGAACCTGGGACCTTTCAGTCCGCAGGCTGACGCCCTATCCACTGAGCCAAACAGGTTAGGGCTCTACAAGCAATCTTGTCTTGTGTACCACAGCCCCCACAGCTGTTTTCTCTTCTCCACTGATTCTCTGTTGTTGACACCTTCAGAATACCATCTCAGGCCAGCCTTTATTACAGCCTTTATTACGGCTAGACCTGTCCTCCCACAAGGCATGCCTTTTTTGAAGATAGATAGCAACCTTGTCTGCCCTCCTGCCGGGAAGCAGGTGTGAATGTAACTTCTTTGAAGGCGCCTTCAGACACCTTAGCCATTGTTCCTCTCTAGTGAGGTTGGATCTGTAAAACCTAAATGCCTGGTTGCCTAAATGGCAGGACACCTGTGTAGTCGCCCAATTTCCTCAGTGGCTGAACAGGCACAGGCACACAGTAAACAGACTCCATGCTGTGCTCTGACCCAGAGGGTGGAGGGGCCGTGCTGGCGCTCTGAGACATGCAGAAGCTCTGTCATCGCTTTGGGAGCATTTTAGGGTAAAACACAATGTGAATTATGTACTTCAGCAGGGCAATGCGCAGTATGGTTGATTTAACTCTCTCTAGATAATATATAAATGAAATAATTATTTCAGAAGGTTTCCCCCCTCATTTTGAATACATTTTACTTCATTCTCTGATGCATTCTAAACCTTAGATTTAGGAGCTTTGTTAGTTTCAGATAAGAAATGTAGCAATGTCATGGCTAGTCTTCCGCACAAAATGATTCATTTATGTTTTAGAGGTTAATGAATATTATAAAAGCAAATAAAATACAAGTCTTCTTACCTTAAATTACTGTTTTAATTCTGGTTTCACTTTTTTTTTTTTTTTTGGGGGGGGGGGCCTATGTCTTGGCTTAGAAATTGACTGCTTACAAGCTGTGGAGACTACAGAAGATGGGGGAGGAGCAAAGGAAAATGCCAAGAATTTCGCTGTAAACAAAATCTCAGGGCGGTGGCTGTGAACCTTGGAATCTCACTGTCTTCCATCCAGAGCTGCCAAGCTTCAGAGTTCCTCAGCGCTTGGATCCGGGGCTGGGCTGGGCGAGGCCATGCCAGGGGAAAGGGATTGGTCCAGTGACCTCACATTCCTTTCCCCTGACCCACAGCAGGCGCTACCATCCACATGCTTACGGATCCCTGCTTTTGAGCAGTAATGCTCAATGTAGAATTTTGGCCTAAATTCTTTGATGCTTTGCTTTTCAAAACTACCATATTAATCATTCTATATCTGAGAATTTGTAAGTGTAAATAGGAGTGGGGAAATGGCTATTCTAGATAGTGCTTACAGTTTCTATGTCTTATTATAGAGTTTAAAAAATTTTCAATTACTGTTTATATTCCATATTATTCTGTATTAGATCCAGGTGTACAGCAGTGGTTAGACAATTATATACTTTACACAGTAGTCCCCCTGATTTTTTAAGTACCCACCTGGCACCATACATAGTTATTACAATATTATTTGACTATTACAACATATTCTCTATGTAATTTGCATCCCTATGACTAGTCTGTGTGACTTCCAATTTGTATTTCTTAATCCCTTCATCCCTTTCATCTGCCAGCCCCCTCCCCTCTGTCAACAATCAGTCTATTCTCTGTATCTATGAGTCTGGTTCTATTTTGTTTATTTTTTTCTTTAGATTCCATATATAAGTGAAATCATAGGTATTTGTCTTTCTCTGTCTTTTTCACATAGCATAATACCCCTGCTGTCACAAAAGGTAAGATTTCATTGTTATTTTTTTATGACTGAGTAGTATTACATTATGCATATGCACCACAAGTTGTTTATCCACTGATTTATTGATAGGCACTTTGGGTTGCTTCCATATCTTGCCTATTGTAAATAATGCAGTTTACAGTTTTTTGCATATGCAATAATGATAGACATTTATTTTAGAAATGCACTAATACGTTTTCAAAGGACTGAGGTCCCCAAAGAAGATAGAAATTAGAAATTGCCTAATTTAAGATATATATTCATATATTCATTGGTTCAATGAATATGTTCATATTTTAAAAAATATATATATTTTATTGAATTTTTACAGCGAGGAAAGGAGAGGGATAGAGAGTTAGAAACATTGATGAGAGAGAAACATTGATCAGCTGCCTCCTCCACACCCCCCACTGGGGATATTCCCAAAACCAAGGTATGTGCTCTTGACCGGAATTCATCCTGGGGCCTTTCAGTCCGAAGGCTGATGCTCTATCCACTGAGCCAAACCGGTTGGGGCAATATGTTTGTATTCTTCAAGTGGATGGAGGTGGAGAAACATCCAATTCTCCTGGTGCATTAGAAGCTCACAGTGCATCAGTGCAGTGATGTTTAATGACAGAAACTGCATGTGAGTGCTTTCACTGTCTAGGTCACTTCTTTACTGAATGATTGAATGAAAGGTGAGCTGACTTTTGGTATTTCTAAAAAAATGTTTTTATTGACTTTTAGAGAGAGAGGGAGAGAGAGGGAGAGAGAAACATCGATGTGAGAGCAGAACATCTATGATAGGCTGCCTCCTGCTCAACCCCACCTGGGATGAAGCCTGAAATCCAGCCACGCTCCCTGGCTCAGAACTGAACTAGCCACGTTTCAGTGAACAGGATGACGCCCAACCAACTGAGCCAAACCAGCCGGTGTTTGATATTTTTTAAATCTCAGGGGACGTTATTACAAGTGAAGTGAGACAATGTTTTTCTTCCAAGGAAAGAGGAGCTACTGGAGGGCGGAGCAGAGCTTCCTCTCTGGTGTTAGCAGCTGGTCTTAGTGACCCTCTCCCTGGTGTGGCTGGCAGGGGCAGTTATGGGACGCTGCTCCAGACATTTTTAACGTTGGGCCTTTCCTTATTTATCTGGCTTCCTTCTGCTGCACTGGATTCAGTTCTTCAAACTGTTATTTTTGAACAGTTACTTTTCTTTTCTTCTTCATTTTTTTTTTTTTTTTTTTTTTGTAAAAAGCATGGTATAATCAATGCAAAAAAAAAAAATCAATCAGAAGTTTTGATTAAAAGTCCACAATGTATCCAGTGTCTAAAAAAGAAAAGCTACATATATATGCACATCTGTGTATATATATATATATATATATATATATATATATATATATATATGTATATAGTTACATACACATACATTGTTTTTCATCACTGGTAGAGAGGTCAAGGTGGACACCCACTGCAGGCTAATGATCATGGCAGAACAGACGTGTGCTAAGTGTGGTTATCACTTAGGAGGCATGATGAATGTGCTGTGAGCAAAATCATGAAGTTCTCTACTATAACAAAGTTCCAGTGAGCCAGGTACCAGTAGAACAAGGCTGAGGACACCTGTACAAGATTTCATTAACCACAATGCTTTAGAGTGACAGTCTACACCCTCACACAGGAGGACTGATTCAAAGCAACCAAGAGCTAAAGGTCAGAACCCAAGTCAGTGGCTTTGAAACCCGGTCAATGGGAGTTTCACCCACCAGTTCGCTTTGCTTGGATCTCTAAGAGCTGATGGGCAGGACGTCTTGTTCTAAGCTCTACCATGCTTTCCAACAAACAAGCGCCACCGGGGACTAGACGTCAATGCTTCACCCTTGCTCTGGCCATGCTGGTGGGCTGCAAAATCTCCTGTCCGCCCTGACCTACCATTCATCATTAGCATTCCGTTTCCAGCCGTATCTCCCCACCACTTCACATGTGAATGATCTCCCCTGGACTGCATGGCTGTAACAGTGACAAACAGGACTAATGACAGCAATTACACTGCCATCTGTTCAGCAAAACGTGCCCTTCCAGGAGAATAGCCACAGCCTTAGTGCATTTAGTTCACAGCTACGAAATTAAAATGACATGAGGGAATCAATACAAAATATTTATTTTTTTCAAACCACAGAATCTGTCCCAGAGCCACACTATAAATTTTCCAGAATTGTAAGCTGTTAACGTTTTCCTAAACAATCCAGTCCAACCAGAAATGAAGATAATTCCCAACCAGGGTTACAGGGGCTTAATGTGCCTCTGGTAAGCATTTCCTGTAATTCTCCCACAGCCACATCAACAGAAGCAGAAACGGTGTATGCACTTGTGCCGCTCGGCTGTGGAAAGAGGTTCAAAACAGGGGCTTGGCCAGTGGAGGAGGGAACATGAACATGGCAATGACTTAGTTCGTAAACAGCAGGGGCAGATGAAAAATTATTCTCCTTGGAAAACAATAGGGGTTCTTTCACATTCAGGGTGGGGCAAAAGGAGGTTTACAGTTGTGAGTATGCGAAAGAATTTATTTGTAATTAATTATTGTAGTATTTATTAATTATTTGTAGTATTTTCCATACAAACAACGGTAAACCTACTTTGAGGCAAATTTCAACAAAGTAATAAAAATAATAAGAAACCCATTTCTCCATCAACTACTGTGACCTCTATTTTAACTTCTGATAAACATAAACTTCATCTTATGCAATCACACTGAAAACAGTAACACAACCAAAAAGGTCTGATCTCTTACAGGTGTCAGTCACAGAATTCACATTCTGATCTTCAATCTCAAGAGGCCTAGACTTGGAGTAAACATAATACTCTGAAGCTCAATGAGACACCATAAAAAAAATCAACTGAAAACATCCAAACAGTGACTGGATAGCTAACGTGGGTTATCTTGTGTTGGTTTTTTAGTTGTAAAGTTTTTTAGTATCTCAGATTAGTGTATATCCCTAAAACAATGTTCAGTTATTTTAACAATAGCTGCTTATTAAACTTCTAAAGGCCCGATGCACAAAGATTCATGCAAGAATGGGCCTTCCTTCTCCTGGCCACCGGCACTGCCCTCTCTATGGCAGGAGCCGCCTTCCACCTTCCCACGCTGCCCAGAGGCCCAGAGCTGCTGTGGTGGTGCAGAATGCCTGTGTCATCACCATGGCAACAACACAAGCCTTCCGCCCCCCCCTCGGCACCTGCAAATTAACAAGCCGTCTTTGTTGGTTTAATTTGCATATTCACCCCTGATTGGCTAGTGGGTGTTGCAAAGCTACAGTCAATTAGCATGGTACTCTTTTATTAGGTAGATTGACTTTTGGCTTAAGGGCAGTAATTCTAGCATGATAATCATGAAAATAATTGTGATAAAACAGAGTAAATACAGAAGAAATTACAGCCAGCCTCCATAAGATGATGACCAACCTGGAAGGTTACCCTGGGAGAGTAAACAGATTTATGCAAGACTAGGATACAAGTGCTCCTGCTCACTTCAGACCTGCAGAAACCATTGTGTCCGCTGGATCACCGTACTTCTGCTAGCGCGTGTGCACGGACCGCTACTCCGAGTTCTCTTTGTGTGAAGGGCGCTCGAATCCCTATGCAGTCAGCACAGAATACTGCAAGGTGATGTATGTGCCAACTCTTCCTGAGGAATTCTTTATGTGTGCAAATCTGCAACCCGGTGGGAAGCATGGAACAGGGGACCGGCAGCTTGAGGGGGCTGCACTGCTGGGGCTGCAGTGCAGTGGTCACAGTCTCAGGCATCCTTTCTCCTGCAATCTCTCTCACTCACAAATAGGTTTCCATCCTGTGCCCCAAAGAAATGGAGGAAGCTGCCTCAAACTTGTAAAAGGGTTAGGAAAAATGTAATAACACACAACTCCTGCATCCAGGTTGGTACTTCTTCTCACAGATTCTACATAAGAACTATGTGTGTCAGGGTTTGCTTTCTGCCCCACAAAAAACAAAGTAGTTGCTAGACTAGGGTACGGCCGTGACAACAGAGGGCATCAGAGGACCCTGTTACTGAAGATTTGAGCCAACTGTAAAGTACCGTCTCTCAAAACCATTATCTTCTATTTATACTTTTTCATGCCAGGACTCCAATGGGATTGGACTGGCTTGCTTTTGGAAGGGTTTAGTTGTAGGCTGCACACACACACTTGTCAATTTAGCCAAATCAACTTGTTGATAATCGACCTGCATGTACACTTTTCTGACTTGGGCCCCACACAAGTCAACTGGGTGGGGAAACTGTATACGATCCCGGCAAGAATAGGTAAACATGAGAAAATACTTTCTGGCAAACAATGCTTCGTCACAACAAACATGGAGGACAAATCTTATTTCTTCTCGTGGTGCAAACTAAGAATTTAGCAAAGAGCTCCAATTAAACAAGGCCAACTTTGGCTTGAAATAAAGAAATGGGTTCTTCATACTGCAATGTACCTCGGGGGTGAAAATGAGAAACGACAGGTCACATGGGCCAGGAGAACGTGGAGATGCCTCCTACAGGGCCTTCCCTCCGGCTTTGCAGGACCAACCCTTACCCAGAGTTGGCTCAGTCACTGCCCAAAACTTTAGAAAAACTAACTTTCACAGACTCTACTCTGCCCATTTTTTGTTTACACATATACCATAATAAAAAGAAGACAATATTATAAAATATTCCTCAATTTACTTAATACAAAAACATCCAAACGTTTTAATGCCAATTCACATCATAATAAAATGCGTTTATAGGGAAAGTTCTGTTGTTGTTGGCCAAACAATAGTCTCTCCCAGAAAAGCATTTGGGTATATTATTAAATTACTGGAGAACCTATCAACATTTTTCTTAAAAATCCAATTTTATTTCCGAAGAAGTTATTATTAAAACCACTCAGGAGAGACTTTAGTTGCAGGCGTTATTGATAAGCCTGCAGCAAGCAGTCCTTTGAGAAATAAAAGTTGGCCTTCGTGGTAAAATGGAATTTTTCCTTGGTACTAGAATGTTACTGGTGCAGCAAATCAAACTACTCAGGGCACAGGTAGTACCCGTGTATATTCTTACAGCAATTCAGTGTTCAGCAACACAATCCAAAACACTCACAGAATTAGTCTAACTCACGTCCTCCACAAAATCTATCAACTCTGGTTGACAAGTGCTTAGAAAAATAAAAGCTGACCACCTTTCCTTTTACTTCTCTGAGTAATGACTTCACACTGAGGACTTCCATTAGATGACTTACATGTTCCTAGGATCACACTTCTCTCTCTCCCACTCCCTAAAGTAGGGGTGTCGAACTCAATCAGAGAAGGGGCCAAAATCTAAAATCCAGCCTAAATCGCGGGCCGAATGGTTTACTGAACAGTCATAAACTGACAATGTCATAAACTGACAGCGGAGTGCAGTGATGACAGCGCGGTGCGGGCCACATTGCAAGGCCTGGCGGGCTGGATTTGGCCCGCGGGCCTAGTGTTTGACACATGTGCCCTAAAGAAAGGACAAACTGAATTGGCAGAGGCAACTCTAAAAAAAATCCTGCAATTCAGAAGTGTGACAGTATCTCTAACGTCTTCTTTTTCTGCTTCAAGTTCTCTGAAGAGGTGACTGTTAGTCTGACATAGCCTCATAGACTCAAGCATAGCACTCCATTTAGAGTCAAACAGAATTGAGAAGAAAGTTTTTTCCCGTTGGCCAAATCTTTCTATTTTTCTTTGCCTTTCAAGAACTCCTAGAATATGCTTCAAAGTCTAAATAACTAAATAACACTGTGGGTGTAGAAAAACAAAACACAGCTTGGCCACAGCCGGAAGGGGCCTCAAACACAGCAGCGCTACTTCTTTTCAGACTTAGACACATTGTTCACAAGATGCAGACTACAAACTTTAAAAAAAGAAAAAGTATTTATCCTACCCATTTAAAATGAATGGATCAGGAATCCCACACCACTGATTACATTGTGATTTAATAACCATATCCACTTCCTAGAGCATCGCGGGAGCCAGCTTTTTCTGTTGGATGATTCTCCACATTGAAAGGGGAGCTTTATTGCCGAAGTGCTGGCCACGCCTGGACTAGCGCGATGCCAATACGACAGCAGCTGGTGAAGTCATGTTAAGTGGCAGAGGGAATGGAAATGTTGGGTAAGAGTTGGCCCCTGACGTTAACATGAGTTTGCCATGGTGACGCGGGGGCAATCTGACCAATAGGCGACGTTTCGTTTTCCCACTCACTCAGCATCCTGCTATGAAGCCACTCCTGACATTTTGGAGGGTTAACCCAGGATACCATAAGCTTTTTCCGGAAGCATCTATGAGTTTGACAACATGGTCATGGAGTTGCAAAGTGCACAAAGCTCAAGGCACAGAGTAGAAAGAAGTTGTGAACTAATGGGTGAGAAGGGATAGCAAAAGCAGAATTAGCATTTTCCTTTCACAAGACTTTCTAAAGCTAAACAAAGACCAACTCTTTTAAAGGAGTTTGTTTTGGTTAGGGGTGAAAAATACTGTATTGTAATGATCTGCTCGATTTTAAAGCTAAACGTATCTTGCTGTGTGACATGACTATGCCGAGCGCCAAGTCCACAAATGAATAAAACAGTGCTAGAAAAATTCTTCTGCTCTTATATTTTTGGAGGAAGCTGCTGACTTGGGCTGCCAGATTTCACTTAGCAACGGTCACTTTCAAGATGCCTGTTCCTCATGGATTAATAGGTTTCATTAAAAGATTGTCCCATTTCAAAATCATCCCCGAGTCTAGCAGCAACTGACAGTTTTTTTTGTTAAAATTTTGTTTTGTTTTTTAAAATTACAAGTCAAAGAAGTCCGAAGTCCTCTTCTGAGAGCAGCCTTGGGAGAGCGCCTGAGAGCAGGACCCGCTGTGCTGGGAAAAGTCTCTGCAGCTCCGGTGTGTCCTTGTGGCAGGAAGGAAAGTGCCTTCAACGCAGTCACTATCTGTAGCCTCTGGAACTCGCACAGGCTGAGGGCTGTTATAAGTCAGCTCATCCCCAGCTCTCTTCCGGGACTGGTCACCTCTCATAAAACCATTCTGCATGAGTTCTCTTTGAAGTTTCTGATCTTGAGCAGCATATTCAGAAAGTTCAGATTCCACCGCCGGAGGGAGGATATTTGGAATAAATTTAGAAAATAGAGTTGGAGCCATCTGAACCCATTCTGGTCGGAGAGTGTACAGGCCTTTCACAATGTTTGCCATAGTTGAAGGTGTGACCTGAAATGGTGTTGACTGGGCTTCTAAAAGTAAAGGCATCAGGCTGTAAATGTGCTTTTCTGCAACATGTTCCGTAAACAGCTTTATAAGGTCATCTTTTAAGTGTCTGTTAAGTTTTGTTTCGATGTAAAACTTATTCATATATATGAAAAGAGGCACAATGCTCTGCAATGCTCCCATATACTGTCCAAGAGCTATATTAAATCTTTCAATATAGAGATCTGGAGGGCTGGCCTGCAGCTCCTTTGAGACTTCTCTAAGTGATTAGGTATCTTTTTAATCAGATCACTATACATCTGTTCTGAGTGCTGCTGGCATACACATTTATACACACAACTGTATATCTGTTCATAGGATATGGGGATATAGTCACCAGGACTCTGGGTTAAAAGCTGATCTATGGCACCATCCAGTTTTGGCCAGTATGTGCTCTTATCATCTCCAATAGTTATAACATTCATGAGGAACTTGGAGGTGGACCTGTTGATGCTGATGGTGGAGCCGGGGCTGGGGGCGGGGACCGCCTTGGCCGCGGCGCGGCGGCGTCGCAGCTCTTTACCATCATGACCACCCCATTGGCCCCCGGCGGCGGCGGCGGCCCCCGGCGGCTCGCGGGCGGGGCTGGCGTCGGAGAGGGGCGGCGGGGGCTGCGGAAGCCGTCCACCGCGGCTCCCACTTGTGGTTCCGGGCGTCCATCATCGCCTCGTAGCTGCCCCCTCCTCCTCCGCCATGGTCTCCTCCCTCCTGCCGGCCGCCCAGCACCGCCGTCTTACAGGCACCGCCGCCCGTAGCGGCCCCGGGCCAGGGGGCAGCGCGGCCTCCTCCAGCCACAGCGCCGGGGGCGGGGCGGGCGGCGGGGCGCCAGGTCGCTTGCTCTCTGCCGGGGTGACTCTGGGAGATGGGGGAACAGTTACTTTCCAACAGTTATATGACAGAACAAGCATTCATGTCGGCAGCAAGTTAAAACCATTAAACACCCTTAAGGAAACATGTGCTCACCCTTGCTGATTCCTGTGGAGTGTCCACTGGGAATCCACACCAGAGTTTGGACGTGGTAACTCTTATGGGGCTAATCTTGGTCCTAAAGCACTTAGTTTTGTAGATCTTAGTAATAATAACTACTGTTTACTGCATCCCAGCTCTGTACCTGTGCAAACATTATGTTTTCCAGGAAATTTTCAGGCAAGGTATTTGTTATTTTCCCCAGAGGCTTCTGAGGCTCAAAGAAGAGAAATGAGAAAGTTGGTGTTTAGACCTTAGTCTTCCTCTTCCTGGAGGCACGCTGTCTCCTAGGACTGAGGATGGTGGGGGGGCTTGTGGGGCTCTTGGTTGTGAAAACAGCTTTTCAGATGCCTGTCTGTGATCAGTTGGCCTGCATGGCTGGTGTCTGTTGCTTCCCTCTTTCTTTTCCCTCATCGTGAAGGGTAAGCAAGGACAGGCGTGTGTGAACACCCATGGGTGTCTTCACATGGTCTGTGTGTGAGAGAGAGGGAGGAAGGGTGGGGATTGATGCCATAAAACTTCCCTCATGCCAACAACGGGTATCGTGGAGGCCACTTGCTCTAGTCAAGGCTGGCGGTGACTAAAACTTCCTTGCAGCATGATGCTTCCGTGCAAATGTCAAAAAGCCTTGGCTCAGGAGACTGTCAGTTTCCTTATTCAAAACTTGATTTATTGAGTTGTCAGTTATATGGCAGTAGAGCTGCTGCTAACTCTTAAAAAGTTCGGAATGGAGACTGACAGTGCCAGAAGTGGCAGCTATTTAAGTGGGCAGGTCAAATTCTTCATGAACTCTATAAGAGTTTCATACTTTTCTCTCTTCTTATTTTTTAGATTTTTAAAAATGTATTTCAGAGAGAAAGGGAAAGGGAGAGAGAGTTGGAAATATCATTGGCTGCCTCCTGCACACCCCACACTGGGGATCGAGCCTACAACCCAGGCATATGTCCTGACCCGGAAGCCAACCCTGACCTCCTGGTTCATAGGTTGATTCTCAACCACTGAGTCATGCTGGCTGGACTCTCTCTTCTTGCACTTTTGTCTTCATGCACATCCCACCGCTACTTGTCCTGACCATGTCTTCTGTGGTAAGATCTTCAGATGCTGGAGCCAATAAAAGAAGAGTTACATCACCAAAGCAAGTAATAGCAAAGAGTAAGAGTAGCACGGGCCTATGGAACAGGGGCAGGCTGGCGAAAGAACAGAGGGAAAGGGAACTGTGGAAGGTGCACAGTGGGATGAAAAGGGCTTTCAAAGCCATGAATGGAAAATGGAGGAGGTGGTTGTGCAGGTGGAATAATATTAATAGGCCAGAAAGGCCTCAGCATATCGGCATGTGTTGCTTTCCATCTTCATCAGAGAATGACCCTGCAAACTAGAAAGTGTGGAATAGTCATTACTGAGAGTGCATTAGAGCCTGAATTCTGAGTTAGGTGGAAAAACCACACGGAACCTTCAGAAGCCTAAATCTGCATCCCAAGTCATCTGGGATTTTTACCCATGGTCTCAAGGTCACATCATGTATTTTGTGAGAAATTACCAGAAAAATGGAGATAGATGAAAGTCCTAATTAAAGGGGAGCATTTTTTAGAAGTTAAAGACCGGAAGTAAGATGGATATTGGTTCTTGGCTACAGATAAATGACCAACCAGAGGTCTTATATGTGCTTGGCAAAGGCTGTGTGGTTGCCAGGAATCAACATGGACACCACTAGTAAGCCTTGTCCAGACTCATTTCCTTTAAGGACTGATTTTCTTTAAATTTTTTTTTTTTTTTGAAAACGGATGTTAGATTATTTGAATCACAGACTCAGAGCCACATTTCATGTTAGCTCATTTAGTTCAAATAATGCTACAAACCATCATTTTGACAAGCCTAGATTTCAGTACAGTATTTGAGAAAATCTCTTTTAACCTTATGGGAGGGAGATGGAAAGTTAATTGGATGCTAGTATTAGGTTGACTCCTACGTTTTGAAAAGTAATCTGGAAATTTGTTGAATAATGAATGACATGGTGTCCTCACAGGGGAACGCTCAGATAGTCACTGCCATTGTCTTTATTTTTTACCTGAGAAAACCCAACTATCTCCCCCCGCCAAAAAAAAAAAAAAAAAAAAAAAATCAACAGAAAAGGAATATTTCACTCTCAGATTACAAATAAGAGAGACCTGGGAAGGTTAGCTTCTCTCTCTCCCTCTCCTTTCATCTTTGAAATCAATAAAAATACCTTTTAAAAAATAAAGTAGAGAGACTAAAAATTCAAATAATTTTGTGAGCTAACAAGGCAAAGTTTATTGTTTGTAAATATCAACTCCTAATTGTAAGCAATACTAGCTACAGGAAATGTAATTTTGTGGAAGTTATGGGAATTTTGGAGTTTGAGTTAACCATACTCGTGTGAAGAATATAGTTACAAACAATCAAATAAATGACAAAAGAAACAAAACAACTCTAGGAAAAATAAAACTTAAAGAATTTTAGATGGCATTTCATGAATGTAATTATCTGCGGTCAAATATCAGTTACTCCCTTTGTTGTCATTCAACCCTACATTGTAAGAATACTCAGCTCTGTGTGGCATACCTACTGTAAGGACATTGAAAAGTTGATGTAGTTTCCAGAACATGTTGATCTAAGTGGGGAGTGCAATACTTGGATATCATGTCCTAGAGCCACCCTGGAAGGAATTGGGATGTTTAACCAATGGGAGACTAAGGGGAGCAATGGTGGTTGCCTTCAAATCTGGAAGTATTTTTTTTTAAATATATTTTATTGATTTTTTTGCCCTCCCTCCTTCCCTCCCATACATACCCTCCCTCCCCAGAGTTTTATGTCCATTGGTTGTACTTATATGCATGTACACAAGTCCTTCGGTTGATCTATTATCTCCCCCAGATCTCCCTCCCCTCCCCACTGTAATTTGACAGTCTGCCTGTTGCTTTACTGTCTCTATATCTGTATTTTTTGAACAGGATAGAAAACTTATATTTATCCCAGGTTTGGACGAGAAACAAAGGATCAGAGAAGGTGCACGGAAACAGAGCCAGCTTCATACAAAGGAAATGAAGAAGTCAGACTGATGGGTGGTGTTGTGGGACGCCTTGGAAGGAAATGACCATTACTTCTCTCCAGTGGTAGAGATCAAGTTGAACCTGCGGACTTGCATTCTTTAAGGGCCACTCCCAATGTTGCTGTCTCTAGAGTCTCTTTCCCTCCGCAAAACATTTCCTTTCTATCTGTTTTGGACCTCCCAGCACCATACACAGCATCGGCTATTGTGGGTGTTGGTATGTTGTGGATGAAAGCATGGAGCCGGGCAGCGGACAGTCCTGGGCTCTCAGATAATAGCTCCCAGCAGAACTAAGAACAACCTGTTTCATTCCCTCTTTATTTATTTCTGCTTTGAGTAGCTAACCGTAGAAGAAAATGTGTTCTAAATTGTGTAAGAACAAAAGATATTTCACTGTTTATACAGAGAAAAGCACTCCTGGCCCTCCTGCCCCCCCCCCCCCCCGGTAATTTGAGGTTTTAATCCTAGATACTGCTGACATTGAGGCAAAATAGCTTGGTTCATTGGAGGATGTTTTGAAATTTTTAGAATGGTCAGGAAACTGTCAAATCATGGGGGATCAAGTTATTCATGAAGAAAAATCATTATTTATAAAATTGGAATATTAAAAAAAAGAAATAAGTAAATGAAAATGATGCTATCAAAGTTTTGAACAATTGTCTTTTTTCCCCAGTAGCAGTAGATTTTGAGATGCAGTAGGTTGGATGTCACTGAGTAATATCCCCTTTGTTATTGTGTTCCATAGACTGATTTGAAAGTCATTGAGAAGTGGATGGAGGGTTGGAAAGACTTCTTAATGGAAGAGCAGGCTGTCCCAGGAGATGACGAAGGGCTACAAAGGCAGCTTGACCAATGCTCGGTGAGTCCTGCTGACCTAGGGGACCTGCCCTTATAAATAACATGTTCTTTTCCTTTATTGTTTGCAGCTATTATTAACATGGTTAGAATAGGACATGCCAGCACACGGAGATAAAATATCTTTCATTATAAAGCTTTCTTTGCTTTAGAGTTAATAAAAAGCTACTCATTATTTATATTTTATTTTTGGCCATGATTATAGAACTTTGGATAGAGAGAACAAGAGCTGTCGTTTTATGCCATGATGACAATCTTAGTGTCATAATCACCAATTGCATATTGCTCTTATTATGCCACATGGTGAAGCATTAAGAAAAACATACTTAATAGTTGAAATTTCCCAGTAATACTGCATACAGCTTAAATTTGGTGAAATCATTAGGCTTCTCTAAATTCATTAAAAGTGCTATACCCTGTCGAAACTGATTTGGTCCAGTGGATAGAGCGTCGACCAGCAGACTCAAGGGTCCCGAGTTCGAGTTTGATTCTGGTAAAGGGCATATACCTTGGTTGTGGGCACATCCCCTGTGGGGGGTGTGCAGGAGGCAGCTGAGTGATGTTTTTCTCTCATTGATTTTTCTGACTCTCTGTCTCTCTCCCTTCCTTTCTGTAAAAGATTAATAATATATATATATATTTTTAAAAAGTGCTATATCCTGCTGAGAATCAAGTATTTCCAATCTAATTTGGCAGATATCTATATGAAGCACCCAGGTGAAATGAATTTCTTGGGCACAATATTTCTGAAGCAGTTGAACTTTTGAGTCCCAACCATTCTGTTCTTACACTATTTGCAGGGATAAAAGCAAACTATAATTATGGCATACACTTCTATGGAAATGAACTCAACAATGTCTTAATTTGTATGTTCGGGCTTTTGTTAAAGACATAGATACAGTTGTATCATCGCTGAAAAACATGAAGGAAGTAGAGACACACCTTCAAAGTTGTCCAGTTTCTGGAATCAAAACCTGGGTGCAGACCAAACTGGTTGACTACCAAACCCAACTGGAGAAATATAGCAAGGAGGTAAGTTTTTCAGCTTTACTGTCCGTGTTTTTCAAGAGGTAGATGCCATTGACAACAGTGATTGTTATGGCCCATACAGTCTGAAAACCAGAGAGCATACTGATTGTCCAGTTTGTCTCCTCAGGGGGAATGAGCTTGTAGTACTTAGCAAAGAACAAGAAAGGCACTGCAGCTGGGATTGAGTGAGCCGGCGAGGTAGTGTGCTGGAGAGGGTGAGCTGTGAGGTGGGAAGGATGGGCTGTTTATGGCCTTGGAGACAAAGGCGGGGGGTTCTGTTTCAAGGATAACGTCACACAGAAGGCAACTTGTAGAGTTTTGAACAGGGAAGTGACATGTGACAGATCTCTCTGGATTCATCTGGACAGGCAAGATGCCATTGCAGCCTTAGGAGAGCATGGTTCCTGGATTGGGGAGATGGTGGTGGAGGCCATGAGAAATGTTAGGTGTGGACTGTGGTTTGTAAGTAGAGATGAGAGTCCGGTAATGGCCTGGAAGTGTGATATACGAAAAAGTGAACAGACAAGGACAGGCTAGGGATTTGCAAAAACGTTCACTTTGTGTGAATGGTGGCGCCATTTACTGGAATGGTGAAGACTCAAGGAGCAGAAGCTTTTGTTGGAGCAGGTGTCATGATGATTTCCATCTGGAAGGTTCAAGTCCAGATCCATGTTAGACATGCAGGTGGAGTTCCTTGGCACTTACCTGTGGAAAG
Source organism: Pipistrellus hanaki (assembly GCF_964339955.1). NCBI lineage: Eukaryota > Metazoa > Chordata > Mammalia > Chiroptera > Vespertilionidae > Pipistrellus > Pipistrellus hanaki. The sequence goes on along the minus strand of NC_140508.1, from coordinate 89,052,882 downwards.
AGGAAGGGGCAGAGGCCAAGGATGCTGAGAAGGGAAGGTCGGCCAGAGGAGAAATGCCCTGAGAGTGAGGTCCTGGAGGCGCTGGAGAAAGCTTCCCACAGAGCCTGGTGCTGCGGATTGCTGAGGCCCATGGGAACTGAAAAGCGAGCTCTAGACTTGTCAAATGGAGGCTTTTAAAGACGCAGAGAAACGGGTTGGGCGAGGGGCATGGGCATCCAATGGGATGCTTTTGTAATTTGTAAAAGTAAGAGATACTACAGGATATTTGCATGCTGGAAAGAAAGACCTCGCCTAGGAGGAGAAATAATGGTGCAGAAGAGATTGAGGGAATATCATTTCTGAAGTGAAATCTGTGATTATGTGTGAGAAGGAACGAAATTTACTCTCTAAGCCACATGTGTCAAACACTAGGCCCGCAGGCCAAATCCAGCCCGCCAGGCCTTGCAATGTGGCCCGCACCGCGCTGTCATCACTGCACTCCGCTGTCAGTTTATGACATTGTCAGTTTATGACTGTTCAGTAAACCATTTGGCCCGCGATTTAGGCTGGATTTTAGATTTTGGCCCCTTCTCTGATTGAGTTCGACACCTCTACTCTACGCGAAAGAATCGCTGATGCAGTGCTTCTCCCTGGTAATGGAAGGGAACGGGACTATACTGACTGCTTCTCTTTTGTTAGTGAAGCAGCAGCAGAGTGAGGAAAGGGAATGTGAAATACAGGAATATTTCACAGACAGTCCTGTGGGTAGTAGATCTCTTAATACAGTGTTTCTTTGGTTAGTGTTTATATAAAAATTTCATATTGCATCCTTAATATTTTTTTATGGTTTTTCCTCCCTCCCCCCAAATTGCTTATTTTGCATATGTTTAAACTGAAAGGAAAGTTGAAATAATGGTACAGGGAGCAGCCTCATCGCCATGTCTGAATTTGCCCATGGCTAGTGTTTTGCCATGCTTGCTTTCTCATTTTCTCCCCTGATCTCTCCAAATGCACACATGCATACGTACATACATATATTTCTTTTGTTTTTGGTTAAAAATGTACTTTGGACAAGGATTTGAAAATATCCTCACACTTCACCCCTCAGTGGGGACACTATTACATAAACCGCCACACCATGACCACACTTAAAAGGCAGTTAATAGTATCTTCCTGCTAAAAGCCTGGGCGGCCCTCTGGCTGCCAGGGATGGGCGCGTGCACCGTGGGCGCGCAGGTGAGCGGGGCCGGGCTGGCCGCTGAGCGCGAGGGCGCCGGAGGGGGGTGGACGGGAGGCGCATCAGGGAGTCACCCCACGGGGCTGCGGGCCCCAGGGCTAACCATCAGGGCAAAGGGCACCCCCTACTCCACCTCCACCTCCACTTCCATCACCACCTCCCCCTCCCCCCGGGGGAAATGAGATTCAGCTCCCGTGTTGGGATACACCTGGGGCAGGGAGCCACCCACACGCCACGTCCACCCCCCCAGCCTTGACCTGCGGTAGGGACATGTCACAAACCCCCCCGGGTCACTGCCCGGTGCCCCACCCTGAGCTGCACCCCACAATGGAGCAGTGACTCGCGCCCGATGACGGACACAGGGCGTGGAACCCTGGTAGCCGGGCAACCTCTCCCCCACACAGACCCCTCCCCGCTCCTGCGGGAGCAGTCGTGGATGGAGTTGTCCCTCTCGAAGAGACATGTTTTGTTGTTTTCGGCAGTCCCCGTGCTGCGACCGGCCAGAGGGCGGCCCTGGCAGCGCTTTCCGCCGCTGCTGCCGCTGCCTCCGCAAGCGGTCCCGGCTATTCTGGCCCTTTTCTCGGCGCCACCGAGAAGAGGTAACCCGGGGCGGCCAGGGCGGCTTGGTTCCTTAGAGCCAGGCCATCACTCTCATCCCCTCACCGGCCCCCTGACCCGGGGCACCAGCTTAGGCCTGGAGGGAACCCTGGGAGGTCCAGGCGGGTTTCCTAGAGCCAGGCCCCCACCCTCACCCCCTCAGCAGCCCCATGTCCGCTGGGGCACGGGCCCTGCTGGGGTCCGGGACTCGGGGAAGTCCTGCAGCCCCACTGGGAACCGATTGGGCTCAGAGGGAACCCAGGGCGGTTTGGTTTTCGTAGAGCCAGGCCACCGCTCTCATCCCCTCACCAGCCCCAGAACCACTGGGCGTTGGCCCTGCAGGGCTGTGGGACTCCAGCGGCACTCAGGAGTGTTCCGAAGCCCCATGGGGCACCGGCTTTGACACTGCAACCCCATGGGTGCCCTCACAGACTCTGACAGGATGGAGAGGGAGCCAGATACCTCCACCGAGGACTTGGCAAATAGTGATACTAAGATATTTCTTCTAATTCCCTTTCAATGTGCACGAATCTGTGCACCAGGACACTAGTCTTACTAATAAAAGCCTAGGGGTCCTCACATTATCACGCAGTCACAAGATGGCTGTTCGCACAGTGGGGGGCGGGGCCTGGCGGCACTCCAGGACTCAGGGCCATCCTGCTCATGCTGGCCCTTCAGGGTGGGACTTTGGGACTTGGGGCCATCCCACGGCTCTGGGGGGGGGGGGGTCCTCAGTTTCCTGAGATTTTATTCGACAGGTCATTAGTTATCTAATAATTTAGCCAAATTTAGATTTCTCTAAATGTGTATAATCTGATGCTGTATGCTTGAATGTTTTTTTTTTTTTTTGGGGGGGGGGGGGGGAGGAAATAGGGAAAATGGTTTATAAGTGGCAGTGAGGAGCCAGGAAGGTGATGGATACATACACACAGACATACAGACATATACGTTCAGTTCTATGTCTGTCTCTATCTCCCTATCCACCTATTATACCACACATATGACAGTACAGAATTAGTTGTGAGTTATTACTGGTTTAAATCATGAAACTGAATGTATGGGACATTTTTCAGAATCCTCAGCAGCAGGCATTTCTCCAGACTACTGCATTTCACTGAGTCCTAAAAAGGTTGAAGAACTTTGAGATAAGCATAAATGCTGCCAAATTTTTATTTTGCTAAGAAGGGACAGGCATATGAAATCAACCAACAAGCAAAAACCAGTTTATGTCATCTAGTCTACCTAGCCAGGAACTCATGAAAGAAAGAACACTATCATGCCAGAAAATAGAAAATTGATAATTTCAGGGAGTTAATTACAATTTTGAGCTTTGCTCTTTCTGAAAAGTTTGCTAGTGTCTTTATTTATTTTTGTTTTTGCATTTCTCTATGGATCCATGAAAATTATATAACTAACTAGTATCCAGAAACTAGCAATCAGAATGTTCTGGAAGGGGGGCCCAAGAACTGTGGGGTGTGTGTGTGTGTGTGTGTGTGTGTGTGTGTGTGTATGTGTGTGTGAAGCTGATCAGATTAAACTGCTGATCAGCCTGGCTTGGGCCAGGGCTGTGTGTATTGCTGGCAGCAGGATCTTAGCGTACCAGACTGGCCTGAGATCAAAGCTCCTATTTGACCCCTTTCTATGTTTATGACTGTGATCCTGATGGAGAGTGCGGACAGGAAAGCCACTAAGCTGTGCCCCTTACTCTCGTGAGAGCCATCTATTCCTGTCCTGGCCGTTGGTGACTATCAGCTGCGCAGCCAAGCAGCCCTGGCAGGTGACGCTGCCGTGAGGTTGAACTTGAGGGGGCGGGTGGATAGCGAGTGAGCATGGTCTCTGTGGCCGGCATCTCTCCCTAGTAAGAATGAGTTTGCAGTTAGAGGGAGGAGCTCTTGGGAAATACTTTAGGTTTCTCTGAAATTTTTAAGTTATTGAACCAAGTTGAGAAAAACACCTATTTTCTCATAACATTTTTGTATCTCTGTGGAATATGAAAGTATAGTAAATTATCAAAATAAAAAATGCGTAGAACAGTACTTCATGAACATCGTTAGTAACAGCTTCCTCTTCTATGCTTTTAAAATTAAAATTGTTACAGCGAATCCTGTTAAAAAGGAGAAAGTGGATATTTTGGTTGCATTTGTTTTCTACAATAAACAGTGCCACAGTAAAATTCCTTATGACATGTGCTTTTATTGCTTATAACATGTGCTTTTAGGTTAGATTCCTTAATTTGGGAAGTTATGCATTTTAAAAATTATAATAGACTAGAGGCCTGATGCATGGAATTCGTGCAAGAGTAAGTCTTTCTTCCCCTGGCTGCTGGCATCAGCTTCCCTCTGGCACCCAGGACCCAGGCTTCCCTCCAGCCATGGCAAGCAGGTTGTTTCTCTCACAACCTGGCTTTGTCCGGAAGGATGTCTGGTCTCATTAGCATATTGTGCTTTGATTATTATTGATAAGTCCAGATTAGATTAATATCCAAAATGTGAACTAGAATCACAGTTATCATTATTGTTTTCATTATTGCTTATATTTTCACAGCATCAGCAGAAAGTGTATAAAAGCTTTTATCTGAATTTTAACCGTAAAAGTCTGTTGGAAGTTACCACTGTATCATTAGCTATTAGAAACCTGTCATTTACTGTATTAACACTTGTTTATTTGGCCAAATGGCTTTTCCTTTCTAGGGCTCTAGTCATAAAAATAAATTGTCTAAACATCAAGAAAAAGAATTAAACCTGAAAAATGAATTAAAAGAAATGCAAGAATGGATTATGGAGGTGGAACGCCACCTGCATGAGGATTTTGAATACAAGTCACCAGAAGAACTTGAAAACGCTGTACAGGAGATGAGGGTGAGGCTGGGATAGTCAGTATCAGCAGGCTTTATCTCTCCCTTTAAAGTCAATCAATCATACAAAAGACCATCCATCTGTCTGTAAATCATGATTGTGCAATTGACTCTTGAACAACACAGGTTTGAACTGTAGGGGTCCATTTATACACAGATTTTAAAAAAGAAATACTGTAAATGTATTTTTTCTTTCTTATGGTTTTCTTCGTAACTTTTCCCCTCTCTAACTTACATATAACATACAAAATATGTGTTAATTGACTGTTTATGTTATTCATAAGGCTGTTTAAGTTATTGGTAGTTAGTTTTGGGGGAGTCAAAAGCTATTTATGAATTTTGATCCATTGTGTTGTTCAAAGGTCAATGGTACATAATCCTTCATAGGAGGATTTCAAATTAAAAAAAAAAAAAAAAGGAAGGGGAACTGCTGTGATTCTAATAAGGAAGGAAGTTCAACATGGCTCATGAGTTGAATCCATGTAAGGCCCTGTGACTTTCTTTATTTTAGAACCTGGGGAACCACAGAGACCGAATTAAAAAAATTCAGTAACATCAATCACATTCACAATGTTGTGCAATCATCACAACTATTTCCAAAAGTTTTCAGGAATAATTTTTTTTTCTCATTAGGACCAAGAAAGACTTTCCAGTTTGCTTGGGGTTTATTCTTATTTCATCAGATGTGTTCTGCCAGTTACTACATGGGGCATATGCCGCATGTATATAAGTGGTTTGTTAGAACAGGTAGAGTTGCAGTAATCCATTGTCAAGGGATTTAATATCAGTTGGGCCACAGGATATACTTCCCGTGAACTTATATTCCTATGGCAATAGTCTTGAACACTCTCTCTTTTTTTTTTTTTTTAAATATGAGAAAAGAACTGGGCATCATTCCCAAATTTCTAACCTTACTTCAAGTCTCCTTCAGTGTCCAAACCAAAAGAGATAGTGACTAAAGGCTATTTTAAAAAATTAGATTAAGCAACACATTGAATGTTTTAAGCCAAAGTTAACTTGCCTAAAAGTGTAACTAAAGCAAAAATCTCTCTGCAGATGTTCTTTAAAAAGTATTAGATTTTGCCCAGTTTGTGTGACTCAGTGGCTGAGTGTCAACCTGTGAACCAGGAGGTCACAGTTCAGTTCCAGGTCAGAGCACATACCCGGATTGCAGGCTTGCTCCCCCGTAGAGGGCTTGCAGGAGGCAGTGAATCAATAATTCTCTCTCATTATTTATTTATTTTTCAAATATATTTTTATTGATTTTCTACAGAGAGGAAGAGAGAGGGATAGAGAATTAGAAACATCGATGAGAGAGAAACATCGATCAGCTGCCTCCTGCACGCCCCCCACTGCGGATGTGCCCGCAACCAAGGTACATGCCCTTGACCGGAATCCAACCTGGGACCTTTCAGTCCACAGGCTGACGCTCTATCCACTGAGCCAAACCGGTTTCGGCAATTCTCTGTCATTATTGATATTTCTCTCCCTCTCTCCCTCTCTGAAATCAATAAAAATATATTTTTAAATGGATTAGATGTAATCCATGCATTACTATATATGACAAAGGACTTTTATTATTCTTATATTTTCACAGAAGAATAATTTTTAGTGTAGCTTTTAAATATATGTATGTATGTATATATATATACATATATGTATGTGTATATATATGTATGTATATATATACATACACATATATATATTGATTTCAGAGAGGAAGGGAGAGGGAAAGAGAGAAAGAAACATCAGTGATGAGAGAGAACCATTTGTGGGCTACCTCATGCAGGCCCCACACTGAGGATTGAGCCCACAACCCAGGCATGTGACTTGACTGAGAATCGAACCTTGATCTCCTGGTTCATTGGTCAGCACTGAATCCACTGAGCCATGCCAGCTGGGCTAGGGTAGATTTTTTTTTTTTGCTTTAAAATTATTCAGTATATAAGGTATTTTAAAGGTAGCCTACTACATTAAGATGCTGATATTTTTATCATGGGCCCAGACTTTGAAAATATTTAATGTCAGTAAACATAAGTTAAGGATGACTTAGGTGTTAAAGTTGCCTGCCTATTATTAAATGAAAATGTTTATGTGGGACTGTTTTCATTGGGGCATATAATGAGTGAGGATTTATAGCTAGTATTTAATTTAATTTAACTTTATTATATAATTTTTTCAAAATAAGTCTCTCTAGTGATTACCTAAATAGTGTTCTAAATTAGGTAGTTGAAATCACATAGAGGCTTTAATTTTGGTTTAGCTATTTTAGGAAAAAGAAAGACATTGGTTAGTGAGAAAGGGGGACAATTTTCATTTCTATCCTTCCCTGGAACAGAGAGCAAAAGAGGATGTGCTGCAAAAGGAAGTCCGAGTAAATATATTGACGAACAACATCAAGTTAATAGCTAAAAAGGTGCCCTCTAGTGGCCAGGAATTGACTTCTAAATTGAATGTTGAGCTTGAGAATTACCAACTTCTGTGCAAAAGAATTCAAGAAAAATGCCAAGCACTTGAGGTATGCTATTTTTTTTTTCAGTGATGTGTTTCTGAGATTAAAACTTTGTAATGTACTGACAATTTCCATTTCTTGGAAAAAAACTTGATTTTTCCCCCCAAACACTGCATCATAAAGGAAAATATTTCTTGGCTAATAGATTAATAAAATGAAGCAGGGATAACAAAATATAGGGGATCAAGATCTGCCCTCAGTTAAGGTTCATGGGAAAGTCATTTAACATCTTTCGACTTTACATTTTTAATATTTGAAATCAAGGTTTTTATATCACAGGTGATCTATAGGCAGATTCTATAGATTCTAGAACAGTGTACTGTGAACATCTCTTTTGTTTTTCCTGGTTAGTGCACAGACAGAAATGGAGATTTTTAAAATGTTTTATTTAGAGTGGCATCTACAGTTAGAATCACCTGAAAGGCAGTAGAGGAAGTAGAACTTGAATATGCTGGTAATTGACTGGGCATTGGGTTTAAGATGCAGATGATTCTGAGTTTTTTTTTTATTTAAAATAAAATTGAGTTCTTATTTGTTTCTATATTAGTGTGACTTTTATGTCATTAAAATAGTTTAGGAGCACTTCAATTTAAATTCAGCTCAACCTCAAATAAATGACCATGTTGAAGTATATCCTAAAATGGTAAACAGCGCGACTATAATATTTAAACTGAACTCTACCATTACTTGTTTGTTCTAAAACTATCAATATTTTGTGGTAAATATAATCATGGATAATTAAGACTAGTTAATAAGAAAACTACAACTCAAAACCTCACTCTTTAATATTAATATATTATTTAATGTAAAATACAGGAGGTTACTTATTTGAGATATTAAAATTCTATAAACAGAATATATAGTGTTATGCATGCTTAACCTTAAGTCCTAGTGAATGATATTGGAATTGGACTTTACTACAGTTTTATAACCTTGGAGTTAAATATTATTTTGTATTTCCAATTTCCAATAGCCAGAAATATAGCCAGAGTTAGATTTTTTTCTAATAATAGCATTTAGGATTTTTAAAGTCATGATTTTAAAAATGATAGACATTCCAGTTTTTAGTCCTGATATTTTCACGTTTTACGTTTGGAAAATGTTCATAAACTTTCATAAACTTAAAATATGTATCTGAGTGTTTTTTTTGAAACAAATATAAATGCCATTTGTTTATTTTCTTCTCTGATTTAAAAAAGTTATTGCAAACTTGATGCTATTTTACTCATCCCTTGAATCCATATTGGGCAAAGAGAAAGCCCTTTGATCTCCATAGTTAAACCATAGCTGTCAGTCTGGATAAGCCTTGTTCTGAAATGATTCCAGTTACCGGGTTTTCACTGTGATGTGTGCGATTTGTCATGTTTTCTTTCTAAGGAACTCCAAAGAACTGAATGTGAAATCAAACTTGAAGTAGAAACTGTAATCAAAACTGGCAGACAAATTGATCAGAAGCAGCAGACCGACAACCCCAAGGTGCTGGACGAGCAGCTGACTTCTGTGAAGGTATTTTATAACAACCTGGATGTTCAGGCGAGGACAGCCCCGCCCCGCCACTTCCCTCTCTCTCTCTCTCTCTCTCTCTCTCTCTCTCTCTCTCTCTCTCTCTGTCTGTGTGTGTGTGTGTCTCTCTCTTGTGCATTTTATTTTATTTATTTATCTAAATATATATTTTATTGATTTTACACAGAGAGGAATTGAGAGGGATAGAGAGTTAGAAACGTCGATGAGAGAGAAACATCGGCCAGCTGCCTCTTGCACACCCCCCACGGGGGATGTGCCCGCAACCAAGGTACATGCCCTTGACCGGAATCGAACCCGGGACCCCTCTGAGCCAAACCGGTTTTGGCTCTCTTGTGCATTTTAAAATTTAACTTCTGGGAGAAACTGTGTTTAAATTTTATAGTATTAATAATGTGTTCAGTGATTCCAATAATGTTTATTAATTTTTAAATGTGCTAATATTCCAATGAGTACAAATTGTATTGAAACTTATTTTTAATATTTAATCCAGATTCACTTTATATTTTCAATGACTATTGACATTTCAAAAGTAAACTTAAAAAATAATAGTCCCTGTTTAAACTCAAGTTATTGGCTTATACCAATATAAATTAAATTTAGATTGATATTTCAATTGAATAGGCTACTGAGCCGTGTTCAAACATCAGGTTCTAATAAATCTTATGTCACAAGAAGGTCACATTGGTATAGCAGGATTTAAAATCCTTTCAGGAAACAGCTATCATTTGGACATTTTAGTGAATCGGCCAGGAATGGTGCGCCATTTACTGACTGGATCCAACAGGCTGAGTGTCTTCTCTCACTGAGAATCTCAGTCTTGAAACCAGCGAAGTAAAAAAAAAAAAAAAAGTGTGGAACTGAAAACTTGGCAGTATTAGAAAGCTGTGTTAGATTACATTTTAGATCCTTCTTGCATTATTAAATAGTAACTGAGTTTCTATAAGAGCCCAGAGAAAACCAGCTAAAATGTTATCACTTTCAAACCAGTGAAAATGGGCAGTCCCTACATTTCCTGACTGTTTTCCTCACTTCTGCAAGATTGGGTTGTTGATTTTGATTCATTTTGAGGCGCTATACCACTGGATCACATTTCTCAGCGCATCATTTTGGCATTACACTGCGGAAGTTCTTTTTGAAATGTTATATTTATTTATTGACTGGGCAATATATGCATGGGAATGGCTCAGACCAGGCTCAATCCAGTGGCTGTGTCACCTGGGTCATGGTCTTCCCCTCTTCAGGCTTCACCATCCTCCTTCGGATCTTTAGTTTATATGGAGAGGCCTGACCATGTCAAAAAAAATGTCTAGTTTACAAATAACCAAATTTGGGAAGTGGATAAACTATGAATTATATTTTAGAAAAGCTCCCTTTTCAATGGCCATAATCCCAGCCACATTATAAATGTGCTGGTGTTCCCCCGAGGTCTGTTCTTGTAACACATAAATGCAGAACTCTAGATTAAACATCTTGTTATTAACACGATGATTTTGGTCTTGAGTTTTGGGTTCATTTAGGAATTGTAACCATTTTCAGAGTCACTAACTCAATGAACATGTATTTGTGATCATTTTACTATACTTTTGAACTTACAGGGGAATATCATTTTTCAGAAGCTCAATGTAGAGACAGTGAAACTATGAAAGAAGCTACCTCAATTCACGAGTAGATGAACTGTGGTTATTTGCAAATAGTAGCCAGCATTTATTAAATTGTAGCCATCTACAAGTAAAAGAATTCAACTCCTTAAGGACAAGTGTGTGGCCCATCACCTTTGTTATTTTGAAAGTTCTGATTAGAGGACACAGAAAATAGAATTATTAGGGCAGATAAGTAGTCCACTCAGTTTAGCTTAGTTTTCTCTGAAGTTAGGGTCTTAGGGCCTTTTATTGTTTTATGTAGGATATTCATGTTCTATAATATTGTTCTCCAGCGTCAAGATTGTATATTGAATTACTGTATGTTATTTTAATCAAAACCCAATTAAATTTCTTGTTATGTTATCAATACTTATTTAACTTAGTTACATTTTTTAACAGTGAGGCCCTGAGGTCTTAAATATAATTGTGAGATTTAAAAAATGGTGAAATAATAATGATATTAAAATGTTTCATTTCATATGGAAGTTTATGATTTGCAGCATGTTTTCCTGTCCTCAGTAACTCAGGAAAGAACCTGTTATGCTTTCCTGTTTGCTAAATGAGTTTCGGTGGCATTGGTCCTAAAGCGAAACATATCTGTTTAAGATTCGGCTGCAGACGAAAATTAGAATAGAGATTGATAAGGGTTTGCATAGCAAAGCAGGGCAAAAATATAAAAAATCAAAATACAGTTTTAAAAAATTTGGTTCCAAGTATTGTACTTTTCCACAAAATAATCTTGTGCTTTTTTTCCGGTTAATTGTGGGGATATTTTAAGAGATATACATTGTTATTTTTAATGATTTTACAGGAAATTCCCATTCAACAGAGGAGAAGAGGCCAACTAGCTTCTGGAATTAAAGCCTCACTTATTTCTCAAGAGTATTTGGTTGAGATTACCAAGCTTTTCCGTTCTATGGACGATGCTGAGTTATCACTTAATGCTCCCGAGCTAACCAGTCACCTGTATACAGACTTATCTGTTCAGGAAAATGTTCTGAAGGTAAATCTCCAGGCAGGGCCTTTGAATCGCTGCAGTTAATGTAGAAATAATGCAAGGAATTTGTCATTGTGCCTACCTAGATGATCTGTAGCTTTTAAATCTTGGACCAAAGATTTAATAATGTGTATGAACAATAAACCTTTCCTGTATTTACCAAAGAAATATTATAAAAATTTAATTTTTAAAAGTAGATGTGGATTTTTAGTATGCAGTTACTTTTTCCATCCTCAGAGACTTTTTTTTGATTTAAAAACTTCTAAAAAATTTCTATATTGATTAAAGTATCACATATTTGTCCTCATTCCCCATTTCCATCCCAAACCCCTTCCCAACTATGCCCCCACCCACCCTGTTGTCCGTGACCACTGGTTAGGCTTACATGCATGCACACAAGTCTTTTGGTTGATCTCTTCCCCTTACCCCAACCCTCTCCTACCTTCCCTCTGAGGTTTGACAGTGTGATCGATGCTTCCCTGTCTCAGGGTCTGTTTTTGTTCCTCAGTTTATGTTGTTCATTATTTCCCCTATGTGAATCAAACACCTGCACAAAACATATTGCCTTCTTATAAACTGGACTGCCAGTTGGATATGAAATGTCAGCATTAATCTTGTCACCTATCATGATTTGATATTGGCCAATGGTTGGGGTCTGGGATGGGATATTGATTGTAAGTTAATTAGGGATCTAGAAGTTTTCAGTTAATTCACAAAACTATTAAGTATCATTAAGGCTTGTTCATATAATCTGATTATACTTATGCTAGAGGCCTAGTGCATTAAATTGTGCACTTAGAGGTGGTACCTCAGCCAGCCTGCGCCCCCTCACAGTGTGGGAGCCCTCGGACATCCTTAGGCTCCTGCCACCCGCCACTGCTGCTGCACTTCCAGCCATGAGCCTGGCTCAGGGCTCTGGCTTAGCAGCACTTCCCCTGTGGGAGCACAGTGACCACCAGAGGGCAGTTCCTGCATTGAGGGTCTGCCCCTTGGTGGTCAGTGCACATCATAGCGACTGGTCATTCTACTGTTTGGTCAATTTGCATATTAGCCTTTTATTATCTAGGATATGAGGTCACAATAAAATTGCTGATAGAGTTGATGGCTTTGATTGACAGCTCATTTCTGTCATTTAAACTAGCATTTTAAATATATGAAAACATAAATGATTTTAGCTTAAGCACTTCATTACCTGTACAGAATGTTATAGAATTTTTTTATTTCTGGACAAATGCCACATGGGACATGTGCTAGGATCTTTTTTTCTCTCACCATTGGGATATCATGTAGTGTTCTTTACGCTTTGGTCAATACCGGGTATTATTATTATTATTTTTTTTAAGTTTCCAGTTTTGATTAGTAAATATTATTATATTTCATTATCTATTAAGTAAGTATTATACCATATACATTTTTCATCTGTGATTTCATTCTTTTTTACCTTTTTGCTGGATCTTGTTAATGTTTGGCAATATATTTGTAGAATATCAAAGTCCAACTGGACAAGCTCGGAGAGCAGATCACAGTCATTCACGAGAAACAACCAGATGTTACTACACAAGCTTCTGGACCTGAAGCTATTCAGATCCAAGAGACACTCTGTCATTTGGATTCCAACTGGAATGGAATCAACAGGATGTATAATGATCGTAAAGGGTATGTGTAAATTAAGTTAAATTTTAATTTAAAAAAATAACTATAAGCTCATGAGCCATGACAAAGGTCACATGTACATTAAGATTAATGAGAGTATGTTTCACATCCTTGGAAGAGGCTCTGTTTAATAAATTGTGTTGAGTGTAGTTCCTTAAAGAAAGAGGAAAGAGATTACATATAGGTAGGTGATCATTTGCAACATAATATCTTAATAATTAAAGGAAGCACCTTTAATTTTAAATATCTAAATAGTCTCCATTTTCTTTAAAATAACTTAAGGGTTTTCATTAATGTTCACTTTCCCAACATGTTGATGATTAATGTGAGAGACAGGAACAGATAATTGGAATCCATATATAACCACAAACTCTTTAAAATTAACTTGTTAAGTAAAATGATTTTGAGCCTCCGTCTTTCTAGATTTTGACCAAGCCTATTAATAGGTGGAATTAAAAAAAAAAAAACACGAGGAGATTTTTGGCAGTAACTGGGTATATAGTAGAAAGGCAAATAAGATGTGAAATAATAGCCCAATATAAAGTACCATGTAAGAGAAAGTTAACACAGAAAAGTACATCGGAAAACTTTAGAGACATATACACAAAAATTAGGCATCATGGTCTTCATCTTTTTTGTTTTGTTTTGTTTTGTTTTAGCCTATAATCACCTATGTGTGATTATATAATCTTTGAAAAGATATCTTTCAGTGGCCTTTTGGTATATTTATTTGTATGGATTTTTAAATTCATCTGTATGCATTTAGAGAATATTGTTTTAAGTATACCTTTATGCATACTTCTATCTAATTAGACTTGTTTATTAGATAAAGATTAAATTGTTAAAAGTAATAACATCTTAAGGCTCTGCACTGCATTATGAGATTGGTTATTATACTCTTGCCAACAGTATATGTGAAAGTTAACCGAACACTTGTTAACAAGGAAAGGTTGTTTGTTGTTTCTTTCAGACCTCTGCCAATTGTATAGTGAAGATTGCATCTCAATGGATTTTCAATTCTTTGTCAGCGACATTTCAATATTCTTACATATGTTTAATGGCCCCAGTGTTATTTCTTCTGTCAGTTGTTAGGTCATATCTTTGCTCAGTTTTCTATTATGGTATTACTATTTACTGATTAATTTGTAAGAGTTTTTTTTTTCTACATTAAGGATATTACCTATTCATGTTTCTTGTTTATTGCTTAGTCCCAGCTTTTCATATGCTGTCTAATTTTGTTAACGGTATTTTTTGATGTATGGGTTTAATTTTACATAATTATACTTTATGAGTCTTTTTCCTTCCTGATATTGGTTTGTTTCATGCTTACAAATTACTTTTTGTGTGATATTAGTTAAATATTTATGTATCCTTTAAAAACAATTTTTTTTTGATTTAAAATGATCATTTAATAGCTAAGCCACCTGAATTTTATTTTTAAATATGTTTTGTATTAAGGCTCCAGGTGGGTGGTTCTATATACTGACTGTTCAGTATCAAGCCTAGGGACCCAGGTAGGCAATGGTAACGTCATCAGAAACCAGGAACTGAGGTGGTGAATGTTTTTGGGGAAAGATATCAATGCCAGTTGCAATATTTGAGAAAGCAAATTTGTATGTTTCTAGATTAAGGCTTGGATTTTGAGTCCTTTGACTCTCTGGAAGTCCATAGACCTTCACAATTCCATACTGCCTCCCATATGAACTGACCGTGATCAGAAAGGAGGTGATGACTTAGTGCCTCCTAGTTGAACATTTCTCTTTCTCTCTCTCTCTCTCTCTCTCTCTCTCTCTCTCTCTCTCTCTCTCTCTCTCTCTCTCTCTCTCTCTCTCTCTCTCTCTCTCTCCTGTCTCTCTCTCTCTCTCTCTTTCTCTAATATACGGATATACTGCTTAGATTTATTTGGTTTACTGTTTATATTCTCAGTGTCTTTGGAGTGCCTTTCTAGCAACATCTTTTCTTTATTATTGCAGCATCCCCAAAGCTGAAATTGTGGCTGTTATTTAGTTACTGCACATTTTTACCGAAGACGATAAATATTGTTTTAATGTTTTTTTCATAGTATTCTGTTTGAAGTGCTCTTAATTTTGTCATGCCCAATAGAATGTTGCTTGCTATGGGCACTTAACAAATATTAACTACATTTTCAAAATTATGTTCATGGGAGAAGGAAAAATAAACATTATTTTAGAGTTAGAGTTGTCAGGGATTATTTTATTATTTTTTAAAATAGTAATATCTTTTTATTATATAGAGTAAAAATTTTATTAATACTAAAATCTCAGGGGTATCTTCCAAGCCTTTCCCAGCACCACTTAACAAAATGAAAAGGCAGAAGGAAAGTGTTTAGGATCTGACTGCAGTAAAACTTATCCTTTTTTATACTTATTTTATACATTCTAAATATGACTAGCACTGGGCTTTGACTTTATCTTATTTCTAAAGGAGAGAGGATTAAATGGGCAACTCAGTAGTCCTTTGTCTCATTGCCTAACCTGGGCTTTGCAGGCACTTCCATACTGTACTATGGATTAGTCATTGCACAGAGGGTGTTAGTTTGCTAGAGTTACCTTAATAAGACACCACAGGCTGGGCGGCTTACTCAACATACATTTATTGTTTCCAGTTCTGGAGGCTGGAACTCCAAGATCAAGGCTCCAGCAGGGTTAGTTTGTATTGAGGCCTTTCTTACTGGCTTGCGGTTGGCCACCTTCTCCCTGTGTCCTTCATGTCTTTTTCTCTCTGCTTTTTTCGGACACAGTGAACGATATCTCTGGTGTCTCTTCCTTGACTTATTAGGATACCAGTTGTGTGGGGTTACGGCCCCACCCTTAAGACCTCATTTAAAAAAATTACCTCCCTGAAGGCCCTATCTCCAAATAGTCAGTATAGGGGTTAGGGCTTCAACACATGAGTTTTGGGATCACTATTCAGTCCATCACACAGAGAATAAGGGAGGGAAAGGAAATTTTGAAGTATTTTGGCATTTTGGGTTTTGTTCTACCTGAGAAGTAAAACACCATAATTTTTTCCCTAAAAGAATAGAGTAATCATATTTGACATTTCATGGTATTAGAAATGTTAATTGCTGAAAGTTGGGTGGGTTAACTGCCTGTAGCTAATCCATCTTGATTTTCCAAACTGAAGAAGGCTGTCTTTCCAGGTAATAAGCTGCCTAGTATGTGTGCGTATGTGTGCAGGCATGTATGTGAAAGAAAGGGGGGTAGGATGGTGCTTGAGCCAGTTTCTTGGTACGACACCTTTCTCTAAAAGGAATCATTAACTGTAATCCATTACGAAAACTGATCTTAGAGCAGTGAGTTGTGAATTCACTGATTTTTGAAGCTTTCAGTTTAAATTAGATTTGAATTTATTTAGAAAAAAATGTTTCAAAGCAGTCCTGGAAAGTTTGGAAACCTATTTTATGTTCATTTTTGTCCTCTAGTTATGTTGACAGGTCTATGGAAGAATGGATAAAGTTCCATTGTGATATAAATGACTTTGGTTTGTGGACAACGGAAGCTGAGGAGTTACTGGCTGATGCCTTGGCTCCAGATGGTGAGAAAGCCAGGGCCCACCAGAAGGTGAGTGCTCTCCATCACAGGATGCAGATCTGCTACTAACTGCCATATTCCTTTCTTCTTCTTTTTTCTTTTATTTCAGAGAGGAGAGGAGAGGGAGAGATAGAAACATCATTGATGAGAGAAAAATCATTGATCAGCTGCCTCCTCCATGCCCTCCACTGGGGTTGTGCCCTGTTCAGGAATCGAACTATGATCTCCTGGTTCATAGATCGATGCTGAACCACTGAGCCACACTGGCTGGGCCATATTCTTTTAGTATGTGGCATTTAAGATATATTTCAAAAGTTAGAGCTAAATATATGAATTTTTAGATGCATTACAACCTGCAAATTTTATTCCAAATCTATTTTTCAGTCATAAAGGCTTAGGAAACATTATTTACATTTTTAATTAAATTTTCGTGAAATTTAATTAAAAATACTCTTTAGTGGCTAATATGAAAAAAAAAATATTAAAAAAATTATATTTATGCCCAGCCAGTGTGGTTCAGTTGATCTATGAACCAGGAGGTCATGGTTCGATTCCCAATCAAGGCACATGTCTGGATTGCAGGCTGGGTCCCCAGTGTGGGGCATGCAGGAGGCAGCCAACCCATGATTCTCTCTCATCATTGGTACTTCTTTCTCTCTCTCCTTTTCCCTCCCTCTCTGAAATCAATAAAAGTACATTTAAAAAGTTAAATATATATATATATATATATATATATATATATATATATATATATATATATATTTATAATGACACACGTAAAATTTTGTACCCAAGACTAAGGCAGAAAGATATCAGCATACCTCACCCCTGTTTTCTGTACTTAGCACTTATTGCCACTTCGTATTTTTGATAATTATTATAAAAGTAAATTATTCGTGAGCTATGTCAGGGCAGCTGCTCATGTAAGTCTAATTCAGTCTTGGAAAATATAACAGTAGCAAAATCAGTTCTGCTAATAAAATAGGGCTTTAAACATAATGGTCGAAAAGCAAACAAAATTTCAATTTACCATTGTTAAAATATTTTCTCTTTTATTATATTTTAAAAATGTATTTCATGGAGAAGATTCATGAGGCATTAACAAATACATTTATTTTTTCTCATATACATGTTATTTTTAGAAATATAGATGAGTGACTAAATTTAACTTTAAAATATTCTCTTTAAATCTGTTGCTTATAAATTTAGAGACCAGTGAAGCAATGTCTCAAGAAAATGCAGTTTACCTATCTGTGGTAGGACATAAGGGCATATGGATTTATTTTTCCTTTTGATATATGCTTTCAAGCACATATTTGGGAAAAGTTAAGCAATCTAATTTAATCAAACCTGATTGATGCTTATGCTTCAGTTGTAAACAGCTGCTATTTTCTCTATATTATTTATTACCCTGTTTCACCCTATGACATCCACAAGCGTGGGTGAGATTTCAAAATGGATTTTGTGTAGTGCGCTTACTGAAATTTAATGAAAATCTTTTTAAGTGCCTTTTTCATGAACATAATGTATCCCATGACTTTGTTCCTCTAGCTGCTAGAGTCTAGCATGTAAATTAATGCCTGGGAACCTGGGGGATTCCTTGCATCAGGAAATCTTAACTTAGTGTCAGAATTCATCTTGGGCTGTCCTCTGTTGTAGGCACTTGAGGAAAGCATCAGCAGTCACCAGCCCGGTGTTTCAGCCCTCAATGCCTCCTGGGACGGGGTTGTCCAGAGACTCGGCCCCACGGATGGGAGCGCCTTAAAAGACAAGCTGGACCGCCTAAATCAACGTTGGGCTGCGATCATCGCAGAGGTGAAGGATCGGCATCCAAGGTGACTGAGCCTCACTAAGCTAAGGGCACAAGGATAGACATTTAGGGCAGGGCCTTTTAAAGATACAATCAGAGAAGTCCAGAGTTCTCGTGTTGCCTGATATTACTGACAGTTAAGACCTGCACTGTCCATGTTATGCATTTTAGAACCCTCCTCCTAACTGAATGTTCAGGCTGTCCATGAAGTCCCACTTTTTGTGCAGTAGGATACACGTGAAACTTGCCTTGCTCTTTTTATTTCTGACTGTTGATTGTGATACGGTGACCATGTGGCAGGAACTGGAAGTAGTTGAAAGAACACTCTGGACTTCTGGTCTGAAGATCGGGGTTCAGGGTCAGGCTTCTCACTTGCTCATTTCCTGACTGGACCTTGGGATCTTCATTAGTAATCCTCTTGCTAGGTCGTTCTTAGTCACAGGGTGTGCTGTGCTCATATATGTGTCAGTGCTTGGCAAATAATAAATACCTCAACTCTTCCAGGTAACAGGATACATATGATGTATTGTTGTTTGTTCTTACGCTAAATTATGTTACAGTGTCCCAGATTTTATTAGGGTACCTTCTGGTTGTAAACACTTTTCCAGTGACTATAAAGTTCAACATTATACATGTGCTATATATTGCTTTAAAATTATTTTGAAGTTATTTTCCTGAGATGGTTAATAACTAATGGATAATTTCTAATTTGCTTAATACATTCTGTCTTATGAATGAGCTTTTTGGGGTGGGTTAATGGTAATTGTAGGCTAAAAGTTTCCAGGTACTTTTTCCTGCTAATCTTAACTCTGTAGATGATGTATTATTTTAGAACAATGCTAATATTTTGTGAACGGCCAACCTAATATCTTCTTAAGTCCAATACAGGCATACTTTGGAGATATTGTGGGTTCGGGTCCAGACCACTATAATAAATCCATCATCACAATAAAGCAAGCCACACATATTTTTGGGTTTCCCACTACATATAAAAGTTACATTTAAACTATACTGTAGCCTATTTAGTGTGCAATAGCATTTTGTCTAAACAATCCATTATGTACCTTAATTAAAAAATACTTTGTTGCTAAAAAATGCTGACCATTATCTGAGCCTTCAATGAGTCATATCTTTTTGCTGGCTTGAGGGACTTACCTTCAATTTGTAAGAAAATGCAATTCCTGTCAAACACAGTAAAATGAAACACAATAAAGTGAGGTATGCCTATATTATAACATAAAATATTCAAGTATGACTGTTTGGCCTTTGGTTGTTTTTTATAGAATAACAACATCTATCATTTTGTGTGTTTTGGTAAGAAGCAATAGCAGTTTGGGTGTCTTGGTTGAGAGTTTGCCACAGAGCGGAGACAGCGTTTGGCACCTTGTACACAGGCCCCATTTAACTCCATCGAACTCTCTGCTAGTACAGGGTTGAGGAGCCTTTCCTCTGCCAAGGGCCATTGGGATATTTATACCATCATTTACAGGCCATGCAAAATTAACAACTTAAAAATTAGCCTGCTATATTTGGTCAAATGTTTAATTAACTCACCCCTAATGCCTTGGCAGGGCCAGACAAAATGATTTCTCGGGCCTTACAGTGCCCAGAGGCTGGGAGTTCCTCAGGCCTGCTCTAGGCCACCAGCAGGCCCATTCGTACAGCTTTACAAACTGAGGCTCAGAGAGGGGCGGTCCAAGGTCTCACACAAAGTTATTGATGATGCTAACTTATGCTCTCAAGTGCAGTTCTGTACAAACTTGGGAAGGCCACAGACCTCTAGCTGAGTTTTCTCTCTGTAAATAAGAACTGGGATATTTTCGTAGAGGAGTGTCATAAGAATTAAATTAGAGTGTTTGTGAAAAGCATCTTTCCTGCAATGCCCCCTACTGGGGCTCGAGCCTGCAACCTGGGCATGTGCCCTTGACTGGAATGGAACCTAGGACCCTTCAGTCCTCAGGCTGAAGCTCTGTCTACTGAGCCAAACTGACTAGGGGAAGAAGAAAAGATTTTAAGGAAAAAATGCTATGTTCTGATGAAGATGCAGTGTTGTCGCCAGGTGGGGTGATGAGCCATGGCATTTAGGCCTCTCAGGGGAAAGATCCTGAAACAGAGCTTTGAAGTATTTATACCATTTCCCATACATTCCGCCTGGGGAGGGCCTTCTAGGGAAAATAAGTAGAACAGGCAAAGGTGGGAGGGAGGCATGAAACAGTATGGCAGGGGAGAGACCTGCCAAGGTTAGAGGGAGACGAAGGTTCAGGGACCAGGGCCACGATTGGAAGCTGAGGTTCTTAGGATCTTCTATGCCATGCCCATGAGTTTACATGGGGAATCTTTCCAGCTTGAAAATTATCTATTTGCCAGGTCTTCTAAAGAAAAGGATGTACCCACTGGCATAGTAGATATTAGCAACAATACAGAAATTCTAAAGCTTTTTTCAAATGGATCTCTGTGAGATGTGCTAATTATAGCTTCCAGAACTAACACATTGAAGCCACTACTTATTTTAATCTTTTTTTTTTAAAGAAAAGAATAACGTACCTCTTCTCCAACATCTGATATTTTAACTAAAGTGCTTGTTTTTATAAATTCGTGGTTTAACATCACTTCAGTTAGTCATTTATCTTAACTCAGAGCCACGTTGGCACTTTAAGAGCTTAGATGTGTACTGTTATCATAGTCATCGAAAAAGCGCACGTTTCAATCTGTTTTGTATTGAGTGCCTGTAGTTAAATAACTGCACAGGTCAACAGCTCACAGTGTTATTTCTTAATGAGCAATTGTTGTCTACTGTTAGAACATGAATTTAAAGCTTGTTTTTATTCATAAGGATAACGTTTAAAATGTAGATTATATTTAGCTAGTCTACAGATGAAAATTTTGTGACTCAAATAAGCAGTATTGAAATAACTTGCTATTTTCCTTCATAGGTATATTTTCAAAATACTAAATTAGTCATGATTATGAAACATGAAACATTTAAATGCCAGCTTTTTTTTTTTCTTTTTTAAATGCAAGTCTATAATAGTATTTTAGGTGTTTCCAAAGTAGTTATTTTAGTGAAATACTCTTTGATACAGAGGGTAAATTACCTGTTTTGGTATTTTTAGTCTTAACAATAGTACTGTTCTTGATTTTTTTGTTTTTAATTTTGAAGCAGTATTTCCTCCTAATGGATACTTAAATTTAAAAACTTGTGACTTTCATTAGTTTTTTAAATATTAAAATACCCTCTTTTAAATATTACTGATTCTCTACTAAATATATATTTATTTAGAATATATATTTTTTTGTGGTTGAAAAGACAAAATTATAGCCATAAAAATATGGTGATACAATGTAATTTATTAAAAAATTGCATAATAATTTACATTATTAGCTATAAAATTAATGATACCACCCCAAGCTCTAAATAGCTTTCAAACCCTTTCTTAAAAATAAATAATCTTCTTTGTCATATGAGTTCTAATCATACTCTCATCTTCTGACACATGGATTATATACTTATAAATGTTATTCTTATAACATTTAAATGATCTAATTAAGACAGTTTCTTTTTTATATTTATAATAACTATTTGTGTCCTTATGTCCTTTAAAACTTTTCTTTATTTTCTAGATTTCTTTTTATGAGTAGGCTATATTTAAATATCAGTTTTATTTTAATGAACCAACTAGATTTCCATTTTCTAATACTTGTAAAAAAATTCCATTTTCAGTATCCTTTCTTTCTTTCCTGTGAATAAAGTGGAATAATAGTTGCCACCTAATGTTAATAATATCTCATGTAATGAAGTTTTTCTCTCTCTATGGAGTAATTATGTGCCTTTTCTTATACTTTTAGATCAAAACACTTTTCATGGTTCTTAAAAAGTCTATTATGTTGAACAGTGGGATCTAGCTTAAAAAATTCTTATTATTAAATTTCAATATAATATTCATGATGAGAGAAAATGACAGTCTTTAGTTTCAATGTTTTTGGATTTAATAAAGGAAGAATTCTTACATTATCAAATAATTGGCATTGCAGAATGTATACATTATTATTGACACATTAAAACGTATTGAAATAATTATCAGGAGTCATTTCATTTGCGGCTTACTTAGTACGGATATGCAAGGCAAATGTGTGCTTTTCTGCTTAATTGGATAATTTGTCCCAATATTTTTCAATAATATCTTCTTTTAGAATATATGGGAAAAATGAGCAAATAATGGAATATAAGAGTAGAACAGATGAGATTACCTGTTGGTTAACAAAGGCCGAGAATGCTGTGCAAAAGAGATCCACCACCGAGCTGGAAGAAAATTTCAAAGAATTAACGGTAAGTGGTTTGTCTCTACATTTGCCAATTGTTTTTTGATGCACGCACAGTTACACTAAAAATAAGATAAAATATTACAAGGAGAAAAAGGTAAGAAACTTTGTGCTTTGTGGTGTATGTCGTGAACTTTAAAGAGGGATACCTTGGACTTTCCCTCTAAAGAGCAGCTGTCTTTTGTTCTTGCAGAGGTAAGGCTTCCCTGATAGAAATGAGAAATCGTGTGGTCTCAGTATTAGACCTAAGGTTTTTAGGATACTTTAAGTAGACATCATCATTGTAGAATAAATTATTGCTTTGAAGTAAAGTTTTTGCTTTTGGATTTAGAAGATAATTGCTAATTACTAGCTATAAAGTTGAGTTTTGTAGAAACAAGAAAACTCTTAAGTGACTTGAGACCCAGGGTCATGGTTGTATTAATACAATCTTTTCTGTTTATCTACAACCTACAAGGGTTGTTTATAACTGTTTATTTATGCTACATATAAAATACGTAAGGATATATAAATAAATATAATCAAATAGCCATAAATTTTATATCTTTTTGTGTTAAGAATTGAAAGACTTATTGCAGAACATAAACATACTGTGTCCATATTTTTATTTTATAAAAGAA
The DNA here is from genome assembly GCF_964339955.1 of Pipistrellus hanaki. Taxonomy (NCBI): domain Eukaryota; kingdom Metazoa; phylum Chordata; class Mammalia; order Chiroptera; family Vespertilionidae; genus Pipistrellus; species Pipistrellus hanaki. The sequence continues at coordinate 89,029,585 of NC_140508.1, read as the reverse complement.
GAAATTGGGTGAGTATGTGAATGAACACAAAGGCATGCATCAAAGTTTGCCTAAAAGGATGCCTACTAGAGATTTTGTCTAAAGAAGTAAGATTGAGGCATTTTGGAAACGATTAGTAACAACAAAAAAATACTATGTGGGAAACAATTACTAAGTTTTCTTTTCAAAATGTGACATCAAATAGCCAACAAACTTGTTCCTGTTTTAACTACAAATTTCATTCATTTTCTTGGAATATTTGTGGGCCATTGCAAAGGGCAGGACAGTACAATAGGATCTGTAGAGATGAGGTAGAGAGAGATGCATCCAACCCTTTTTATGTTGTTTTGGCCTTTCATTGGAACGGACATCATTTGCATCATCTAAGAACAGAATGTTAAATTATCAATGTAGATAGGAGAGGATATGACTCTATTATGAGACAGGGAGCACCCGAGTGCACATTGCAGGAGGTTGGTCGTTCCCGTGTCAATTACAATTTGTTGAGATATGTTCAGGCTTCTTAGAAGTTTATTGTCTACTTAAGAAGTTAAAAATTTACATTTGTAAAATACCCAAAGTATGTTAGTTTCTAATATAGTTCTTGAACTTTCTCTAGTATGACACACTTCTAATCATACCTCTCTTCTGACACCTTTAGGACTTAAACCAGGAAATGGACGTGCAAGCTGAGAAACTCAGATGGCTGAATAGAACTGAACTGGAAATGCTCTCAGATGAAAGTCTGAGTTTACATGAAAGAGAAAAAATGTCAGAAAGCTTAAGAACTGTGAATTCCACTTGGAATAAGGTGTGTATTAAGAATTTCTTTATGGTAGAATGTCACTGATTTTACTGTACGTAGGCGAATTATGAATGTCCAAGAAGAACCAATGCTGACTGTGCAGAGAATTCCAACAAAAGCACTTTGGGAAATACTATTCTGGGATATTTAATTCATCCATGCAGTCATTCATTCCCTGAATAGGGTTTAATCGAACTTTCACTTTACGCCAGTCACCATTTTAATACAGCAAAGAGTATGTCACTCCTTCTAATCCAAAGAGTTTATTGTGGGGAGACAAGTAGCTAAGCAATTATAACATAGAGGGATCCATAGAGATATAAAAGTAGGGCATATACCTGGCCTTAGGGGGTAACTGGATGGCTTTTCAGAGGAGATCATTTCCAAGCTAGTTTGTAAAGCATGAATAAGAATTGGAAAGATGAACAGTGGGGGAAAGGGCACTGCAGAGAGAACAGCAGCAAGTGAAATGGTCTGGAAGAGACAGAGAATGAGCACAATGCACTTGGGTCCTGGAAGTGACTCAGCATGAAGTAACAAATGAGTGATGCTGGCAAACATCAGATCCTGGAGGCCGCACCATGCATCACAAGGAATTTAAGCTGTGTCTTGAGAACAGTTCATCGCTTTGAGAGCAGTGGGCAGCTGTCAAAGGTTGTAAAGCAGGAGAAAGTTACCTTTTGTAAGCTGACTATAGCTGAACTATAGAGATGGATGGAGTGATCCTAGGATGGATGTTCTTAGGATATCAGGAAGTCAAGTAACTCCTCTTAGCAAAACCCACTATCAGATCAGGATAGCTGATCTGGAAAGATCAATTATAGGGTCGGCAACTAAGTAATTGCGGATTTTTTAAAGAAAATCAAAGACAATTTTTTCATGGAACTAAATAACTTTATTCTGTAATGTATTGCCCATTTTGATCAATGACCTTTTGCCATCTTTCAGGCAGCATCATAATCCCACGTTCAAAAAACTTCTGGTTTTTATTAGCAAAAAACTGAATCAGGTACGATTTGACATCATCATCATTATTGAAATTTTTACCATTCAAGGAGTTTTGTAAAGATCGAAACAAAAAGTAATCAGATGGTGCAAGGTCAGGACTATGTGGTGGATGTGGCAAAACATCCCACGCAAGCTCCATTAATTTTTGCCGAGTGACCAAAGATGTGTGTGGCCTTGCATTGTCATGATGGAATACAACACCTTTTCGATTTGTCAATTCGGGCCGCTTTTCTTCAACTGCATTGTTTAATTTCGTTAGTTGTTCAATGTAGACATCAGAATTGATCGTTCGGTTGGGTGGTAAGAGTTCAAAGAAGACAATTCCTTTGTAATCCCACCAAACTGATAACAAAACCTTCTTTTGATGAATATCAGCTTTTGATGTTGTTTGAGTTGGTTCACCTGGCCTGCTCCACGATCTTTTCCGCTTGATATTGTTGTAAACAACCCATTTTTCATCGCCAGTTATCAGTCGTTTTAAAAATGGATCATTTTCATTACGTTTCTTTAGCAAATCGCAGCTGCTAATGCGTTGCGTTAACTGTGATTCTTTCAGTTCGTGAGGAACCCATGTATCGAGTTTTTGAACATAGCCAAGTTGTTTTAAGTGATTTTCAATGCATGTATGTGATACATGAAGCTTCTCTGCAATCTCACGTGTTGTACTGTGACAGTCCGAATTGATTATTGCTTTGATTAGGGCGTCATCAACTTCAACTGGACGACCAGAGCGTTTTTCATCTTTGAGTGAAAAATCACCAGAACGAAATTTGGCAAACCAATTTTGACACTGCCGTTCTTTTAAGGCTTCGTCACCATAAACAGCACATAACTTTTTATGAGCTTGCGATGCGTTTTTCCCTTTGCGGAAATAAAAAAGCAAAATATGACGAAAATGTTCCTTTTGATTTTCCATTTTTCAACGAACGCCAAACGAAAACTACAAAACAGATCAAAAAACTTTTTTTACTGATTAACAGCTGAATAGCCAACTATCAAATAACAAAATGTGTTTTACATTTGTACTACGTCTGCAAACCTAAAAATTCAACTGAAGCCATATATGTGTGAAACCCGCAATTACTTAGCTGCCGACCCAATAGTTATTAACTCTGTAAAGGAGGTTTCAGGAGACAGATGATGACTTAGATTTGGACATGTCTGAATATCTAATTGCCAGACTGAAAGTATATTTTTGAGAGTCCTTGGCATCTTTAAACTCTGTGTGGTAGATGTAACCATTAGAAACCAGGACCCAGGGAGAGAAGCCTGAGTCAATGGTAGAAACCAAAACTCCTACCCTTTAGAATGTTAGCATTTGATGGATGGGCAGATGAGAATGAGCTTATAAAGGACACTTAGAAGGTCAGAGAGAGTGGGAGGAAAGTCAGGAATACAGACTGTTCAGAGTTCAAGGGAGGGTGTGTGACAGCATTAAATGTTACAAAGGGCCAAGACAGCTAAGGACTGAATGGCGTTCTTTTTTTTTAATTATAATTATTTTTATTTTATTTTATTTTTATTTTTTTTATTTCAGAGGCGATGGGAGAGGGAGGGAGAGAGAGGCATCAGTAATGAGAGAGAATCATTGATTGGATGACTGACTCCTGCATGCCCCCTGAGACCAGGGAATGTGCCCTGGCTGGGAAAGGAACCATGATCTGGTTCATAGGATGATGCTCAACCACTGAGCCACACGGCTAGGCTGGATGGCATTCTTGATAGTAATGTTGGTGGAGTAGGGTCTTAAGCAAGACTGCAGTGGTAGCAGAGCTATCACGTAGGGTAACACTTTCTCTTTAGGAAACAAGATCACCTTTATTTATATGGTACTCTTCTCTTTCCACTTGGCCGGATGCTATAGGTATCCGCTCTGTGGTGCTCCCTCTGTGGAAGTGCTCTGACCACCAGGGGGCAGCTCCTGCATTGAGAGTCTGCCCCCTGGTGGTCAATGCGCATTATAGTAACCGATTGTTCGGCTGTTTGATTGATTTGTATATTAGGGTTTTATTATATGGGATATATGTAACACTTTTCACATTGCAAGATGAACTGAAATTTTTCATCTGGTGAAAGAATGATGGAAATTGTAGTATTTGAAACTTAGATTTATTCCTTATTTATTGAAAGTTGTATGGAATACATTGTATGCAGTTTTCTAAGAATGAACTGGAATGGCATAGTCCTGAGACTATAAAAACTGAAAGAGTTGTTGGGAGATTTAAAAATGTATTTCTTTATTTACAACATATTGCTTATACTCTTGATTAATTGCTCTTAATTACCCTCCATGCTCTTTAAATTAAATAAAAATTAACAAATATTCATTGCAGTCTGAGAGAAACCTCATTCAATGCTTAAAGCATTGTGCAGAGCAGTGTAGTGTTTCATTTAATGAAAGTAACCCATAAATGCTGTAGTCATTCCTACCTTAGTAGTCTTCAGCAAGACCAGACAGTATTATGAGAGAAAAAGAAGAGTAGGAAAAACTTCTACCCAAATATCAATGCTCTTAAGAAATCAATGACATGGTTTTTAAGAGTTTAAGTAATTTTAAAAATGAACATCATTTGAACACTTCATAACATTGTAGGCTGAACTCTAGCTATAACTGACACAAAACATTAGGTAAGTTTAGCAGCTTTCAGGTGTATAATAGTGTTGTTACCTATAGTCGCCCCGCTGTACATTCGGTCCCTGGAACTTATCATCTTACACCTGGAAGTTTGTACTCTTGGTAACCAACATCTTCCAATTTTACCCACTCCTCAACCCCTGGCAACCTTAGTTCCACTCTGTTTCTGTGAGTTTGGTGTTTGTAGGCTCTACATATCAGTGAGATCATACAGTATGACAAGTGACTCCCCCCCACTCCCCTCCCCCCAAAGGTAAGGTCTTTATGTTATGAGAACTTACCATTTTCCATTATGGGTCTCCTTAGTATAATGGGTGGGACATTTTGTAATTGCCACTCCAATTAAAATATTACAGTTTGGTAGCCTGTTTGAAAGCTTTAAAAGACAAAAAATAAAATCACTAAAGTCTAAAATATTTTAACTGAGACTAATCTCTCATAATGATCACGGAAGGACCCACACATCATTGGGCTCCCCACAGCTGTGTTGCTATTGAGTAAAATTCTGCCATCCTGGAAAATTCTTCAAGTTCCCAGCAACGAACCTCTCTTTGGTGCTGGTTTGATATACCTCTTGGTTCTTGTTTGATATACCTCTTAGTTCTTAGACCTGATTGTATTGCCTTTGTACCAACTTATACGACCAGCTCAGTTCATCACTTATTTCTGACACAAGGTACAACATTTTTAATGAAAATAGATTTTCCATGCATCAAAGTTCTGTAGCACATCTGTCAAAGGTTTGCTGTACACTGAAAATCACTACCTTGATATTTAACATTGGTACATAAGATACAGAAATATATTTGATGAAATGAATTAGGGTAGAAGATGAGTTTGCAAGGCAGGGCTTTGATGATAGAACTTCCCTTGCAGTTTCTTTGTTGAACTCCAGTTCCAGATCTGTTCTCACTCTTTCATTGTCACTGAATAACTTTTTTTTCTTATCGTTAGCTTGGCAAGAGATAAGCTATTAATTACTTGTAGAAAATTACATAGAAATGAATCGATATTCTATTTATTGTGTCGCCTCTACTTTGAAAGGCTATAGCCCTGTTTCTTGCAACTAATCTCAGAATTCTTTAACTTTAGTGTGTGCACATATTTTTTTTTTACCTTTCATCTTTTATACCTTGCAACTGAACTTAATACTAAGTATGAAGTATAATCTTAATTTTCATATTCTTTGGTATAAATGGAGGTTAAGGTAAGTTTCCGGATATCTAGGCTATTTAGAAATTAAGCTGAAGATATTATTTTGAGGATTTCATATAGCTTTTTATGCTCATTTTGGATCTCCCTTTATCTTCTTGTGTTTGCTTTTGTGAATGAAAAGAAAAAAAAATTAAGTTGTAACCCTGTTTTAGTGGTACTGTAGTTCAGCAACTATTGGAAAGTTAATATGGAATATATTCTTGTGATAGTTTTTTCATGTCTTAACATTTTAAGTTGAAGGCATTTGATTGCTAGGACATAATGGAAATGAATTTGACTGTATCTCATTGACCTAAAATATGACAATGAACAGAAATTATAGATGAACTTCATTTTATTCAGTACTGTTTATGAAACTAGTTAATAAGACTAGTTAATAAGAAAACTACAACTCAAAACCTCACTCTTTAATATTAATATATTATGTAATGTAAAATACAGGAGGTTACATATTTGAGAAATTAAAATTCTATAAACAGAACATATAGTGTTATGCATGCTTAACCTTAATCCTAGTGAATGATATTGGAATTGGACTTTACAACAGTTTTATAACCTTGGAGTTAAATATTATTTTGTATTTCCAATTTCCAATAGCCAGAAATATAGCCAGAGTTAGATTTTTTTTTCTAATAATAGCATTTAGGATTTTTAAAGTCATGATTTTAAAAATGATAGACATTCCAGGTTTTAGTCCTGATATTTTCACGTTTTACATTTGGAAAATGTTCATAAACTTTCATAAACTTAAAATATGTATCTGAGTGTTTTTTTTGAAACAAATATAAATGCCATTTGTTTATTTTCTTCTCTGATTTAAAAAAGTTATTGCAAACTTGATGCTATTTTACTCATCCCTTGAATCCAAATTGGGCAAAGAGAAAGCCCTTTGATCTCCGTAGTTAAACCATAGCTGTCAGTCTGGATAAGCCTTGTTCTGAAATGATTCCAGTTACCGGGTTTTCACTGTGATGTGTGCGATTTGTCATGTTTTCTTTCTAAGGAACTCGAAAGAACTGAATGTGAAATCAAACTTGAATTGGAAACTGTAATCAAAACTGGCAGACAAATTGATCAGAAGCAGCAGACCGACAGCCCCAAAGTGCTGGACGAGCAGCTGACTTCTGTGAAGGTATTTTATAACAACCTGGATGCTCAGGCGAGGACAGCCCCGCCCCGCCACTTCTCTCTCTCTCTGTCTCTCTCTCTCTCTCTGTGTCTCTCTCTTGTGCATTTTATTTTATTTATTTATCTAAATATATATTTTATTGATTTTACACAGAGAGGAATTGAGAGGGATAGAGAGTTAGAAACGTCGATGAGAGAGAAACATCGGCCAGCTGCCTCTTGCACACCCCCCACGGGGGATGTGCCCGCAACCAAGGTACATGCCCTTGACCGGAATCGAACCCGGGACCCCTCAGTCCGCAGGCCGACGCTCTATCCTCTGAGCCAAACCGGTTTTGGCTCTCTTGTGCATTTTAAAATTTAACTTCTGGGAGAAACTGTGTTTAAATTTTATAGTATTAATAATGTGTTCAGTGATTCCAATAATGTTTATTAATTTTTAAATGTGCTAATATTCCAATGAGTACAAATTGTATTGAAACTTATTTTTAATATTTAATCCAGATTCACTTTATATTTTCAATGACTATTGACATTTCAAAAGTAAACTTAAAAAATAATAGTCCCTGTTTAAACTCAAGTTATTGGCTTATACCAATATAAATTAAATTTAGATTGATATTTCAATTGAATAGGCTACTGAGCCGTGTTCAAACATCAGGTTCTAATAAATCTTATGTCACAAGAAGGTCACATTGGTATAGCAGGATTTAAAATCCTTTCAGGAAACAGCTATCATTTGGACATTTTAGTGAATCGGCCAGGAATGGTGCGCCATTTACTGACTGGATCCAACAGGCTGAGTGTCTTCTCTCACTGAGAATCTCAGTCTTGAAACCAGCGAAGTAAAAAAAAAAAAAAAAAGTGTGGAACTGAAAACTTGGCAGTATTAGAAAGCTGTGTTAGATTACATTTTAGATCCTTCTTGCATTATTAAATAGTAACTGAGTTTCTATAAGAGCCCAGAGAAAACCAGCTAAAATGTTATCACTTTCAAACCAGTGAAAATGGGCAGTCCCTACATTTCCTGACTGTTTTCCTCACTTCTGCAAGATTGGGTTGTTGATTTTGATTCATTTTGAGGCGCTATACCACTGGATCACATTTCTCAGCGCATCATTTTGGCATTACACTGCGGAAGTTCTTTTTGAAATGTTATATTTATTTATTGACTGGGCAATATATGCATGGGAATGGCTCAGACCAGGCTCAATCCAGTGGCTGTGTCACCTGGGTCATGGTCTTCCCCTCTTCAGGCTTCACCATCCTCCTTCGGATCTTTAGTTTATATGGAGAGGCCTGACCATGTCAAAAAAAATGTCTAGTTTACAAATAACCAAATTTGGGAAGTGGATAAACTATGAATTATATTTTAGAAAAGCTCCCTTTTCAATGGCCATAATCCCAGCCACATTATAAATGTGCTGGTGTTCCCCCGAGGTCTGTTCTTGTAACACATAAATGCAGAACTCTAGATTAAACATCTTGTTATTAACACGATGATTTTGGTCTTGAGTTTTGGGTTCATTTAGGAATTGTAACCATTTTCAGAGTCACTAACTCAATGAACATGTATTTGTGATCATTTTACTATACTTTTGAACTTACAGGGGAATATCATTTTTCAGAAGCTCAATGTAGAGACAGTGAAACTATGAAAGAAGCTACCTCAATTCACGAGTAGATGAACTGTGGTTATTTGCAAATAGTAGCCAGCATTTATTAAATTGTAGCCATCTACAAGTAAAAGAATTCAACTCCTTAAGGACAAGTGTGTGGCCCATCACCTTTGTTATTTTGAAAGTTCTGATTAGAGGACACAGAAAATAGAATTATTAGGGCAGATAAGTAGTCCACTCAGTTTAGCTTAGTTTTCTCTGAAGTTAGGGTCTTAGGGCCTTTTATTGTTTTATGTAGGATATTCATGTTCTATAATATTGTTCTCCAGCGTCAAGATTGTATATTGAATTACTGTATGTTATTTTAATCAAAACCCAATTAAATTTCTTGTTATGTTATCAATACTTATTTAACTTAGTTACATTTTTTAACAGTGAGGCCCTGAGGTCTTAAATATAATTGTGAGATTTAAAAAATGGTGAAATAATAATGATATTAAAATGTTTCATTTCATATGGAAGTTTATGATTTGCAGCATGTTTTCCTGTCCTCAGTAACTCAGGAAAGAACCTGTTATGCTTTCCTGTTTGCTAAATGAGTTTCGGTGGCATTGGTCCTAAAGCGAAACATATCTGTTTAAGATTAGGCTGCAGACGAAAATTAGAATAGAGATTGATAAGGGTTTGCATAGCAAAGCAGGGCAAAAATATAAAAAATCAAAATACAGTTTTAAAAAATTTGGTTCCAAGTATTGTACTTTTCCACAAAATAATCTTGTGCTTTTTTTCCGGTTAATTGTGGGGATATTTTAAGAGATATACATTGTTATTTTTAATGATTTTACAGGAAATTCCCATTCAACAGAGGAGAAGAGGCCAACTAGCTTCTGGAATTAAAGCCTCACTTATTTCTCAAGAGTATTTGGTTGAGATTACCAAGCTTTTCCGTTCTATGGACGATGCTGAGTTATCACTTAATGCTCCCGAGCTAACCAGTCACCTGTATACAGACTTATCTGTTCAGGAAAATGTTCTGAAGGTAAATCTCCAGGCAGGGCCTTTGAATCGCTGCAGTTAATGTAGAAATAATGCAAGGAATTTGTCATTGTGCCTACCTAGATGATCTGTAGCTTTTAAATCTTGGACCAAAGATTTAATAATGTGTATGAACAATAAACCTTTCCTGTATTTACCAAAGAAATATTATAAAAATTTAATTTTTAAAAGTAGATGTGGATTTTTAGTATGCAGTTACTTTTTCCATCCTCAGAGACTTTTTTTTGATTTAAAAACTTCTAAAAAATTTCTATATTGATTAAAGTATCACATATTTGTCCTCATTCCCCATTTCCATCCCAAACCCCTTCCCAACTATGCCCCCACCCACCCTGTTGTCCGTGACCACTGGTTAGGCTTACATGCATGCACACAAGTCTTTTGGTTGATCTCTTCCCCTTACCCCAACCCTCTCCTACCTTCCCTCTGAGGTTTGACAGTGTGATCGATGCTTCCCTGTCTCAGGGTCTGTTTTTGTTCCTCAGTTTATGTTGTTCATTATTTCCCCTATGTGAATCAAACACCTGCACAAAACATATTGCCTTCTTATAAACTGGACTGCCAGTTGGATATGAAATGTCAGCATTAATCTTGTCACCTATCATGATTTGATATTGGCCAATGGTTGGGGTCTGGGATGGGATATTGATTGTAAGTTAATTAGGGATCTAGAAGTTTTCAGTTAATTCACAAAACTATTAAGTATCATTAAGGCTTGTTCATATAATCTGATTATACTTATGCTAGAGGCCTAGTGCATTAAATTGTGCACTTAGAGGTGGTACCTCAGCCAGCCTGCGCCCCCTCACAGTGTGGGAGCCCTCGGACATCCTTAGGCTCCTGCCACCCGCCACTGCTGCTGCACTTCCAGCCATGAGCCTGGCTCAGGGCTCTGGCTTAGCAGCACTTCCCCTGTGGGAGCACAGTGACCACCAGAGGGCAGTTCCTGCATTGAGGGTCTGCCCCTTGGTGGTCAGTGCACATCATAGCGACTGGTCATTCTACTGTTTGGTCAATTTGCATATTAGCCTTTTATTATCTAGGATATGAGGTCACAATAAAATTGCTGATAGAGTTGATGGCTTTGATTGACAGCTCATTTCTGTCATTTAAACTAGCATTTTAAATATATGAAAACATAAATGATTTTAGCTTAAGCACTTCATTACCTGTACAGAATGTTATAGAATTTTTTTATTTCTGGACAAATGCCACATGGGACATGTGCTAGGATCTTTTTTTCTCTCACCATTGGGATATCATGTAGTGTTCTTTACGCTTTGGTCAATACCGGGTATTATTATTATTATTTTTTTTAAGTTTCCAGTTTTGATTAGTAAATATTATTATATTTCATTATCTATTAAGTAAGTATTATACCATATACATTTTTCATCTGTGATTTCATTCTTTTTTACCTTTTTGCTGGATCTTGTTAATGTTTGGCAATATATTTGTAGAATATCAAAGTCCAACTGGACAAGCTCGGAGAGCAGATCACAGTCATTCACGAGAAACAACCAGATGTTACTACACAAGCTTCTGGACCTGAAGCTATTCAGATCCAAGAGACACTCTGTCATTTGGATTCCAACTGGAATGGAATCAACAGGATGTATAATGATCGTAAAGGGTATGTGTAAATTAAGTTAAATTTTAATTTAAAAAAATAACTATAAGCTCATGAGCCATGACAAAGGTCACATGTACATTAAGATTAATGAGAGTATGTTTCACATCCTTGGAAGAGGCTCTGTTTAATAAATTGTGTTGAGTGTAGTTCCTTAAAGAAAGAGGAAAGAGATTACATATAGGTAGGTGATCATTTGCAACATAATATCTTAATAATTAAAGGAAGCACCTTTAATTTTAAATATCTAAATAGTCTCCATTTTCTTTAAAATAACTTAAGGGTTTTCATTAATGTTCACTTTCCCAACATGTTGATGATTAATGTGAGAGACAGGAACAGATAATTGGAATCCATATATAACCACAAACTCTTTAAAATTAACTTGTTAAGTAAAATGATTTTGAGCCTCCGTCTTTCTAGATTTTGACCAAGCCTATTAATAGGTGGAATTAAAAAAAAAAAAACACGAGGAGATTTTTGGCAGTAACTGGGTATATAGTAGAAAGGCAAATAAGATGTGAAATAATAGCCCAATATAAAGTACCATGTAAGAGAAAGTTAACACAGAAAAGTACATCGGAAAACTTTAGAGACATATACACAAAAATTAGGCATCATGGTCTTCATCTTTTTTGTTTTGTTTTGTTTTGTTTTAGCCTATAATCACCTATGTGTGATTATATAATCTTTGAAAAGATATCTTTCAGTGGCCTTTTGGTATATTTATTTGTATGGATTTTTAAATTCATCTGTATGCATTTAGAGAATATTGTTTTAAGTATACCTTTATGCATACTTCTATCTAATTAGACTTGTTTATTAGATAAAGATTAAATTGTTAAAAGTAATAACATCTTAAGGCTCTGCACTGCATTATGAGATTGGTTATTATACTCTTGCCAACAGTATATGTGAAAGTTAACCGAACACTTGTTAACAAGGAAAGGTTGTTTGTTGTTTCTTTCAGACCTCTGCCAATTGTATAGTGAAGATTGCATCTCAATGGATTTTCAATTCTTTGTCAGCGACATTTCAATATTCTTACATATGTTTAATGGCCCCAGTGTTATTTCTTCTGTCAGTTGTTAGGTCATATCTTTGCTCAGTTTTCTATTATGGTATTACTATTTACTGATTAATTTGTAAGAGTTTTTTTTTTCTACATTAAGGATATTACCTATTCATGTTTCTTGTTTATTGCTTAGTCCCAGCTTTTCATATGCTGTCTAATTTTGTTAACGGTATTTTTTGATGTATGGGTTTAATTTTACATAATTATACTTTATGAGTCTTTTTCCTTCCTGATATTGGTTTGTTTCATGCTTACAAATTACTTTTTGTGTGATATTAGTTAAATATTTATGTATCCTTTAAAAACAATTTTTTTTTGATTTAAAATGATCATTTAATAGCTAAGCCACCTGAATTTTATTTTTAAATATGTTTTGTATTAAGGCTCCAGGTGGGTGGTTCTATATACTGACTGTTCAGTATCAAGCCTAGGGACCCAGGTAGGCAATGGTAACGTCATCAGAAACCAGGAACTGAGGTGGTGAATGTTTTTGGGGAAAGATATCAATGCCAGTTGCAATATTTGAGAAAGCAAATTTGTATGTTTCTAGATTAAGGCTTGGATTTTGAGTCCTTTGACTCTCTGGAAGTCCATAGACCTTCACAATTCCATACTGCCTCCCATATGAACTGACCGTGATCAGAAAGGAGGTGATGACTTAGTGCCTCCTAGTTGAACATTTCTCTTTCTCTCTCTCTCTCTCTCTCTCTCTCTCTCTCTCTCTCTCTCTCTCTCTCTCTCTCTCTCTCTCTCTCTCTCTCTCTCTCTCTCTCCTGTCTCTCTCTCTCTCTCTCTTTCTCTAATATACGGATATACTGCTTAGATTTATTTGGTTTACTGTTTATATTCTCAGTGTCTTTGGAGTGCCTTTCTAGCAACATCTTTTCTTTATTATTGCAGCATCCCCAAAGCTGAAATTGTGGCTGTTATTTAGTTACTGCACATTTTTACCGAAGACGATAAATATTGTTTTAATGTTTTTTTCATAGTATTCTGTTTGAAGTGCTCTTAATTTTGTCATGCCCAATAGAATGTTGCTTGCTATGGGCACTTAACAAATATTAACTACATTTTCAAAATTATGTTCATGGGAGAAGGAAAAATAAACATTATTTTAGAGTTAGAGTTGTCAGGGATTATTTTATTATTTTTTAAAATAGTAATATCTTTTTATTATATAGAGTAAAAATTTTATTAATACTAAAATCTCAGGGGTATCTTCCAAGCCTTTCCCAGCACCACTTAACAAAATGAAAAGGCAGAAGGAAAGTGTTTAGGATCTGACTGCAGTAAAACTTATCCTTTTTTATACTTATTTTATACATTCTAAATATGACTAGCACTGGGCTTTGACTTTATCTTATTTCTAAAGGAGAGAGGATTAAATGGGCAACTCAGTAGTCCTTTGTCTCATTGCCTAACCTGGGCTTTGCAGGCACTTCCATACTGTACTATGGATTAGTCATTGCACAGAGGGTGTTAGTTTGCTAGAGTTACCTTAATAAGACACCACAGGCTGGGCGGCTTACTCAACATACATTTATTGTTTCCAGTTCTGGAGGCTGGAACTCCAAGATCAAGGCTCCAGCAGGGTTAGTTTGTATTGAGGCCTTTCTTACTGGCTTGCGGTTGGCCACCTTCTCCCTGTGTCCTTCATGTCTTTTTCTCTCTGCTTTTTTCGGACACAGTGAACGATATCTCTGGTGTCTCTTCCTTGACTTATTAGGATACCAGTTGTGTGGGGTTACGGCCCCACCCTTAAGACCTCATTTAAAAAAATTACCTCCCTGAAGGCCCTATCTCCAAATAGTCACTATAGGGGTTAGGGCTTCAACACATGAGTTTTGGGATCACTATTCAGTCCATCACACAGAGAATAAGGGAGGGAAAGGAAATTTTGAAGTATTTTGGCATTTTGGGTTTTGTTCTACCTGAGAAGTAAAACACCATAATTTTTTCCCTAAAAGAATAGAGTAATCATATTTGACATTTCATGGTATTAGAAATGTTAATTGCTGAAAGTTGGGTGGGTTAACTGCCTGTAGCTAATCCATCTTGATTTTCCAAACTGAAGAAGGCTGTCTTTCCAGGTAATAAGCTGCCTAGTATGTGTGCAGGCATGTATGTGAAAGAAAGGGGGGTAGGATGGTGCTTGAGCCAGTTTCTTGGTACGACACCTTTCTCTAAAAGGAATCATTAACTGTAATCCATTACGAAAACTGATCTTAGAGCAGTGAGTTGTGAATTCACTGATTTTTGAAGCTTTCAGTTTAAATTAGATTTGAATTTATTTAGAAAAAAATGTTTCAAAGCAGTCCTGGAAAGTTTGGAAACCTATTTTATGTTCATTTTTGTCCTCTAGTTATGTTGACAGGTCTATGGAAGAATGGATAAAGTTCCATTGTGATATAAATGACTTTGGTTTGTGGACAACGGAAGCTGAGGAGTTACTGGCTGATGCCTTGGCTCCAGATGGTGAGAAAGCCAGGGCCCACCAGAAGGTGAGTGCTCTCCATCACAGGATGCAGATCTGCTACTAACTGCCATATTCCTTTCTTCTTCTTTTTTCTTTTATTTCAGAGAGGAGAGGAGAGGGAGAGATAGAAACATCATTGATGAGAGAAAAATCATTGATCAGCTGCCTCCTCCATGCCCTCCACTGGGGTTGTGCCCTGTTCAGGAATCGAACTATGATCTCCTGGTTCATAGATCGATGCTGAACCACTGAGCCACACTGGCTGGGCCATATTCTTTTAGTATGTGGCATTTAAGATATATTTCAAAAGTTAGAGCTAAATATATGAATTTTTAGATGCATTACAACCTGCAAATTTTATTCCAAATCTATTTTTCAGTCATAAAGGCTTAGGAAACATTATTTACATTTTTAATTAAATTTTCGTGAAATTTAATTAAAAATACTCTTTAGTGGCTAATATGAAAAAAAAAATATTAAAAAAATTATATTTATGCCCAGCCAGTGTGGTTCAGTTGATCTATGAACCAGGAGGTCATGGTTCGATTCCCAATCAAGGCACATGTCTGGATTGCAGGCTGGGTCCCCAGTGTGGGGCATGCAGGAGGCAGCCAACCCATGATTCTCTCTCATCATTGGTACTTCTTTCTCTCTCTCCTTTTCCCTCCCTCTCTGAAATCAATAAAAGTACATTTAAAAAGTTAATATATATATATATATATATATATATATATATATATATATATATATATATATATATTTATAATGACACACGTAAAATTTTGTACCCAAGACTAAGGCAGAAAGATATCAGCATACCTCACCCCTGTTTTCTGTACTTAGCACTTATTGCCACTTCGTATTTTTGATAATTATTATAAAAGTAAATTATTCGTGAGCTATGTCAGGGCAGCTGCTCATGTAAGTCTAATTCAGTCTTGGAAAATATAACAGTAGCAAAATCAGTTCTGCTAATAAAATAGGGCTTTAAACATAATGGTCGAAAAGCAAACAAAATTTCAATTTACCATTGTTAAAATATTTTCTCTTTTATTATATTTTAAAAATGTATTTCATGGAGAAGATTCATGAGGCATTAACAAATACATTTATTTTTTCTCATATACATGTTATTTTTAGAAATATAGATGAGTGACTAAATTTAACTTTAAAATATTCTCTTTAAATCTGTTGCTTATAAATTTAGAGACCAGTGAAGCAATGTCTCAAGAAAATGCAGTTTACCTATCTGTGGTAGGACATAAGGGCATATGGATTTATTTTTCCTTTTGATATATGCTTTCAAGCACATATTTGGGAAAAGTTAAGCAATCTAATTTAATCAAACCTGATTGATGCTTATGCTTCAGTTGTAAACAGCTGCTATTTTCTCTATATTATTTATTACCCTGTTTCACCCTATGACATCCACAAGCGTGGGTGAGATTTCAAAATGGATTTTGTGTAGTGCGCTTACTGAAATTTAATGAAAATCTTTTTAAGTGCCTTTTTCATGAACATAATGTATCCCATGACTTTGTTCCTCTAGCTGCTAGAGTCTAGCATGTAAATTAATGCCTGGGAACCTGGGGGATTCCTTGCATCAGGAAATCTTAACTTAGTGTCAGAATTCATCTTGGGCTGTCCTCTGTTGTAGGCACTTGAGGAAAGCATCAGCAGTCACCAGCCCGGTGTTTCAGCCCTCAACGCCTCCTGGGACGGGGTTGTCCAGAGACTCGGCCCCACGGATGGGAGCGCCTTAAAAGACAAGCTGGACCGCCTAAATCAACGTTGGGCTGCGATCATCGCAGAGGTGAAGGATCGGCATCCAAGGTGACTGAGCCTCACTAAGCTAAGGGCACAAGGATAGACATTTAGGGCAGGGCCTTTTAAAGATACAATCAGAGAAGTCCAGAGTTCTCGTGTTGCCTGATATTACTGACAGTTAAGACCTGCACTGTCCATGTTATGCATTTTAGAACCCTCCTCCTAACTGAATGTTCAGGCTGTCCATGAAGTCCCACTTTTTGTGCAGTAGGATACACGTGAAACTTGCCTTGCTCTTTTTATTTCTGACTGTTGATTGTGATACGGTGACCATGTGGCAGGAACTGGAAGTAGTTGAAAGAACACTCTGGACTTCTGGTCTGAAGATCGGGGTTCAGGGTCAGGCTTCTCACTTGCTCATTTCCTGACTGGACCTTGGGATCTTCATTAGTAATCCTCTTGCTAGGTCGTTCTTAGTCACAGGGTGTGCTGTGCTCATATATGTGTCAGTGCTTGGCAAATAATAAATACCTCAACTCTTCCAGGTAACAGGATACATATGATGTATTGTTGTTTGTTCTTACGCTAAATTATGTTACAGTGTCCCAGATTTTATTAGGGTACCTTCTGGTTGTAAACACTTTTCCAGTGACTATAAAGTTCAACATTATACATGTGCTATATATTGCTTTAAAATTATTTTGAAGTTATTTTCCTGAGATGGTTAATAACTAATGGATAATTTCTAATTTGCTTAATACATTCTGTCTTATGAATGAGCTTTTTGGGGTGGGTTAATGGTAATTGTAGGCTAAAAGTTTCCAGGTACTTTTTCCTGCTAATCTTAACTCTGTAGATGATGTATTATTTTAGAACAATGCTAATATTTTGTGAACGGCCAACCTAATATCTTCTTAAGTCCAATACAGGCATACTTTGGAGATATTGTGGGTTCGGGTCCAGACCACTATAATAAATCCATCATCACAATAAAGCAAGCCACACATATTTTTGGGTTTCCCACTACATATAAAAGTTACATTTAAACTATACTGTAGCCTATTTAGTGTGCAATAGCATTTTGTCTAAACAATCCATTATGTACCTTAATTAAAAAATACTTTATTGCTAAAAAATGCTGACCATTATCTGAGCCTTCAATGAGTCATATCTTTTTGCTGGCTTGAGGGACTTACCTTCAATTTGTAAGAAAATGCAATTCCTGTCAAACACAGTAAAATGAAACACAATAAAGTGAGGTATGCCTATATTATAACATAAAATATTCAAGTATGACTGTTTGGCCTTTGGTTGTTTTTTATAGAATAACAACATCTATCATTTTGTGTGTTTTGGTAAGAAGCAATAGCAGTTTGGGTGTCTTGGTTGAGAGTTTGCCACAGAGCGGAGACAGCGTTTGGCACCTTGTACACAGGCCCCATTTAACTCCATCGAACTCTCTGCTAGTACAGGGTTGAGGAGCCTTTCCTCTGCCAAGGGCCATTGGGATATTTATACCATCATTTACAGGCCATGCAAAATTAACAACTTAAAAATTAGCCTGCTATATTTGGTCAAATGTTTAATTAACTCACCCCTAATGCCTTGGCAGGGCCAGACAAAATGATTTCTCGGGCCTTACAGTGCCCAGAGGCTGGGAGTTCCTCAGGCCTGCTCTAGGCCACCAGCAGGCCCATTCGTACAGCTTTACAAACTGAGGCTCAGAGAGGGGCGGTCCAAGGTCTCACACAAAGTTATTGATGATGCTAACTTATGCTCTCAAGTGCAGTTCTGTACAAACTTGGGAAGGCCACAGACCTCTAGCTGAGTTTTCTCTCTGTAAATAAGAACTGGGATATTTTCGTAGAGGAGTGTCATAAGAATTAAATTAGAGTGTTTGTGAAAAGCATCTTTCCTGCAATGCCCCCTACTGGGGCTCGAGCCTGCAACCTGGGCATGTGCCCTTGACTGGAATGGAACCTAGGACCCTTCAGTCCTCAGGCTGAAGCTCTGTCTACTGAGCCAAACTGACTAGGGGAAGAAGAAAAGATTTTAAGGAAAAAATGCTATGTTCTGATGAAGATGCAGTGTTGTCGCCAGGTGGGGTGATGAGCCATGGCATTTAGGCCTCTCAGGGGAAAGATCCTGAAACAGAGCTTTGAAGTATTTATACCATTTCCCATACATTCCGCCTGGGGAGGGCCTTCTAGGGAAAATAAGTAGAACAGGCAAAGGTGGGAGGGAGGCATGAAACAGTATGGCAGGGGAGAGACCTGCCAAGGTTAGAGGGAGACGAAGGTTCAGGGACCAGGGCCACGATTGGAAGCTGAGGTTCTTAGGATCTTCTATGCCATGCCCATGAGTTTACATGGGGAATCTTTCCAGCTTGAAAATTATCTATTTGCCAGGTCTTCTAAAGAAAAGGATGTACCCACTGGCATAGTAGATATTAGCAACAATACAGAAATTCTAAAGCTTTTTTCAAATGGATCTCTGTGAGATGTGCTAATTATAGCTTCCAGAACTAACACATTGAAGCCACTACTTATTTTAATCTTTTTTTTTTAAAGAAAAGAATAACGTACCTCTTCTCCAACATCTGATATTTTAACTAAAGTGCTTGTTTTTATAAATTCGTGGTTTAACATCACTTCAGTTAGTCATTTATCTTAACTCAGAGCCACGTTGGCACTTTAAGAGCTTAGATGTGTACTGTTATCATAGTCATCGAAAAAGCGCACGTTTCAATCTGTTTTGTATTGAGTGCCTGTAGTTAAATAACTGCACAGGTCAACAGCTCACAGTGTTATTTCTTAATGAGCAATTGTTGTCTACTGTTAGAACATGAATTTAAAGCTTGTTTTTATTCATAAGGATAACGTTTAAAATGTAGATTATATTTAGCTAGTCTACAGATGAAAATTTTGTGACTCAAATAAGCAGTATTGAAATAACTTGCTATTTTCCTTCATAGGTATATTTTCAAAATACTAAATTAGTCATGATTATGAAACATGAAACATTTAAATGCCAGCTTTTTTTTTTTCTTTTTTAAATGCAAGTCTATAATAGTATTTTAGGTGTTTCCAAAGTAGTTATTTTAGTGAAATACTCTTTGATACAGAGGGTAAATTACCTGTTTTGGTATTTTTAGTCTTAACAATAGTACTGTTCTTGATTTTTTTGTTTTTAATTTTGAAGCAGTATTTCCTCCTAATGGATACTTAAATTTAAAAACTTGTGACTTTCATTAGTTTTTTAAATATTAAAATACCCTCTTTTAAATATTACTGATTCTCTACTAAATATATATTTATTTAGAATATATATTTTTTTGTGGTTGAAAAGACAAAATTATAGCCATAAAAATATGGTGATACAATGTAATTTATTAAAAAATTGCATAATAATTTACATTATTAGCTATAAAATTAATGATACCACCCCAAGCTCTAAATAGCTTTCAAACCCTTTCTTAAAAATAAATAATCTTCTTTGTCATATGAGTTCTAATCATACTCTCATCTTCTGACACATGGATTATATACTTATAAATGTTATTCTTATAACATTTAAATGATCTAATTAAGACAGTTTCTTTTTTATATTTATAATAACTATTTGTGTCCTTATGTCCTTTAAAACTTTTCTTTATTTTCTAGATTTCTTTTTATGAGTAGGCTATATTTAAATATCAGTTTTATTTTAATGAACCAACTAGATTTCCATTTTCTAATACTTGTAAAAAAATTCCATTTTCAGTATCCTTTCTTTCTTTCCTGTGAATAAAGTGGAATAATAGTTGCCACCTAATGTTAATAATATCTCATGTAATGAAGTTTTTCTCTCTCTATGGAGTAATTATGTGCCTTTTCTTATACTTTTAGATCAAAACACTTTTCATGGTTCTTAAAAAGTCTATTATGTTGAACAGTGGGATCTAGCTTAAAAAATTCTTATTATTAAATTTCAATATAATATTCATGATGAGAGAAAATGACAGTCTTTAGTTTCAATGTTTTTGGATTTAATAAAGGAAGAATTCTTACATTATCAAATAATTGGCATTGCAGAATGTATACATTATTATTGACACATTAAAACGTATTGAAATAATTATCAGGAGTCATTTCATTTGCGGCTTACTTAGTACGGATATGCAAGGCAAATGTGTGCTTTTCTGCTTAATTGGATAATTTGTCCCAATATTTTTCAATAATATCTTCTTTTAGAATATATGGGAAAAATGAGCAAATAATGGAATATAAGAGTAGAACAGATGAGATTACCTGTTGGTTAACAAAGGCCGAGAATGCTGTGCAAAAGAGATCCACCACCGAGCTGGAAGAAAATTTCAAAGAATTAACGGTAAGTGGTTTGTCTCTACATTTGCCAATTGTTTTTTGATGCACGCACAGTTACACTAAAAATAAGATAAAATATTACAAGGAGAAAAAGGTAAGAAACTTTGTGCTTTGTGGTGTATGTCGTGAACTTTAAAGAGGGATACCTTGGACTTTCCCTCTAAAGAGCAGCTGTCTTTTGTTCTTGCAGAGGTAAGGCTTCCCTGATAGAAATGAGAAATCGTGTGGTCTCAGTATTAGACCTAAGGTTTTTAGGATACTTTAAGTAGACATCATCATTGTAGAATAAATTATTGCTTTGAAGTAAAGTTTTTGCTTTTGGATTTAGAAGATAATTGCTAATTACTAGCTATAAAGTTGAGTTTTGTAGAAACAAGAAAACTCTTAAGTGACTTGAGACCCAGGGTCATGGTTGTATTAATACAATCTTTTCTGTTTATCTACAACCTACAAGGGTTGTTTATAACTGTTTATTTATGCTACATATAAAATACGTAAGGATATATAAATAAATATAATCAAATAGCCATAAATTTTATATCTTTTTGTGTTAAGAATTGAAAGACTTATTGCAGAACATAAACATACTGTGTCCATATTTTTATTTTATAAAAGAAGAAATTGGGTGAGTATGTGAATGAACACAAAGGCATGCATCAAAGTTTGCCTAAAAGGATGCCTACTAGAGATTTTGTCTAAAGAAGTAAGATTGAGGCATTTTGGAAACGATTAGTAACAACAAAAAAATACTATGTGGGAAACAATTACTAAGTTTTCTTTTCAAAATGTGACATCAAATAGCCAACAAACTTGTTCCTGTTTTAACTACAAATTTCATTCATTTTCTTGGAATATTTGTGGGCCATTGCAAAGGGCAGGACAGTACAATAGGATCTGTAGAGATGAGGTAGAGAGAGATGCATCCAACCCTTTTTATGTTGTTTTGGCCTTTCATTGGAACGGACATCATTTGCATCATCTAAGAACAGAATGTTAAATTATCAATGTAGATAGGAGAGGATATGACTCTATTATGAGACAGGGAGCACCCGAGTGCACATTGCAGGAGGTTGGTCGTTCCCGTGTCAATTACAATTTGTTGAGATATGTTCAGGCTTCTTAGAAGTTTATTGTCTACTTAAGAAGTTAAAAATTTACATTTGTAAAATACCCAAAGTATGTTAGTTTCTAATATAGTTCTTGAACTTTCTCTAGTATGACACACTTCTAATCATACCTCTCTTCTGACACCTTTAGGACTTAAACCAGGAAATGGACGTGCAAGCTGAGAAACTCAGATGGCTGAATAGAACTGAACTGGAAATGCTCTCAGATGAAAGTCTGAGTTTACATGAAAGAGAAAAAATGTCAGAAAGCTTAAGAACTGTGAATTCCACTTGGAATAAGGTGTGTATTAAGAATTTCTTTATGGTAGAATGTCACTGATTTTACTGTACGTAGGCGAATTATGAATGTCCAAGAAGAACCAATGCTGACTGTGCAGAGAATTCCAACAAAAGCACTTTGGGAAATACTATTCTGGGATATTTAATTCATCCATGCAGTCATTCATTCCCTGAATAGGGTTTAATCGAACTTTCACTTTACGCCAGTCACCATTTTAATACAGCAAAGAGTATGTCACTCCTTCTAATCCAAAGAGTTTATTGTGGGGAGACAAGTAGCTAAGCAATTATAACATAGAGGGATCCATAGAGATATAAAAGTAGGGCATATACCTGGCCTTAGGGGGTAACTGGATGGCTTTTCAGAGGAGATCATTTCCAAGCTAGTTTGTAAAGCATGAATAAGAATTGGAAAGATGAACAGTGGGGGAAAGGGCACTGCAGAGAGAACAGCAGCAAGTGAAATGGTCTAGAAGAGACAGAGAATGAGCACAATGCACTTGGGTCCTGGAAGTGACTCAGCATGAAGTAACAAATGAGTGATGCTGGCAAACATCAGATCCTGGAGGCCGCACCATGCATCACAAGGAATTTAAGCTGTGTCTTGAGAACAGTTCATCGCTTTGAGAGCAGTGGGCAGCTGTCAAAGGTTGTAAAGCAGGAGAAAGTTACCTTTTGTAAGCTGACTATAGCTGAACTATAGAGATGGATGGAGTGATCCTAGGATGGATGTTCTTAGGATATCAGGAAGTCAAGTAACTCCTCTTAGCAAAACCCACTATCAGATCAGGATAGCTGATCTGGAAAGATCAATTATAGGGTCGGCAACTAAGTAATTGCGGATTTTTTAAAGAAAATCAAAGACAATTTTTTCATGGAACTAAATAACTTTATTCTGTAATGTATTGCCCATTTTGATCAATGACCTTTTGCCATCTTTCAGGCAGCATCATAATCCCACGTTCAAAAAACTTCTGGTTTTTATTAGCAAAAAACTGAATCAGGTACGATTTGACATCATCATCATTATTGAAATTTTTACCATTCAAGGAGTTTTGTAAAGATCGAAACAAAAAGTAATCAGATGGTGCAAGGTCAGGACTATGTGGTGGATGTGGCAAAACATCCCACGCAAGCTCCATTAATTTTTGCCGAGTGACCAAAGATGTGTGTGGCCTTGCATTGTCATGATGGAATACAACACCTTTTCGATTTGTCAATTCGGGCCGCTTTTCTTCAACTGCATTGTTTAATTTCGTTAGTTGTTCAATGTAGACATCAGAATTGATCGTTCGGTTGGGTGGTAAGAGTTCAAAGAAGACAATTCCTTTGTAATCCCACCAAACTGATAACAAAACCTTCTTTTGATGAATATCAGCTTTTGATGTTGTTTGAGTTGGTTCACCTGGCCTGCTCCACGATCTTTTCCGCTTGATATTGTTGTAAACAACCCATTTTTCATCGCCAGTTATCAGTCGTTTTAAAAATGGATCATTTTCATTACGTTTCTTTAGCAAATCGCAGCTGCTAATGCGTTGCGTTAACTGTGATTCTTTCAGTTCGTGAGGAACCCATGTATCGAGTTTTTGAACATAGCCAAGTTGTTTTAAGTGATTTTCAATGCATGTATGTGATACATGAAGCTTCTCTGCAATCTCACGTGTTGTACTGTGACAGTCCGAATTGATTATTGCTTTGATTAGGGCGTCATCAACTTCAACTGGACGACCAGAGCGTTTTTCATCTTTGAGTGAAAAATCACCAGAACGAAATTTGGCAAACCAATTTTGACACTGCCGTTCTTTTAAGGCTTCGTCACCATAAACAGCACATAACTTTTTATGAGCTTGCGATGCGTTTTTCCCTTTGCGGAAATAAAAAAGCAAAATATGACGAAAATGTTCCTTTTGATTTTCCATTTTTCAACGAACGCCAAACGAAAACTACAAAACAGATCAAAAAACTTTTTTTACTGATTAACAGCTGAATAGCCAACTATCAAATAACAAAATGTGTTTTACATTTGTACTACGTCTGCAAACCTAAAAATTCAACTGAAGCCATATATGTGTGAAACCCGCAATTACTTAGCTGCCGACCCAATAGTTATTAACTCTGTAAAGGAGGTTTCAGGAGACAGATGATGACTTAGATTTGGACATGTCTGAATATCTAATTGCCAGACTGAAAGTATATTTTTGAGAGTCCTTGGCATCTTTAAACTCTGTGTGGTAGATGTAACCATTAGAAACCAGGACCCAGGGAGAGAAGCCTGAGTCAATGGTAGAAACCAAAACTCCTACCCTTTAGAATGTTAGCATTTGATGGATGGGCAGATGAGAATGAGCTTATAAAGGACACTTAGAAGGTCAGAGAGAGTGGGAGGAAAGTCAGGAATACAGACTGTTCAGAGTTCAAGGGAGGGTGTGTGACAGCATTAAATGTTACAAAGGGCCAAGACAGCTAAGGACTGAATGGCGTTCTTTTTTTTTAATTATAATTATTTTTATTTTATTTTATTTTTATTTTTTTTATTTCAGAGGCGATGGGAGAGGGAGGGAGAGAGGGGCATCAGTAATGAGAGAGAATCATTGATTGGATGACTGACTCCTGCATGCCCCCTGAGACCAGGGAATGTGCCCTGGCTGGGAAAGGAACCATGATCTGGTTCATAGGATGATGCTCAACCACTGAGCCACACGGCTAGGCTGGATGGCATTCTTGATAGTAATGTTGGTGGAGTAGGGTCTTAAGCAAGACTGCAGTGGTAGCAGAGCTATCACGTAGGGTAACACTTTCTCTTTAGGAAACAAGATCACCTTTATTTATATGGTACTCTTCTCTTTCCACTTGGCCGGATGCTATAGGTATCCGCTCTGTGGTGCTCCCTCTGTGGAAGTGCTCTGACCACCAGGGGGCAGCTCCTGCATTGAGAGTCTGCCCCCCTGGTGGTCAATGCGCATTATAGTAACCGATTGTTCGGCTGTTTGATTGATTTGTATATTAGGGTTTTATTATATGGGATATATGTAACACTTTTCACATTGCAAGATGAACTGAAATTTTTCATCTGGTGAAAGAATGATGGAAATTGTAGTATTTGAAACTTAGATTTATTCCTTATTTATTGAAAGTTGTATGGAATACATTGTATGCAGTTTTCTAAGAATGAACTGGAATGGCATAGTCCTGAGACTATAAAAACTGAAAGAGTTGTTGGGAGATTTAAAAATGTATTTCTTTATTTACAACATATTGCTTATACTCTTGATTAATTGCTCTTAATTACCCTCCATGCTCTTTAAATTAAATAAAAATTAACAAATATTCATTGCAGTCTGAGAGAAACCTCATTCAATGCTTAAAGCATTGTGCAGAGCAGTGTAGTGTTTCATTTAATGAAAGTAACCCATAAATGCTGTAGTCATTCCTACCTTAGTAGTCTTCAGCAAGACCAGACAGTATTATGAGAGAAAAAGAAGAGTAGGAAAAACTTCTACCCAAATATCAATGCTCTTAAGAAATCAATGATATGGTTTTTAAGAGTTTAAGTAATTTTAAAAATGAACATCATTTGAACACTTCATAACATTGTAGGCTGAACTCTAGCTATAACTGACACAAAACATTAGGTAAGTTTAGCAGCTTTCAGGTGTATAATAGTGTTGTTACCTATAGTCGCCCCGCTGTACATTCGGTCCCTGGAACTTATCATCTTACACCTGGAAGTTTGTACTCTTGGTAACCAACATCTTCCAATTTTACCCACTCCTCAACCCCTGGCAACCTTAGTTCCACTCTGTTTCTGTGAGTTTGGTGTTTGTAGGCTCTACATATCAGTGAGATCATACAGTATGACAAGTGACTCCCCCCCACTCCCCTCCCCCCAAAGGTAAGGTCTTTATGTTATGAGAACTTACCATTTTCCATTATGGGTCTCCTTAGTATAATGGGTGGGACATTTTGTAATTGCCACTCCAATTAAAATATTACAGTTTGGTAGCCTGTTTGAAAGCTTTAAAAGACAAAAAATAAAATCACTAAAGTCTAAAATATTTTAACTGAGACTAATCTCTCATAATGATCACGGAAGGACCCACACATCATTGGGCTCCCCACAGCTGTGTTGCTATTGAGTAAAATTCTGCCATCCTGGAAAATTCTTCAAGTTCCCAGCAACGAACCTCTCTTTGGTGCTGGTTTGATATACCTCTTGGTTCTTGTTTGATATACCTCTTAGTTCTTAGACCTGATTGTATTGCCTTTGTACCAACTTATACGACCAGCTCAGTTCATCACTTATTTCTGACACAAGGTACAACATTTTTAATGAAAATAGATTTTCCATGCATCAAAGTTCTGTAGCACATCTGTCAAAGGTTTGCTGTACACTGAAAATCACTACCTTGATATTTAACATTGGTACATAAGATACAGAAATATATTTGATGAAATGAATTAGGGTAGAAGATGAGTTTGCAAGGCAGGGCTTTGATGATAGAACTTCCCTTGCAGTTTCTTTGTTGAACTCCAGTTCCAGATCTGTTCTCACTCTTTCATTGTCACTGAATAACTTTTTTTTCTTATCGTTAGCTTGGCAAGAGATAAGCTATTAATTACTTGTAGAAAATTACATAGAAATGAATCGATATTCTATTTATTGTGTCGCCTCTACTTTGAAAGGCTATAGCCCTGTTTCTTGCAACTAATCTCAGAATTCTTTAACTTTAGTGTGTGCACATATTTTTTTTTTACCTTTCATCTTTTATACCTTGCAACTGAACTTAATACTAAGTATGAAGTATAATCTTAATTTTCATATTCTTTGGTATAAATGGAGGTTAAGGTAAGTTTCCGGATATCTAGGCTATTTAGAAATTAAGCTGAAGATATTATTTTGAGGATTTCATATAGCTTTTTATGCTCATTTTGGATCTCCCTTTATCTTCTTGTGTTTGCTTTTGTGAATGAAAAGAAAAAAAAATTAAGTTGTAACCCTGTTTTAGTGGTACTGTAGTTCAGCAACTATTGGAAAGTTAATATGGAATATATTCTTGTGATAGTTTTTTCATGTCTTAACATTTTAAGTTGAAGGCATTTGATTGCTAGGACATAATGGAAATGAATTTGACTGTATCTCATTGACCTAAAATATGACAATGAACAGAAATTATAGATGAACTTCATTTTATTCAGTACTGTTTATGAAACTAGTTAATAAGACTAGTTAATAAGAAAACTACAACTCAAAACCTCACTCTTTAATATTAATATATTATGTAATGTAAAATACAGGAGGTTACATATTTGAGAAATTAAAATTCTATAAACAGAACATATAGTGTTATGCATGCTTAACCTTAATCCTAGTGAATGATATTGGAATTGGACTTTACAACAGTTTTATAACCTTGGAGTTAAATATTATTTTGTATTTCCAATTTCCAATAGCCAGAAATATAGCCAGAGTTAGATTTTTTTTTCTAATAATAGCATTTAGGATTTTTAAAGTCATGATTTTAAAAATGATAGACATTCCAGGTTTTAGTCCTGATATTTTCACGTTTTACATTTGGAAAATGTTCATAAACTTTCATAAACTTAAAATATGTATCTGAGTGTTTTTTTTGAAACAAATATAAATGCCATTTGTTTATTTTCTTCTCTGATTTAAAAAAGTTATTGCAAACTTGATGCTATTTTACTCATCCCTTGAATCCAAATTGGGCAAAGAGAAAGCCCTTTGATCTCCGTAGTTAAACCATAGCTGTCAGTCTGGATAAGCCTTGTTCTGAAATGATTCCAGTTACCGGGTTTTCACTGTGATGTGTGCGATTTGTCATGTTTTCTTTCTAAGGAACTCGAAAGAACTGAATGTGAAATCAAACTTGAATTGGAAACTGTAATCAAAACTGGCAGACAAATTGATCAGAAGCAGCAGACCGACAGCCCCAAAGTGCTGGACGAGCAGCTGACTTCTGTGAAGGTATTTTATAACAACCTGGATGCTCAGGCGAGGACAGCCCCGCCCCGCCACTTCTCTCTCTCTCTGTCTCTCTCTCTCTCTCTGTGTCTCTCTCTTGTGCATTTTATTTTATTTATTTATCTAAATATATATTTTATTGATTTTACACAGAGAGGAATTGAGAGGGATAGAGAGTTAGAAACGTCGATGAGAGAGAAACATCGGCCAGCTGCCTCTTGCACACCCCCCACGGGGGATGTGCCCGCAACCAAGGTACATGCCCTTGACCGGAATCGAACCCGGGACCCCTCAGTCCGCAGGCCGACGCTCTATCCTCTGAGCCAAACCGGTTTTGGCTCTCTTGTGCATTTTAAAATTTAACTTCTGGGAGAAACTGTGTTTAAATTTTATAGTATTAATAATGTGTTCAGTGATTCCAATAATGTTTATTAATTTTTAAATGTGCTAATATTCCAATGAGTACAAATTGTATTGAAACTTATTTTTAATATTTAATCCAGATTCACTTTATATTTTCAATGACTATTGACATTTCAAAAGTAAACTTAAAAAATAATAGTCCCTGTTTAAACTCAAGTTATTGGCTTATACCAATATAAATTAAATTTAGATTGATATTTCAATTGAATAGGCTACTGAGCCGTGTTCAAACATCAGGTTCTAATAAATCTTATGTCACAAGAAGGTCACATTGGTATAGCAGGATTTAAAATCCTTTCAGGAAACAGCTATCATTTGGACATTTTAGTGAATCGGCCAGGAATGGTGCGCCATTTACTGACTGGATCCAACAGGCTGAGTGTCTTCTCTCACTGAGAATCTCAGTCTTGAAACCAGCGAAGTAAAAAAAAAAAAAAAAGTGTGGAACTGAAAACTTGGCAGTATTAGAAAGCTGTGTTAGATTACATTTTAGATCCTTCTTGCATTATTAAATAGTAACTGAGTTTCTATAAGAGCCCAGAGAAAACCAGCTAAAATGTTATCACTTTCAAACCAGTGAAAATGGGCAGTCCCTACATTTCCTGACTGTTTTCCTCACTTCTGCAAGATTGGGTTGTTGATTTTGATTCATTTTGAGGCGCTATACCACTGGATCACATTTCTCAGCGCATCATTTTGGCATTACACTGCGGAAGTTCTTTTTGAAATGTTATATTTATTTATTGACTGGGCAATATATGCATGGGAATGGCTCAGACCAGGCTCAATCCAGTGGCTGTGTCACCTGGGTCATGGTCTTCCCCTCTTCAGGCTTCACCATCCTCCTTCGGATCTTTAGTTTATATGGAGAGGCCTGACCATGTCAAAAAAAATGTCTAGTTTACAAATAACCAAATTTGGGAAGTGGATAAACTATGAATTATATTTTAGAAAAGCTCCCTTTTCAATGGCCATAATCCCAGCCACATTATAAATGTGCTGGTGTTCCCCCGAGGTCTGTTCTTGTAACACATAAATGCAGAACTCTAGATTAAACATCTTGTTATTAACACGATGATTTTGGTCTTGAGTTTTGGGTTCATTTAGGAATTGTAACCATTTTCAGAGTCACTAACTCAATGAACATGTATTTGTGATCATTTTACTATACTTTTGAACTTACAGGGGAATATCATTTTTCAGAAGCTCAATGTAGAGACAGTGAAACTATGAAAGAAGCTACCTCAATTCACGAGTAGATGAACTGTGGTTATTTGCAAATAGTAGCCAGCATTTATTAAATTGTAGCCATCTACAAGTAAAAGAATTCAACTCCTTAAGGACAAGTGTGTGGCCCATCACCTTTGTTATTTTGAAAGTTCTGATTAGAGGACACAGAAAATAGAATTATTAGGGCAGATAAGTAGTCCACTCAGTTTAGCTTAGTTTTCTCTGAAGTTAGGGTCTTAGGGCCTTTTATTGTTTTATGTAGGATATTCATGTTCTATAATATTGTTCTCCAGCGTCAAGATTGTATATTGAATTACTGTATGTTATTTTAATCAAAACCCAATTAAATTTCTTGTTATGTTATCAATACTTATTTAACTTAGTTACATTTTTTAACAGTGAGGCTCTGAGGTCTTAAATATAATTGTGAGATTTAAAAAATGGTGAAATAATAATGATATTAAAATGTTTCATTTCATATGGAAGTTTATGATTTGCAGCATGTTTTCCTGTCCTCAGTAACTCAGGAAAGAACCTGTTATGCTTTCCTGTTTGCTAAATGAGTTTCGGTGGCATTGGTCCTAAAGCGAAACATATCTGTTTAAGATTAGGCTGCAGACGAAAATTAGAATAGAGATTGATAAGGGTTTGCATAGCAAAGCAGGGCAAAAATATAAAAAATCAAAATACAGTTTTAAAAAATTTGGTTCCAAGTATTGTACTTTTCCACAAAATAATCTTGTGCTTTTTTTCCGGTTAATTGTGGGGATATTTTAAGAGATATACATTGTTATTTTTAATGATTTTACAGGAAATTCCCATTCAACAGAGGAGAAGAGGCCAACTAGCTTCTGGAATTAAAGCCTCACTTATTTCTCAAGAGTATTTGGTTGAGATTACCAAGCTTTTCCGTTCTATGGACGATGCTGAGTTATCACTTAATGCTCCCGAGCTAACCAGTCACCTGTATACAGACTTATCTGTTCAGGAAAATGTTCTGAAGGTAAATCTCCAGGCAGGGCCTTTGAATTGCTGCAGTTAATGTAGAAATAATGCAAGGAATTTGTCATTGTGCCTACCTAGATGATCTGTAGCTTTTAAATCTTGGACCAAAGATTTAATAATGTGTATGAACAATAAACCTTTCCTGTATTTACCAAAGAAATATTATAAAAATTTAATTTTTAAAAGTAGATGTGGATTTTTAGTATGCAGTTACTTTTTCCATCCTCAGAGACTTTTTTTTGATTTAAAAACTTCTAAAAAATTTCTATATTGATTAAAGTATCACATATTTGTCCTCATTCCCCATTTCCATCCCAAACCCCTTCCCAACTATGCCCCCACCCACCCTGTTGTCCGTGACCACTGGTTAGGCTTACATGCATGCACACAAGTCTTTTGGTTGATCTCTTCCCCTTACCCCAACCCTCTCCTACCTTCCCTCTGAGGTTTGACAGTGTGATCGATGCTTCCCTGTCTCAGGGTCTGTTTTTGTTCCTCAGTTTATGTTGTTCATTATTTCCCCTATGTGAATCAAACACCTGCACAAAACATATTGCCTTCTTATAAACTGGACTGCCAGTTGGATATGAAATGTCAGCATTAATCTTGTCACCTATCATGATTTGATATTGGCCAATGGTTGGGGTCTGGGATGGGATATTGATTGTAAGTTAATTAGGGATCTAGAAGTTTTCAGTTAATTCACAAAACTATTAAGTATCATTAAGGCTTGTTCATATAATCTGATTATACTTATGCTAGAGGCCTAGTGCATTAAATTGTGCACTTAGAGGTGGTACCTCAGCCAGCCTGCGCCCCCTCACAGTGTGGGAGCCCTCGGACATCCTTAGGCTCCTGCCACCCGCCACTGCTGCTGCACTTCCAGCCATGAGCCTGGCTCAGGGCTCTGGCTTAGCAGCACTTCCCCTGTGGGAGCACAGTGACCACCAGAGGGCAGTTCCTGCATTGAGGGTCTGCCCCTTGGTGGTCAGTGCACATCATAGCGACTGGTCATTCTACTGTTTGGTCAATTTGCATATTAGCCTTTTATTATCTAGGATATGAGGTCACAATAAAATTGCTGATAGAGTTGATGGCTTTGATTGACAGCTCATTTCTGTCATTTAAACTAGCATTTTAAATATATGAAAACATAAATGATTTTAGCTTAAGCACTTCATTACCTGTACAGAATGTTATAGAATTTTTTTATTTCTGGACAAATGCCACATGGGACATGTGCTAGGATCTTTTTTTCTCTCACCATTGGGATATCATGTAGTGTTCTTTACGCTTTGGTCAATACCGGGTATTATTATTATTTTTTTTTTTAAGTTTCCAGTTTTGATTAGTAAATATTATTATATTTCATTATCTATTAAGTAAGTATTATACCATATACATTTTTCATCTGTGATTTCATTCTTTTTTACCTTTTTGCTGGATCTTGTTAATGTTTGGCAATATATTTGTAGAATATCAAAGTCCAACTGGACAAGCTCGGAGAGCAGATCACAGTCATTCACGAGAAACAACCAGATGTTACTACACAAGCTTCTGGACCTGAAGCTATTCAGATCCAAGAGACACTCTGTCATTTGGATTCCAACTGGAATGGAATCAACAGGATGTATAATGATCGTAAAGGGTATGTGTAAATTAAGTTAAATTTTAATTTAAAAAAATAACTATAAGCTCATGAGCCATGACAAAGGTCACATGTACATTAAGATTAATGAGAGTATGTTTCACATCCTTGGAAGAGGCTCTGTTTAATAAATTGTGTTGAGTGTAGTTCCTTAAAGAAAGAGGAAAGAGATTACATATAGGTAGGTGATCATTTGCAACATAATATCTTAATAATTAAAGGAAGCACCTTTAATTTTAAATATCTGAATAGTCTCCATTTTCTTTAAAATAACTTAAGGGTTTTCATTAATGTTCACTTTCCCAACATGTTGATGATTAATGTGAGAGACAGGAACAGATAATTGGAATCCATATATAACCACAAACTCTTTAAAATTAACTTGTTAAGTAAAATGATTTTGAGCCTCCGTCTTTCTAGATTTTGACCAAGCCTATTAATAGGTGGAATTAAAAAAAAAAAAAACACGAGGAGATTTTTGGCAGTAACTGGGTATATAGTAGAAAGGCAAATAAGATGTGAAATAATAGCCCAATATAAAGTACCATGTAAGAGAAAGTTAACACAGAAAAGTACATCGGAAAACTTTAGAGACATATACACAAAAATTAGGCATCATGGTCTTCATCTTTTTTGTTTTGTTTTGTTTTGTTTTAGCCTATAATCACCTATGTGTGATTATATAATCTTTGAAAAGATATCTTTCAGTGGCCTTTTGGTATATTTATTTGTATGGATTTTTAAATTCATCTGTATGCATTTAGAGAATATTGTTTTAAGTATACCTTTATGCATACTTCTATCTAATTAGACTTGTTTATTAGATAAAGATTAAATTGTTAAAAGTAATAACATCTTAAGGCTCTGCACTGCATTATGAGATTGGTTATTATACTCTTGCCAACAGTATATGTGAAAGTTAACCGAACACTTGTTAACAAGGAAAGGTTGTTTGTTGTTTCTTTCAGACCTCTGCCAATTGTATAGTGAAGATTGCATCTCAATGGATTTTCAATTCTTTGTCAGCGACATTTCAATATTCTTACATATGTTTAATGGCCCCAGTGTTATTTCTTCTGTCAGTTGTTAGGTCATATCTTTGCTCAGTTTTCTATTATGGTATTACTATTTACTGATTAATTTGTAAGAGTTTTTTTTTTTTCTACATTAAGGATATTACCTATTCATGTTTCTTGTTTATTGCTTAGTCCCAGCTTTTCATATGCTGTCTAATTTTGTTAACGGTATTTTTTGATGTATGGGTTTAATTTTACATAATTATACTTTATGAGTCTTTTTCCTTCCTGATATTGGTTTGTTTCATGCTTACAAATTACTTTTTGTGTGATATTAGTTAAATATTTATGTATCCTTTAAAAACAATTTTTTTTTGATTTAAAATGATCATTTAATAGCTAAGCCACCTGAATTTTATTTTTAAATATGTTTTGTATTAAGGCTCCAGGTGGGTGGTTCTATATACTGACTGTTCAGTATCAAGCCTAGGGACCCAGGTAGGCAATGGTAACGTCATCAGAAACCAGGAACTGAGGTGGTGAATGTTTTTGGGGAAAGATATCAATGCCAGTTGCAATATTTGAGAAAGCAAATTTGTATGTTTCTAGATTAAGGCTTGGATTTTGAGTCCTTTGACTCTCTGGAAGTCCATAGACCTTCACAATTCCATACTGCCTCCCATATGAACTGACCGTGATCAGAAAGGAGGTGATGACTTAGTGCCTCCTAGTTGAACATTTCTCTTTCTCTCTCTCTCTCTCTCTCTCTCTCTCTCTCTCTCTCTCTCTCTCTCTCTCTCTCTCTCTCTCTCTCCTCTCTCTCTCTCTCTCTCTCTCCTGTCTCTCTCTCTCTCTCTCTTTCTCTAATATACGGATATACTGCTTAGATTTATTTGGTTTACTGTTTATATTCTCAGTGTCTTTGGAGTGCCTTTCTAGCAACATCTTTTCTTTATTATTGCAGCATCCCCAAAGCTGAAATTGTGGCTGTTATTTAGTTACTGCACATTTTTACCGAAGACGATAAATATTGTTTTAATGTTTTTTTCATAGTATTCTGTTTGAAGTGCTCTTAATTTTGTCATGCCCAATAGAATGTTGCTTGCTATGGGCACTTAACAAATATTAACTACATTTTCAAAATTATGTTCATGGGAGAAGGAAAAATAAACATTATTTTAGAGTTAGAGTTGTCAGGGATTATTTTATTATTTTTTAAAATAGTAATATCTTTTTATTATATAGAGTAAAAATTTTATTAATACTAAAATCTCAGGGGTATCTTCCAAGCCTTTCCCAGCACCACTTAACAAAATGAAAAGGCAGAAGGAAAGTGTTTAGGATCTGACTGCAGTAAAACTTATCCTTTTTTATACTTATTTTATACATTCTAAATATGACTAGCACTGGGCTTTGACTTTATCTTATTTCTAAAGGAGAGAGGATTAAATGGGCAACTCAGTAGTCCTTTGTCTCATTGCCTAACCTGGGCTTTGCAGGCACTTCCATACTGTACTATGGATTAGTCATTGCACAGAGGGTGTTAGTTTGCTAGAGTTACCTTAATAAGACACCACAGGCTGGGCGGCTTACTCAACATACATTTATTGTTTCCAGTTCTGGAGGCTGGAACTCCAAGATCAAGGCTCCAGCAGGGTTAGTTTGTATTGAGGCCTTTCTTACTGGCTTGCGGTTGGCCACCTTCTCCCTGTGTCCTTCATGTCTTTTTCTCTCTGCTTTTTTCGGACACAGTGAACGATATCTCTGGTGTCTCTTCCTTGACTTATTAGGATACCAGTTGTGTGGGGTTACGGCCCCACCCTTAAGACCTCATTTAAAAAAATTACCTCCCTGAAGGCCCTATCTCCAAATAGTCACTATAGGGGTTAGGGCTTCAACACATGAGTTTTGGGATCACTATTCAGTCCATCACACAGAGAATAAGGGAGGGAAAGGAAATTTTGAAGTATTTTGGCATTTTGGGTTTTGTTCTACCTGAGAAGTAAAACACCATAATTTTTTCCCTAAAAGAATAGAGTAATCATATTTGACATTTCATGGTATTAGAAATGTTAATTGCTGAAAGTTGGGTGGGTTAACTGCCTGTAGCTAATCCATCTTGATTTTCCAAACTGAAGAAGGCTGTCTTTCCAGGTAATAAGCTGCCTAGTATGTGTGCAGGCATGTATGTGAAAGAAAGGGGGGTAGGATGGTGCTTGAGCCAGTTTCTTGGTACGACACCTTTCTCTAAAAGGAATCATTAACTGTAATCCATTACGAAAACTGATCTTAGAGCAGTGAGTTGTGAATTCACTGATTTTTGAAGCTTTCAGTTTAAATTAGATTTGAATTTATTTAGAAAAAAATGTTTCAAAGCAGTCCTGGAAAGTTTGGAAACCTATTTTATGTTCATTTTTGTCCTCTAGTTATGTTGACAGGTCTATGGAAGAATGGATAAAGTTCCATTGTGATATAAATGACTTTGGTTTGTGGACAACGGAAGCTGAGGAGTTACTGGCTGATGCCTTGGCTCCAGATGGTGAGAAAGCCAGGGCCCACCAGAAGGTGAGTGCTCTCCATCACAGGATGCAGATCTGCTACTAACTGCCATATTCCTTTCTTCTTCTTTTTTCTTTTATTTCAGAGAGGAGAGGAGAGGGAGAGATAGAAACATCATTGATGAGAGAAAAATCATTGATCAGCTGCCTCCTCCATGCCCTCCACTGGGGTTGTGCCCTGTTCAGGAATCGAACTATGATCTCCTGGTTCATAGATCGATGCTGAACCACTGAGCCACACTGGCTGGGCCATATTCTTTTAGTATGTGGCATTTAAGATATATTTCAAAAGTTAGAGCTAAATATATGAATTTTTAGATGCATTACAACCTGCAAATTTTATTCCAAATCTATTTTTCAGTCATAAAGGCTTAGGAAACATTATTTACATTTTTAATTAAATTTTCGTGAAATTTAATTAAAAATACTCTTTAGTGGCTAATATGAAAAAAAAAATATTAAAAAAATTATATTTATGCCCAGCCAGTGTGGTTCAGTTGATCTATGAACCAGGAGGTCATGGTTCGATTCCCAATCAAGGCACATGTCTGGATTGCAGGCTGGGTCCCCAGTGTGGGGCATGCAGGAGGCAGCCAACCCATGATTCTCTCTCATCATTGGTACTTCTTTCTCTCTCTCCTTTTCCCTCCCTCTCTGAAATCAATAAAAGTACATTTAAAAAGTTAATATATATATATATATATATATATATATATATATATATATATATATATATATATATATTTATAATGACACACGTAAAATTTTGTACCCAAGACTAAGGCAGAAAGATATCAGCATACCTCACCCCTGTTTTCTGTACTTAGCACTTATTGCCACTTCGTATTTTTGATAATTATTATAAAAGTAAATTATTCGTGAGCTATGTCAGGGCAGCTGCTCATGTAAGTCTAATTCAGTCTTGGAAAATATAACAGTAGCAAAATCAGTTCTGCTAATAAAATAGGGCTTTAAACATAATGGTCGAAAAGCAAACAAAATTTCAATTTACCATTGTTAAAATATTTTCTCTTTTATTATATTTTAAAAATGTATTTCATGGAGAAGATTCATGAGGCATTAACAAATACATTTATTTTTTCTCATATACATGTTATTTTTAGAAATATAGATGAGTGACTAA
The DNA here is from genome assembly GCF_964339955.1 of Pipistrellus hanaki. Classification (NCBI taxonomy): domain Eukaryota; kingdom Metazoa; phylum Chordata; class Mammalia; order Chiroptera; family Vespertilionidae; genus Pipistrellus; species Pipistrellus hanaki. Next base: position 88,992,415 of record NC_140508.1, on the reverse strand, counting down.
ATTTAACTTTAAAATATTCTCTTTAAATCTGTTGCTTATAAATTTAGAGACCAGTGAAGCAATGTCTCAAGAAAATGCAGTTTACCTATCTGTGGTAGGACATAAGGGCATATGGATTTATTTTTCCTTTTGATATATGCTTTCAAGCACATATTTGGGAAAAGTTAAGCAATCTAATTTAATCAAACCTGATTGATGCTTATGCTTCAGTTGTAAACAGCTGCTATTTTCTCTATATTATTTATTACCCTGTTTCACCCTATGACATCCACAAGCGTGGGTGAGATTTCAAAATGGATTTTGTGTAGTGCGCTTACTGAAATTTAATGAAAATCTTTTTAAGTGCCTTTTTCATGAACATAATGTATCCCATGACTTTGTTCCTCTAGCTGCTAGAGTCTAGCATGTAAATTAATGCCTGGGAACCTGGGGGATTCCTTGCATCAGGAAATCTTAACTTAGTGTCAGAATTCATCTTGGGCTGTCCTCTGTTGTAGGCACTTGAGGAAAGCATCAGCAGTCACCAGCCCGGTGTTTCAGCCCTCAACGCCTCCTGGGACGGGGTTGTCCAGAGACTCGGCCCCACGGATGGGAGCGCCTTAAAAGACAAGCTGGACCGCCTAAATCAACGTTGGGCTGCGATCATCGCAGAGGTGAAGGATCGGCATCCAAGGTGACTGAGCCTCACTAAGCTAAGGGCACAAGGATAGACATTTAGGGCAGGGCCTTTTAAAGATACAATCAGAGAAGTCCAGAGTTCTCGTGTTGCCTGATATTACTGACAGTTAAGACCTGCACTGTCCATGTTATGCATTTTAGAACCCTCCTCCTAACTGAATGTTCAGGCTGTCCATGAAGTCCCACTTTTTGTGCAGTAGGATACACGTGAAACTTGCCTTGCTCTTTTTATTTCTGACTGTTGATTGTGATACGGTGACCATGTGGCAGGAACTGGAAGTAGTTGAAAGAACACTCTGGACTTCTGGTCTGAAGATCGGGGTTCAGGGTCAGGCTTCTCACTTGCTCATTTCCTGACTGGACCTTGGGATCTTCATTAGTAATCCTCTTGCTAGGTCGTTCTTAGTCACAGGGTGTGCTGTGCTCATATATGTGTCAGTGCTTGGCAAATAATAAATACCTCAACTCTTCCAGGTAACAGGATACATATGATGTATTGTTGTTTGTTCTTACGCTAAATTATGTTACAGTGTCCCAGATTTTATTAGGGTACCTTCTGGTTGTAAACACTTTTCCAGTGACTATAAAGTTCAACATTATACATGTGCTATATATTGCTTTAAAATTATTTTGAAGTTATTTTCCTGAGATGGTTAATAACTAATGGATAATTTCTAATTTGCTTAATACATTCTGTCTTATGAATGAGCTTTTTGGGGTGGGTTAATGGTAATTGTAGGCTAAAAGTTTCCAGGTACTTTTTCCTGCTAATCTTAACTCTGTAGATGATGTATTATTTTAGAACAATGCTAATATTTTGTGAACGGCCAACCTAATATCTTCTTAAGTCCAATACAGGCATACTTTGGAGATATTGTGGGTTCGGGTCCAGACCACTATAATAAATCCATCATCACAATAAAGCAAGCCACACATATTTTTGGGTTTCCCACTACATATAAAAGTTACATTTAAACTATACTGTAGCCTATTTAGTGTGCAATAGCATTTTGTCTAAACAATCCATTATGTACCTTAATTAAAAAATACTTTATTGCTAAAAAATGCTGACCATTATCTGAGCCTTCAATGAGTCATATCTTTTTGCTGGCTTGAGGGACTTACCTTCAATTTGTAAGAAAATGCAATTCCTGTCAAACACAGTAAAATGAAACACAATAAAGTGAGGTATGCCTATATTATAACATAAAATATTCAAGTATGACTGTTTGGCCTTTGGTTGTTTTTTATAGAATAACAACATCTATCATTTTGTGTGTTTTGGTAAGAAGCAATAGCAGTTTGGGTGTCTTGGTTGAGAGTTTGCCACAGAGCGGAGACAGCGTTTGGCACCTTGTACACAGGCCCCATTTAACTCCATCGAACTCTCTGCTAGTACAGGGTTGAGGAGCCTTTCCTCTGCCAAGGGCCATTGGGATATTTATACCATCATTTACAGGCCATGCAAAATTAACAACTTAAAAATTAGCCTGCTATATTTGGTCAAATGTTTAATTAACTCACCCCTAATGCCTTGGCAGGGCCAGACAAAATGATTTCTCGGGCCTTACAGTGCCCAGAGGCTGGGAGTTCCTCAGGCCTGCTCTAGGCCACCAGCAGGCCCATTCGTACAGCTTTACAAACTGAGGCTCAGAGAGGGGCGGTCCAAGGTCTCACACAAAGTTATTGATGATGCTAACTTATGCTCTCAAGTGCAGTTCTGTACAAACTTGGGAAGGCCACAGACCTCTAGCTGAGTTTTCTCTCTGTAAATAAGAACTGGGATATTTTCGTAGAGGAGTGTCATAAGAATTAAATTAGAGTGTTTGTGAAAAGCATCTTTCCTGCAATGCCCCCTACTGGGGCTCGAGCCTGCAACCTGGGCATGTGCCCTTGACTGGAATGGAACCTAGGACCCTTCAGTCCTCAGGCTGAAGCTCTTTCTCCTGAGCCAAACTGACTAGGGCAAAAATTGATGATTCATGTCTTCATTTGAAGAGAGCAAAATTAAATAAAGATGAATCTGAGGACCAGAATGCTGACTAGGAAAGGACCTTGGGAAAATACTTCTGTGACAAGTATTAAATGTTATTGAGAGTCATGAATATTTTAGATTTATTTTTAATAGATGGTGAATATAAGTTTAGAATAAACTGAGATCATGTTACTGAGCATACATCCAAAAGCAAATGTTGGGGAAAGACCAAGATCTTGCACTTGATATCATTCCTTTAAACACACACACACACACACACACACACACACACACACACACACATATATATATATATAGTTGATTTCATAGAGGAAGGGAGGGGAGAGAGAAATAGAAACATCAACGATGAGAGAAAAACCATTGATTGGTTGCTTCCTGCACACCCCATACTGGGGATCAAGCCCACAACTCTGGCATGTTCCCTGACCAGGAATCGAACCGTAATCTCCTATTTCATAAGGATACACTAACCATTGAGAAACACTGGCCTGGCTTTCTGCTCATTCCTTTAAAGCAAGGTCTACCCTTAACACTGACTTCTCTTGCGAACAAAATATTCTCTGCCTTTAATATTTCTGTAAGCTCTTCTACCACTTTTCTTTATAATTGAAAGCTGGTGTTCCCCTTAATTGCCTAGTTTACTTAAATTTAATTAAATTTAAGTTTAATGTGTCCATTTTCCTCACCTGGCAGCCATTGGGAACCAAACAATCAGAATGTCAGCCAAAGACTTCTAGTATGGCACCCATGGGACACTGGATGAACAGGAGCCCTGCCACACAGCTGGTGGCAGGGAGAGGTGGCAGCCTCTTCACTGTGTCCAAAGAATTGCTTCTCCATCTGTCAACAACTTCTCCTTAGAAGGGAATACAGCCACTAGTCCACCCTCTCACCAGCTAACTGCTTCCTCCTGATCTGCTAGGCACTCTCTTATTTTCCTCATTAATTTAAGCATCTGACCTCCCTTTAATTTTCCATCTTTTCTTCAGTTGTCATTTTTGGTGTGGATATTGATAATTTTTTATTTTTTCACTGCCAAGTGTCTGTATTTACTTTATCTATAAAAGTCTTTATCTCTAGTCTGTTTCCAAGTCCCATAGCCTTGGCCCTACCTATCAGTTCATGACTCGTGTCATCTTGGCGCTCCTGAGACACTCGATCTTCAAGAGACCAAGGGCAGATGTTCTCCAGAGCACACGTATTGTTTTACTACATTCCACCTGCCCATGTGCATTATCTCTCAACAGGGCCCATTTGGAGGCCAGTTCTGACAAATGGAGCGGGTTGCTGATGTCTCTAGAAGAACTGAACAAATGGCTGAATATGAGAGTTGAAGCGCTCAAACAACAAATGCCTATCGGAGGGGATGTTCCAGCCTTACAGCTCCAATATGATTATTGTAAAGTAAGTTGACCACATAAGGTAGGTATCTTTTAAAATTAATTTAGATTTTGGTGAAATAAATACTCAAAATAAAATTCTAGATAAATATCAGTTGAACCAAGTATCACAGATTCCCCCCACCTCCACTTCTAAATTTCAATATTTATACATTTATTTTAAATTGTATTAATTGCTTCCATTCATTTCAAATTAATTTTTCTCTTCGTATTTAGTTAAATACGAAGAGAAAAATGTAATGTTTAAAAAAAACCTTACATCTGAAACATAATATTGCTCTTAGGTAATTATGAAATTTATCTAACTTTCCAATAGTTTTAAAATATTAATATTTTATATTGGGGATTTTTTTTTACTATATGTAAATCTTAAATTTAAAAGTCATAGAATCAAAGAATTACAGACTTTATAATAAATTAAAGTGAAAAAAATAAGGACTTGTAGTAGTAAGAAAATAGCTTATTTTCTTACTTTCGTCTTATAGCAAATAATAGTAGTATTTAAGATCATTTTATTTTTTCTTTTTCTGAACTTAGATCTTTTTTTTAAGTTACATTTTCATTCTGCTCAAATTTCTGTCTTTGTGCAAATGTGTACTTCTCACTGATAAGCAGATATACTGAAATGTTATCAACTGACAGATTAATTCTTAGAGCCTTGCATTAGTTCTTTGCCTTATTGACTTTTAATTCATTTATTATTCCTTCATACTAATTTCTCATATTACATATCAGGTTATTCTGTTATATATTTTAATCTCCCCACATGCAATGCAAGTTCTAAACCTGTGTATTTTAATGTGATGTCAGAATGTTATTCCTATTTAAAAAATGGCAAACACCAACATACACATCTTTAAAGGGAGGTATTATCTATGTAATATAATGCTTCAATGCAAAATGATAAGACCATGAGATTTATTTCATTTTGAAGCTTTCTGATAAGGTTATTCAAATTACGATTTGGGTAAACTTTCTCTTTCTACTTAAAAAGAGAATATGATAAATAACTCAAACATGAATTACTATTTCTTAAATTTTCTATTTAATATTTTCAAACTGCAGTTCACTCCAGGTAAAGTGATACAGTGGATGAGGGAGGACTGCTGTAATGGTTTTATAAAGGTGGGGACTGATTGAACTTGCTTCCTTGCTGATGGGAATGATCCTGTAAAGTGGGAAAAGTTAGTGATGCAGTGGGGAGGGTACCACTCAGGAACAGTGACGGGTGGAGAAGTTTTAGGGAGAAGGGCAAAGAGTTCATCCATTTTAACAGGCACCTGTCTGACTTACTTTATTTTGAACCACACAGTACTATTTAGAGAAGTTGAATTAATTTGACATAATCTCTCAACGCTAAATTAGAACATGTAAAGATTATGAGATGAATGTGTTTCACTTCATTTTCATACCAATGTGACCTCTCAGTTATGTGAGGGCATTCTTCGTTCATTCCACACCCTTTCTCCAATAGAATGCATGATTGAGTTTAGAAAGGGAAACCACACAAGAATCACTGAAAGTGTATGGTTCAGGTAAAATTTCTTGTTGGTTTGTCAATTCCCTCAGGTATCTTCTGACCTTTGATTAACCCAGTGTAATTCTTATATTCAAATCTCATAAGGGTTTGAACATTAGGAACTTAAACTGAATTACCAAGATACATAGGCAAACGTATTAAAATAATGAATTTGAACATTATCTTTAAAATGGCGACAACCCACCATAAAATTTAATGTGTGCGCGCATTTCCCCTGGTAAAACAATCTGAGATTCCTTCTGCAAACTGTAACTTCAAGGTCTTGCTGTGTTATGAAGCTAGTTAACGTGAGAAATTGACCTCTTGGTACAAGTGCTTAAAATTAATTTCCAAGTTCTCCTCCTACTTTGCCCCCTATGTTGACTTCCTTTTTATCAAATATTGAATGCATGGCCCCATACAGTCTGTTAGTAAAGAGAAGTAGCAGTTCTCTAAGTGAGCGTGCACCTGCCTGCCATACTCCCATTTAGTTGTGTGCAGTCTAGTCTGTCACCTGAACCTGACAGGTATAAATGGAACCTCACCCCCAAGGGTTTATCCAAGTCTAGAGGGAGAATCAAAGTAGCCTAATAGCTGGTGGTGAAATGAACAGTGGACCACAAATACAATCAAGAAACAGAGGTCTGTAAAACCAAGTAGCACAGGCCACCTCTTTATTCAGCCCAATCCTAAGGAACTAACTGCCGCTGAACATATTTAGCCCAGAGACAAATTTATGTATCTCACGGTTCATTTCTTTATTCAGGAAACTTCTATATTACATCTGATGTTTGCCAGATACATTGCTAGATACTGGGCATGCATCAGTTTATGACTGTTCCTGCTCTCACAGATGTCCCCCTCTAGCAGCAGAGATACGTTTGAAAACAAGTAATGAAAGTAGATATCAAAAGTGCTGTAATGTGAGCTTGAACACAAGCCAGGGAGGCCCAGAGGAATCGTGATTATTTGTACTTGGGAAGACTGGGTAGGGCTCCATAGAGCAAGAGGCCTTTGAGCTAGAAAGTCACCATAGAATAAGAATACACTACAGATTTTTACAAAAACTTTTGGCAGAAAAATCCTTGAAATTAACCAGGGTATGAACCAGAGTATGCAATGGAGGTCTTGCTCGTCTCCCTTTTTTATTACATGTAGAATAAGACTGAATATATTTGCTGGATAAAGAAATACACTATGTATGCATGTATTTTAAAAATGGAAGAAATATTATTTTACCACTATAAGAAGCTGAAGGTTTCTATCTTAATTTTAGCATTCATGCTTATTTTCCTGACTGAGGCATCATTTTTGTATGCCAATGTGATGGAACCAAAATAAATTTATATAGTGTGTGTTCACTTAGGGACATTGACCAATATTTTTAAAGCACTGTGTAAGGATATTTTTTTTTCAAACATTTCATCTGTATGCCAATGAAAAGTAAGCTTGTTTTCTTCCCCCTTTTCATGTGGTTTTATTAGTGCTATCGAATTTAATGACTGTCCAGCCCCATTTGCTGTCATTTTATGACTGCAGATCCATATATGCTGATTTAGGTTTGAAAGCAACTTGGGGGGGAAAGGAAATTGAATTCTAACAGATTCTCTTTATGTGATATCAATTATTTTTTTTTCCTGTTTACATTCTTCAATGAACAGTGCTTTTGTGATACCAAAAGCTAAGGAAGCCTGACGTACCAGCAATATTTCTGTTCTAGGTCCGATGCCTTGTGTTTAGGGCCATGCAGTCACTGTCAGGCAGGGCTTTGCTCTTAGAAGGGCCTGCACTTGGTTACCTGCTCTGCTGCCTCTTTAAATTCTGAGCACTATTGGACCAGGCACTGTGATTTCAGTTCTCAAAGAGCTCTGCAGAGTCTGTACCCGGACCTGCTTGCATTGAGAGGGAAAACATTCATGTCTATATTTTGGTATATATAAACCAACACTTTTACAATAATGAAAGCCCTTTCAAAATTATTTTACCCCCACACCCTCTTTCTCTTCCAATAAGTAAGCCATTCTGAGCCCCTTACATGATCCTCATTGTGACTTGTGATGGCTGCTTCTTAGTGTCAGCTGGGTTGTGATTAGTGGTTTCTTTCTGGTCCTCTCTTTCCTGTGGACGCATTCAGTGTTCTTGTGTTCTATCTCTTTACCTGACTTCTAGGTCACCGCTCTTTCCTCATATTCTTCTCACCTCACTGTTCATGGTGAAACAAGAAGCTGTTGATTGACTTGTGAGACTTTCTGACTTAAGCCACAGCAGTCCCTTCTTTATCCCTTCTTATCCTTTAGTCCCTGCTCTTCCCACTAAATTGCTGCCGGTGGGAGGAATGTGCCCAGGCCTTCAGGCACTTAGAGTTGAATGAGGAGTGATTTTCTCTGCTGTCTGGCAAGTGATAGGAACCCAAGAGCACCCTGAGTTTGAAAGGACAGAGAAGTGGCCGGAAAGGTGGGCTCTGCCAAAGCTTGGCTCATAGAAATCATCGCGAAGGAAAACTGATTTTTCTTAGTTACCTTCTGGTGTTTGAATCAGATGTTCATTAAGCTGACATCCCTGGGCTTCGTTTGGTTTGCATGAGCATGCAGAAGTTACATATACCAGGGAAAACAGACACTCGATTACCTCACCTCTATTTTGTTTACTAAAATTGCTTTCTCCCTTACCACCTTTAATCTAATTCCAATTTCGTTTTCATTTACAGTTCACATATTTCTTTTAACAGGTAGCTTGCAACCCCCTCCGCCTCCTGCCCTCACCTGTGTATTTCCCCAGTGCCCTATGTATACCCTTCTCAAAGGTTTGTGGCACTTTCTATATCCTCACTAGCGTTACTTTTTTCCTCTTTAGTAAAAATTCCTTGAGAGTTAGGATCATGGCTTACTAATTGCTGTCTTCTCTTGTGCCTGGCATGTTACCTTACAGATTATACAAATTGTTTTTACATTTTTATTTTGGTGGAAATTTTTGTCGGAAAATTCTGTTATGCTCTCATGCCATCTTAGAAAGGGAGAGAAGTTTAATATTTTCTTACGGCCGTGGGACAATCATGTTGCTTTCCATTTATTATTATTGACTCTTGAGTTTATCTGAGACTATATTTCATTATACGAAACTTTTAAATATAGTTTACATTTAATTTTTAGAAATTGTTCTGTCTCTTTCTTCTTGTTAACCTGATTCTAGTCTGCTGCTTGTAGACAAAGCTTCATTTTACCTGTATGTGTCTGCAGGGGGCTTGCAGCTCTTTCCGCATAGGTACTAGGAGTGGAACATGCGTAAGCTTTGTGACAGCACTTTTAGGTCAATGGCCAAGGCTTGAGTCCCCAAAGGAGCTAGATGTCAGCTGTATGGAGATCGTTCTTCAAATACCACTGTCTTTGAGATGCCTCTGTGACCACTTATATGAAATATTAGTGACCCCCACACCTGTGCTAACCTCCTCTTTCCCTCTGATTCTGGGTGGTAGATGGCTACAATAAAGAACCATGCTTCTCAGTAGCTTCCTGTGCAGAGGGTGGCTGCTGTTCCCCTCAAGAGAGTCAGTATAACAATGGGATGTGGTGGAAGTGATGTGCAGATTCTAGAACTGCACTGACTTATATGGTAATCTTTAGCCACAGGTGACCATTTATCCTTAAATGAAATCAGTTACAATTAGGTAAAATTTAAAGTTTAATTTCTCAGTTATATTAGTCGTATGTCAAGGTCAAAATAGCACAGGCAACTAGTAGTTACCATATTGGATAGCATAGTTTTAAAGCGTATCTATCATTGCAGAAGGTTTCATTGGGCAGAGCTGTTCCAGAATCTATCCATAGAGATCTTGCAGCTTTCACTCTGCCCTTTGGGAACTCTGGTTACTGTGATTTAAAGAAGCCCAAATCCAGCCTGTTGGGCAGGGCAATTGGAGACCAGGTAGAGGAAACTGAGTTGTTCCAGCCAGACATGTGAGTGAGGCCATCTTGGACTTCCACCCCATTCAAGCCAGAGATGACTGCAGGCTCTGGAGTAACCTCTGCTGGCACCAGCTAGGTTGCTAGTCAAATTGCCAGCTCATAGAGTCATGAAAAATAAATCATGATTGTTTTAAGGCAGTAAGTTTTGATGGGCTTGATAACAAGAGCGAAAATGGATATAACCTTCAAGATAATCACTACAATAGTTTTGAAATTATTTGAAACTATGCCCTATGCAGTTATGTCATGATTAGGATGTGGCAAAAATGGGGCAGATGAAATGAGCTCACATACCACTATATTTTTAGTAAGATCAGTTCCTTGTTTATCTAGGGAGAAAAAAAGAATATTTGCTATGAATAAAATAATGGCCAACAGCAAACTGAAATACTTAGTGCTTATTAGCTGACAGATGATAGGAGAAAACTCACTTTGTTTCTGAAAATTATTCAACAATAATTTGCAAAGTAGATAGTTCAAAAAATGCAGAGCTACCTGGAATTCAATAGTTATTCCAATTTAAGATAATAAGATTTGGGAACTTTGGGATATTTTGGTTGGCCACATTTTGTGATTCCACATAGTATTTAATTCTGAAAGCAGTCCTTTTTATTCATTATTTACCAAGCACATATTCAGTAACAATCCTATATAATAAAAGGCTAATATGCAAATCAACCAAAGGGCATGACAACTGGTTGCTATGATGCACACTGACTACAAGAGGGCAAACTCTCAATTCAGGAGCTGCCCCCCTGGCGGTCATTGCGCTCCGATAGGGGGAGCATCGCTCATCCAGAAGCCAGGCTCATGGCTGGTGAGCGCCTAAGCCAGCAGGTGGACATCCCCTGAGGAATTCTAGACTGCTAGAGGGCACAGGCGGGGCTGAGGGGCTCCCCTCTCCCCCAGTGCAGGAATGCCATGCACCAGGCCTCATTCATATATATATATATATATATATATATATATATATATATATATATATATATATATTGGAATTGAGAAGAACTTCAAATGATTGAAAAGTGAGCCTTACTCTGGAAGAACTGACACTATATTTAGGATGAGTTCTGTTAGGAATACAAAATGCTCTGGAAACACTAACATATGGGATAAAAACACTCAACATGTGGAATGAGTTATTACTTAGCAGGTGAGAGGGGATAAGGTTAGGAAATAAATTACCTTCAGCACTATTTCAGAGAAAGAACAGAATTAAAATGTATAGCACAGTGGCTTTTAGTATATGTCCAGAGTCACATGATCATCATCACAATCTAGTTTTAGAACATTTTCATTATCCCAAAAAGAAACCCTTTACCCATGACCAGTGACTCAGCCATCTCCCCTCCTAACTCCTAGACCTAAGTAACCACTAATCCACTTTTTGTTTCTATACACTTAATTAACTGTTTCCACATTTTATAATGGCATTTATATCTGTTTTTTTCACTTAGCACAATGTTGTCAAGATTCATCATGTTGTAGCATGTATCAGTATTTCATTTTTACTGCTGAATAAGATTTCAGTATATGCATATACAACATTTTATTCACCCTTTCACCAATTGATGGATATTTAAGTTGTTCCCACATTTTGGCTATTATGAATAACATTGCTGTGAACATTCATGTACAAGTTTTTATGTGGACTTATACTTTCAGTACTCTTGGGAATACCCTAGGATTAGGATGGCTGGGTCATATAGTAACTCTATGTTTAACATTTTAAGGATTACCACACTGTTTTTCAAAGTGGCTGTACCGTTTCATTATTCCACCCGCAGCATATGAGGGTTCCAACTTCTTCACATCCTTGCTACTACTTGTTATGATCTGAAAACAGAACTGTTTTGAATGAAAATATAAAGTCATTAAAATAGGAAAAATTCCAATTAGATGATGTTATTCTCACTTGAGACAGCCCATATGTCACGTGATATCAGAACCTACAGCTGAATGCCACTTTGTAGCTGTGTATACAAAACAACTCTGTTGGAGTCTAATTATCTTATCATAATGTTCACCAGGTGCTTAGGAAATGCTGTTTTTTTCATGTCTAACTGAGAGGTAAAGGATGGTGAAGTGATTGTATGTGTAATGCTGTTGAAAGTTAAGCCCATTTATGACATGCAATTAAATGTAATGGAAATAGAACAAATTGATTCACAAAATTAAATTTTCAAATAGATACCATTAAATGTATGCTGTCCTCTCGGACATTTGGCTATTGAGTTGGCATTGGTGCTCCGGCCCCACATTTTTCCTTACCTGGCATGGTTCCCACCTGCCCACTAATACACTTAATGAACTGTTCTACTTCTATTCCTTGGCATATCAACGGAGTTCATGAGACAGTTCCTGACAACAGCCTGTGGAGAGCAGATTGTTTTATGAAGTGCTGGAGTTTAATGTGGTCAGGAAGGAAAATTGGATTCTCCAGTGATGTGCAGCTTTCAAAGACTCAGATTTGTTTTTCACAAATCCAGGCGACCTGACAATTACAGTATAAAATGGAAGATGCCAGTCTGACAGTCACTCCTCCACCCCTTGTCAGTGGCTTCCCAGCGCCCACCTCTCAAACTCGGCTGTCGCTGCTCTATCTGTAGTAAATATTTGTCGTTTCCTGAATGCTCACTGTCACACTCTCTTATTCTGCTGATGTCTAGGTTCCTCTGTTGGGAGTACAGATAGAGGCATCACCTTCACCAGGAAGCATTTCAGAGCCATCTAAGCTCTGTTAGGTCCCAAGCCATCGATTTGGGTGCCTTTTCCACCTCGGTGGATAAAAACAGGAAAGGTCCTTGGCCTTGTGGAGATTATATTTTATCTGAAAAAAAAAGACAGAAAACAAACAATAAGCATAACTAAATACCTGCCTTGCAGAGTACAAGATGATAGGTGTAGGAAATACACCAATGGCGCCGCATAGTGATGGGGATGGGACAGGTCGTGGAAAGGTGGAATGCTCCATTAAATGAGCGGGGTGGGGGGGGGGGAGCTTGCTGAGAAGGCCTCATGGGATGAGGGATCTGCCCTGTGGATATCTTGGGAAGGGCTTCCCAGGCAGAGCCCACTGCCAGCGAATGAAATGACCCATGGTGAGATCATCTGAATGAAATTGATAAAATTCCAGCCATCAAGGAAGTTGACCAGTTTTCCCCAATATCTTTTCTGTAGACAAATACATTTTTCCATTTGGATTTTTTGGAATTCTAAAAGAGTCTGGAGACAAACTCCTTTGCCACCTCCCCTCCTTACACTCCTACCCAGTACACACTTTGAGGACCAGTGCCAATCTAGAGCGCCCAGTCAGAACTTCTGTATGCCTCAGTGTGTGAGTCACATCTTCTTTCTCTACCTTAAGATCCGGATTCATCCTCTGTGGCAGGGGTCCTCAAACTTTTTAAAGTGGGGGCCAGATCACGGTCCCTCAGAGAGCTGGAGGGCCAGACTATATGAACTACTAATTCCTACTGTAACACCTCGGCTGTGCTCACTGCCCAAAAAACCTGGAGGGCCGGATCAGACTCCTCTGCGGGCCGCATGTGGCCCGCGGGCCGTAGTTTGAAGACCCCTGCTCTGTGGAATATATGCCCCATAATCGCTTCCTCGCACGATCTTGCTTTTGTTTTTCTTCTCTGAGTAACATTCCTTTATGTTCTGGCTTCCCTTAGCTTTCTACTTCCATCCATATCACCACCGAGTTGGTGTTTCCTGGGTTTTATTTATGCTAAGTCTCTAAATACTGTCCACGAACCCTCCACCCTATTTGATAAACCAGAGTGAGGAGTTCTTCTTCAAGCAGCTTGTGTTCAGTGGGTGCATTCCTGGTCCTACCCTTTCAAAAAGAAGGAATCTAGCGAAGCCTTTGAACACCATTTAAAAGCCTTTGAACACGTTAAAAACCACACGTAATGGTTAGGATTGGGCTTGGGAGATAAATACCCCTGGCCACTAAAATTTTGAGAGACACTCTGCCACATTTCTCTTTTTCATTGCTTTCTTTTAGGCAGCATGTTTTCTCATGTCCTCATTTTATATTTCTAGTTGATTTTGGGAGCAAACACTAGGGGCATTTTCATTCATCTGGAGTTTCTTGCTCTAATAGTAATCTATGTTAAAGGAATAATTGATTCAAGACCTGTAAATGAGTGTGTGTGTGTGTGTGTGTGTGTGTGTGTGTAGATAGACAGACAAATAGATATGTATATATTTATTTCTAGATCACAAGTATATCTTCTTCTTCTTCTTCTTCTTCTTCTTCTTCTTCTTCTTCTTCTTCTTCTTCTTCTTCTTCTTCTTCTTCTTCTCCTCCTCCTCCTCCTCCTCCTCCTCCTCCTCCTCCTCCTCCTCCTCCTCCTCCTCCTCCTCCTCCTCCTCTTCTTCTTCTTCTTCTTCTTCTTCTTCTTCTTCTTCTTCTTCTTCTTCTTCTTCTTCTTCATATCAGAAATTTTAACTCTCTTAAGATCATCTTGTTTTCCTGGAGTGTCACTCCATGGGACTTTCCCGCAACCTGCACTTCTTAACTAGAGAAGGTGGAGGTTTTGTTGCTTTCCCCCCAACATAGTTATTTCATGCTCATTGATGATAATTGATCTGGAGTTAATTGCCTAGTGCTTGCTTCATGGTCAGTCTTTGCTTATATAAATAATAGGAATGACACATGTTACCTATGGACTTTAGAAAAGTTTTATTTCATCTTATACCCTGTACATTATTACTGTGTCTAAATTGTGAGTTGCTGTTCACTTTTATTCTTTTAGTTTACATTTTAAATCCAAGTCATAATTGTACATAGTTTAAAAGTCAAAAATACTGACAATACTTATCACAGAAAAACAGCATCTGTCACTTCAGCTCTGCTTAGCCCTCCCCACCTGTGATGGTCTTTTTACTTCGTTACCAGTGCTTTCCGGTGTTTCACTCCAGTTTTCACATCAGATGAATATGCTGGCATCTCTAGATTTTTCCTTTTTATTTGCTTTGGAAAATGAGGACTTAAATGCCTAGAAATACCTCATTGTCCCAACATAGTATGTCAAATGCTATGTTGTGGTCAGAAGGAAAGACTGCATTGATTCTAAAATACTATTAGAGTGTATGTTTTAGAAAGTGAAAAAATGAATTTTCATAAGGTGTTGACAAGAAACTTCATGTAAAGCAAAGTATCAGAGCCAGAGGGTGTTTATGTGCGCAATTTAAGAGGATAACAATACTAACAATAATTTTGACTTAGCTATAGTATTAAAATAGCACATAAGAAAATCCTCACTTGTACTTATCTGGCGATAGCCATGAGTTGAGTTTTATTGTTTTTAAATTTTAGTCAATTAGAGTTTTAGTCACCAAGCATTTTATAGGAGCAGGGTGAAATTTGAACCCTACCTAAAAGAATAAAAGTACTGAAGACAGACTTTTCTGAGAATCATAGAGTTGCATGAAAAACCTCATGGGGAAAAACTGTAATTGCCTCAGCATGAGAAAGGGAATATATTTTAAGATAATTGGACACTGTCTTTTATGTGTTCTCTCTGGTTTAGTTTTGATTTCATGTACTTTAATTTGTTTCAGTCTCTTAATTTGGTTCTTAATATGTCCTAAAGAATGTAAACACTTCTAAGAATATCACTACTTTAGAAATTGCCTTCTTCTGTACCGCTGGATATAATATTTTGTCAGTCTTATTAGAAAAAAGTGTTTTAGAACAGGCTATTATATTTTAACAACATGACCTAAAAGTACATTTTGTGTAAGTTCAGTATGCTATTGCAATTCTTTGTAAATTGTTTTTGTTTTTTTGTGGTTGTTTTTTTTTTTTTTTAAGTTCTATGGGAATCATCTTTTTGTTTTTATTCATGTGTAATCATTCATATGTGTAAAATTGATATTTTTCACTTCTAACTTTGCTTAAATGCTGTAAGTACTCATTCCCGTTACAAGTGTGGTGAGAAGTTTAATTTAAGATGTTCCATTACTTGCTGAACACTTTAGTTTACAAATTCAACTTTTGCTTCTCTTTTCAAAGGCACTGAAACGTGAGTTAAAGGAAAAGGAATATTCTATCCTGATCGCGATAGACAAAGCTCGAGTTTTCTTGGCTGATCAGCCAATTGAGGCCCCCGAGAAACCAAGAAGAAATCTACAATCAAAAGCAGGTGAGATTGGCTTCCTTAGTACACCATAAAAACCCATGCGAGGAGAACAAATAACCAAAATCACATAGGAAATGGCCCTCTAGTATTTTAGACTTCGGCATTATTTCAGGATTGGACATTTCATTTCTTTTCTTCTGGAAATAACTGAATCAAATTTTATTATTTAACAAATGTCTAGCTTCTTAAATTAAAAGATGAAATGACTGTATACCTCAATATTATTTTTTCAAAAGAAAATTAACTTAAGAAAATTTTATTTATTAAAAAGCACATTGGAACTAAAAGTAATTTCTTTAAGAAATAAAAATGGACATGTCTTAAATAAAAATGTACATGTCTTATATTTCAACAAATCACATAGTAAATAATTGCAAATAGAAAATGTTATTTAAATACAATAGTACATGTATGAAATATTTAAAAACTATAGATTGTTATAAATTTGTATTTTTCAAGATTACTTTTTAAAATAAGACATTCAAGTGCCTTTCTGTTACAAGCATGACAGACTTTATTTAATTTAAAAATAACAACCTGTACTCTTTATGCACTGTGGTTAAAACGGAAATAGTAACTATCTTACCAGCACATAGGCATAAATCACATACATTTTGGCGCCAGCATATGTCCTTATTATGACATTTCATTGTTGGCAATCAAAGCATTTTGATGCTTTTAAAATAAACACTGCATTCAAAATAGTCCTCACTCACACACCTCACATAGTAAAAGCAGACCTGAACACAGCCTCCTGCTGTGTCCTGCAGTGGGATTCCAGAGCATTTTCGCTTGTAAGGGAAGTACGTTTGGAAAAGACTCCCTTTAAATGTGGCTGGAACTGGACCAGACATTTGGACAGGTTGCTGTTTTCCCACTCAGCCTTTCTCAGGGAAGTTCTGCTTCAATCTGAATAAATTTCCCAAAGCCATGATTTCCTCAACACTTTGATATCTAGTTTTATCTGTGTGTTTGTGGGACATGCGCGCAGCAGCACGCTCACTTTCTTTTCTAGAATTAGCTTCTATTTTCTGCTGTATTAACACTGTCTTCCCAGTTAGCCTACTGGGGACCCAAGTCATTTTTGAGTCTCCACCTTTTGACAGCTCCACAGTCTCAGCCTTGTTATTTCTATCTTTGAAGAATTATTTCCTCCGAGTACCCAGTTACATATGAATCATACACACACGTACCATATACATGTGAGTGCATGCAAATACAGACATGTACATAATAGGTGCTTACTGCATAGCTGCTGCATGAATGGATGCCTGAGCTGAGCGCTCTTGGGTATGGTAGGAAGTGATTAGGCTCAGGCAGAGGGATGACCATGCCGGGCAGGACCAGCAGAAGCAGCAGCCCAGCATCCAGGGCTGTGCATCCGGGAAGTCAGTCAGCCTAGCCTGGGGGCCAAGGGCTGGTCCCTGGAACGGAGGTGAGGAGCTCGTATGTGCTGTCTGCTTCGGATTACAGAGGCCCTGGAAAGTGCAACAGAACATTCCAAGTTAATGCAGCAAGAAAGAAGGGGCTATTGTAGTTGTATTTTTATTTTACTTGTCTCTCCTTATTCAATGTAGAGTCTACCTTAAATCTGCTTTTCTCATCTCCTTGCTTCCCTGGCATTTTGCAGAGAACAGAGGAAGCATTTTTATAATAAGCTACTTCATAGCAGTGAACAGGTGTTATGTCACTAGTGCTTCACTTTGCTGTAAATTTTCCTCCTTAGCGGTCAGTCAGTTTAAGGGGTTGAAAAACACACATTACTTTTTTGAATTCTTATTTTGCTATTACACTCTAGATGTTCCTAAGCCTCATTTTCTTAATACTCTATTTGATAGGTAAGGGGGGGGAATCATATAACTTTATGACTTTTTTTCTTTTTACGATGGACAATTTCCATACTTTCTCCTTTCCTGGTATTATTTTATGTTATTATTATTATTATATTTTTTTGCAATGCTGGCTGATTTTACCCGCTGTTAAAAGTAAATGAAAGAAAATTATCCATAATAGGTTTTATACTTCTGTTGTTTACCATGACTCCATGCCATTGTTATCAGAAACAGAGTATTTGAACATTAGTTATCTTGTGTAACGCTGTGTAAAGCACTCATTGTTGGAGGGGATGGAGCAGGTTAGAGGTAATATCATGGTTAGTTTTTAAATCATCACCCAAGGATGAAGGTTTTTTCCATTGATTTCTACAGAGAGTGTGTGTGAGAGAGAGATGATAGGGAGGGGTGAAGGGGAGGGAGGGAGAGAAACTGTTGCAAATAAAATGTCATGATCATTAAATGAATAAAAATATGAAATCAACATAAAGTTTAGTAGAAGTTGCATTTATATTGATTCTCAGTATAACATAAGGTTCCATTAAAAAGACGGCAGTAATTATTTCCTTGCATCTCATTAAATGAGACCAAATAACACATAACCTAAATATTTAGGCTAGTAAAACTAATGGGTATTTTTTCGCACTGCATTTTTTGTCTCACTAATAACAGATATATTAATTAGAACCCCATTTATTGTGAATGACAGACACCCTCCTTCTGTAATCATGGGCACACGGAGAACGTATAACCCCCATAACCAAATTACAGTAAGGGCAAGGGCACAGCTGGCCACAACAGCAGGAATGCCACCCAGAAGCCTTCTCTCCATGTCTTTCCTTCTGCCTCTTCATACGGGTTTTCAGTGTCTTAGCTTTCCTATCACCATCTGCCTCATACCCTCATCCCAGGTAGGGAGAGCCCTGTTTTACATCCAGCACATTCCAGGGAGGGCTCTGGCCTACAGCCTGCAGAGTGTGGAGCTCAGGGTCTGGTGAGATTGGCAGACCCCCCTGTATGAACATAATGTTAGATGGAGGAAGAATCAACACCCAGAAAGAGAGAGAGAGGAGAGAGAGATGTTTGTAAACATAGATGTTCACAAGCCAACATTTATCCCACCCTACAGTGTGACAGGCATTGTGCTGACACCGCACCTGCCTTGATTCCCGTAATTATCATAGCAACTCTCTGAGGTGGGAGTACTCTTACCAGCCATTGGGTGGATGAGAAAACTGAGTCTTTGAGAGGTTTGGAGGACACCGTTACCCATGTGACAGAGCTGAAATACCAACTCAGGCTTGTCACTAAACCTGCTGCTCTTAACCACCATAGAATACTAACTTAATTATTCCCAATTATCAAAATGCTTCTAGATATTCAGTAGAAATAAGATTTATTTTCTTTATTTTTCTACTTAAAAATTTACAATAATGACATTTTTAGTCCTTGCCACATGGCTTGGTTGGTTGGAGCATCATCCTGTGCACCGAAAGGTTGTAGGTTTGGTTTCTGGTCGGGGCACATGTCTAGGTTGCAGATTCTATCCCAGATCAACGTTTCTCTCTCACATCTCCTTTTCTCCTTCTCTCTCTTTCTCTTCCTTTCTTTCTCTCTCTTCTTCTTTCTGTAAAATCAATAAAATATATTCTCAGGTAAGGATAAAAATATAAATAAATAATAATTAAATGTCCATAACTCTTTCCCTTGCCCTTTACTGTTGCTTTTTCCTTAATGAAATATCAGGTTGCCTAATAGAATGACATACCAATTTATGTATTTCCTGGCACCAAGGGAAAAGGCATTTAGACAATATTAGACTTTGTCTTTTTAATTTTCACATAAAAACTTGGAAGATAAATTGCTTTCTGGCCTATAGACAAACACAATAGTTTAATTAGCTCCTTAAGTCCAAATTAGATTATTAAAGTTGTCACGTGTGAAAAAGCACAGAAAAATATAATGTTGCTTTCTTTCCCAGTGTTCTTAACTACAAAGCAGCAATGTGTTTCTTCCCAATTTAAAGTTCTACAATACATATATGGTTAAATGTAATGAACCTATACTTTACCGTAATATAATGAGCCAGCTCAGTAAACCCATTGATTGGGTAAAAATCTCAAAATGTTTGGGCTTGCTAATGAATACCATTGTAATGAAATCGGATTTAAAGAAAGAAATCAACATTCTTGATGAAAAATGATATGATAACCAAGATTGGTTTGATGGATGCAATATTTTATATTAATTGTTCACTTCTGTTATGTTCTGTGGTCATTGTTACAACCATCCACAAATCACATTTGTCTAATAAAAAGATGGTAATAATTTACATGTATGTATTGCATTACTATCAACATCTGGGATGTTCTTTTCAGATTTTAACTTAAAGAATAGGGGGATACTAATCTCTTTTAATGTTGTGGTGTATTTATTTTGTTGTTCCTCTTAGAATGTTGAATCTTCAAGAGTGACCTAGAGGGTTATTTTGGCAGTTTATAAATATGAGCCATAACTTAAATTCTTTGTAATAATGGCTAAGCTGGGCAAGAATGGGAAGCTCAGGACTTCTTTTGTAGCTTGAGCAATGGGCTGGTATGTCCCACAGGGAAGCAGCCTGGGGAGAGATGGGCAGCAGTGTAGCAAGAAATGGAAGACTGTTAATCTAAGACTCCTGCCCTTTGGCTCTTGAAGGAAAAAGGGTAAATTTTTTTTGTAAGTCAATAATATTGTACGGAGCTTTGTACATTTATTCAACAAGTACTTAGGTATGCCTACCAGGTGCCAGGTGATATTCTAGATAGATCCTGAGGATGTAGCAGTGAACAAAACATCCTTGCCCTCCGGGAACTTACCCTTCTAGCTTCTCTTTTTCCCTTTCAGCATCACTCTCCTGCCCCCCATGACCTGCCCCTCTTTGTCCAGCAGATTCCTGACTTGAATAAATTACAAAACTCTAATTACTACCGTTAGAGTGAGGATATTCAGGGAATACTCAGTTACTGAAAATTGAAAGCTGGGTCTTAGGTTACTTAACGAGGTCTTTTTCAGGGCCTCTCAGTAATTCTTGCTCCTTTCTTTAGAGGTTAATCTTTTTTTTTTTTAAATATATATTTTATTGATTTTTTATTTTTTTAAAGAGATGAAGGGAGAGGGATAGAGAGTTAGAAACATCAGTGAGAGAGAAACATGGATCAGCTGCCTCCTGCACACCCCCTACTGGGGATGTGCCCTCAGCCAAGGTACATGCCCTTGACCGGAATTGAACCTGGGACCCTTCAGTCTACAGGCCAATGCTCTATCCACTGAGCCAAACCTGTCAGGGCGAGGTTAATCTTCTTAATAGTCTGTTCTTTCTTCCTCAGCTTCATGCTGGGTTTGTGTACTTTTCCCTTTTAACAGGAACACTATAACTTGTAAGTATTTGGCCTCTCTTTCTACCTTCATTAACTTCTGGTCAGAACTGCTGTTGATCTCACTCCATAGTGTGATCTGTATTCCTATTTCCTCTCCACCCCCAGACAACCCCTCTCCCCCAAATTAATACCTTGCATTTTGGTATTGTGGAAAACGTTCTTTTCTTTGGAGTTTGCTTTTTCCTAAATGCATCTGTTCATATTCACACGCCCTCTTCCCCCCCCCGCCCCACATACACACACACACACAGGATTTAAGAAGTCCCTTGGCAGCTGGATGGATCCATAGCATTTCTATCATATCCCTGCTGAAAGATTTGGGCTACACATTAGCAGTTTAATGTACTTTGACTAGTCTCTTACTATTGTCATCTTTATAATTTATTAGATGAATGTAATTAGAATCATGAAAGTAATCAACTAATGGTACTTGATGATGTACTTGTAATCAGGTTGATAAAGAATTGTTGTCATTTGCCACCATACATAATAGGCAATGGGCAGGATCCTCTTAAACACTGATTATTTCAAATAAATTAGGTTGATCTTAATCATGTAATCAGAAGAAATTTTAAAAAGAATTTATTTCCCATTTTTTTAATCAGAAGCATCTTTTGGACACGGAGAAAAAGAAGGAAAGAGGAGCAGGGAGAAATAGAGGGGAGTGAGGAAAGAGAGAGTGAGAGAGAACAAGTTGAGTGCCCAGAGAAATGGGGCTGCATTGTTTTTGCCCTTGAATTATTGTTTGCTAATTAACTTGGTTTGCTATGTGAAAAACTCTATAGATGTCTAAACTTCCCAGATTTAATAATATAATAATAAAATGAACGAAATCAATGAACTCTTTTGAGGCCCTATTGTGGGCAGGCATGTGCCAAAAGCTTTATACTTATAGATATTAACTGAGATTCAAAGAGATAAGGGGCCTAAGATGAAATAACTAGCTAGTATTGGAACTAACATATGATGTTCTAATCTCTTCTTGTCCAAATTGTTCAGCAGTGAAAAGCTATTCTGGAGAATTATTTTTCTATATGTGTTTTTCTATATTTGTTTTCCTTAATATTTTCTTTTCATCTTATGGTGAAATACAACTGTATGAATATAATGCATGTAAAAAGATACATGCAAATAGTACAAACAAGATAGTTGAAATTAGGATACTTGAAATACTTTTTAAAACATTCTCTCTCACAGTATAACATTTTTTAAAAATGCTTTACTTGGGTATGAGGAGAAGAAAAAATAAATGGGAAGGGTTTCACTTAAAATTATGAAGTTATGCATTCTCAATAAAGATTAAAGCTAAAAATTCCATTCAACTGAACTCAATTCATTAATTATATATTTAGGACAACCAATGTCTAGACTGAGACCTGCAAAACCAAGATGGAAGGAAATGAAAGATGAATCACATAAAGCTTTAATATCTATAGAATAAAAAGTCACAATGGAGATAATAGTTGGCAGTGCCATAATTGACAAAGAAAATACAATTAATATGGGACATCTTTATTGCAAGCGCAGGACTGGCTCTAATAGATTACTATCATTAGTTCATAAGAGTATGAAAGCTATAGTTAAGGAGAGCTAGCTGAGTTTGTCTCCCTAGGAAGCTGGATGACCTCGAGTTCATTTTATGGTGATTTGTAATATTTGTGAGGTGCAGAGGAAGTTGCTAATGTGACTGACACAAAAAGGTAGTGTTATCACAATGAAGATTGTGCATTTATATCTTAAAGTAATTTACTGTTTGACTTGATTGTATGTTTCTGACCTGCTTCTCTGTTTCCAGTGGTCAAACAGGAAACCTGTCCGACCAGCTGGCTAGGGAAGAAGGCATCCTTGGGTACTGATGCAGTGAGGCCCAGGGGTTTGGCTGGTGATCTGTGTAACCTGACTTGAGAGTGTCTGCTTATGTGCATCCAATTCCTCTGCCCTTTTGTTGTCAGTTTCTCATGTCTTTGTTTCTGACCCTGGGCTTTGAACTTGACTTTCGTTTCTGTCATTACCTTTTCCTAGTCTTCTAGACTCTCTGTTTTTTTGCCCCTGTCTTTTGGCAGGACTTTGCATTATGCCTTCCTTTTCCTGTCTGAAAACCTAACTTTACCTCAGACATTCTGGAAGCCCTCTGGCCTATGAAATGTTTTGGATTGTCCTTGAAATCATACATCTTTCTTCTGAGACGTTGTTTATGTGCCACACTAATCCTGGACTACAGAAAACATCCTGTATTAAAGATGAATGCCAAACAAACTCAGCTAATATACTTTTCTTCAGTTACTTTTTGTTGTTGTTGTTGTTGTTGTTGTTTGGAACATGATAAATTCATCTTCTTTTTGCATAGTTTTCCCTCATAACTTAAAGCTATTTCTCTCCTAATTATACTCCCAATTTCTCTCTAGGACAATGAAATGAAAAACTGTATTTGGTTTTTATATAGCATGTGAAATTCATGTGAAAGAAAAATTATGTTTTAACTTGTGACATTTCAAGGTTTGCAAATATATTAAAATTTAGAAGTTGCCAAAATCACTGGCCCACTTATTATTCTGTAGCTACTTTCTTCTTTTGAGATGCATCAGGGCATTCTTAGAAGAGGTATAGAGACACTCTTCCTTCCCCTGCTTGGTGTAACTCTGCCTCCCTGTACCCTGGAAGCAACATTTCAAACAATGCTCTTCACACTTGGCTATAAGGAATACAAAATTGATTAAGCTTCCAAATATATATATTTTTTAAATCGCAGAATTGACTCCTGAGGAGACAGCCCAAAAGATTGCGAAAATGCGCAAAGAGGCTTCAGAAGTTAAAGAAAAGTGGGAGCGTCTAAATGCTCTAACTATTAACTGGCAAAAGCAAGTGGACAAGGCGTTGGAGAAAGTCCGAGACCTGCAGGGAGCCATGGACGACCTGGATGCGGACATGAAGAAGGCAGAGGCCATGAGGAATGCCTGGAAGCCCGTGGGCGACTTACTCAATGACTCGCCGCAGGATCACATTGATAAAACCATGGTCAGCATCACTGCATCAGATAAGGGATTTAAAGAGAAGTTTTGTGGCTAAATATGAACAAGTAAATTGAGCCAAATATACAACTTGTTATAAGGGATTGTCTTTGTTTTGTTTTGTTTATTGTTTAAAGTATTATATACAGTAGTACATATATCTTTTTTTTCTCATTGACCTTCCCCCAGCTTCTCCTACTTATAAGGGATTGTTATAAGGTCAGTGCCATTACAGCCTCTGCCAAAATCGGGATATAGAAGATTTTCAGTCACAACAGATGCTTTCCTCTGCCCCTTGTCATCAGAATCCTCCCTCAAAATAGCAGCTCTGACTTTTCCCCCCATAATTTACCTTATTTGTAACAAAATAATTTTTTTTATTCAACTGTGCATCCCTAAACATTTGCTTAGTTTTTAAGAAATATTTTAAAGTCCCCTTTAATCTCTAATATTCCCCCTCCATCTTTTTGCAATGCAACTGTTAAGGCAGCTGAACTGTTTGTTTTATAGTGTTTCTCACAGCTTGGAATTTGCAGAATGTCATCCACATGGTGTAATCTGGCAGATTCCTCTCTACTCTGTATTTGCTGTAAATTGGCATTGAATTTAAGTTTCAATCAAAAGTATCCTGTTTTACTGGTAATTCTTATCTACATATTTTATCACATTGTATATACATGATAGATATACTATATATTGTATATATATATATATATATATATAGCATATCTATACTATATAATATACTCAACTAAACATTTGAGTATATCAATGAAAGATTCGTTTAGGTATAAATTCTGTTTGTGGTCAGGAATTGCCCAAAGTTACGGTATTAGACCTATCATTTGGGCCCACTTTGATACAGTATTCTAGAACATATTCAGAAATGAAGTTGATGGGATTTAATCAGTTAGAGACACAAATAACAGATTTAGAGTATAGTGTGGTTTGTAATAGCATTCTAAACTATATTCTGTCTAGTTAGAAATCAAATCAAAGAATGAACTAGTGACAAATCAGAAGTTGTTAATTGATAATATCTATCATGAATAGGATTTTTATGGCAAAAGACATCCCTCTTTTGTGCACAGATATTGAATAATGCTTTCCCTTTGTTTGTAAACATGTGGCTGAATAGGAAGAGAAGAAAAGTCTAGTTAATTAACTGAATGGTTAGATAAATTAATATATATGTGTTGTGGGGGATGGGGATAATAGTCTTTATGTGCCTAAAACTTTCTCAGCAGTTTACATGGCTACCTCTTTTAATCATCACAGTAATCCCACAAGATAGGTGTTATTTTATGCCCATTTTACAAAGGATGGATTTGAAGATATTGCTCAAGCCTGCATGGCTAGTAAGTGGTAGAGTTTTCATGATGTTTCTTGCTCTTCACTTTCATTGTAGAGACCTCATTCATAATAACATAATTAAACACAATTTTGATCACCTATTTAAATTCAAAGCTTTAAAAGTTACATATTAAAATTTAAGCTTAAAAATATTATTACTGAAAAAGTATTGGTTCCTGCCATCTTTCATTTTAAATATACATACCTTTCCAGCCACCCAATGAGTTAAGAGAGTTTCTTCCTACAACTATAGTATCTTAAAAACCATGTCCATGGGTAGATCTGAGTTTCAAATAACCAAGTGAAAATAAAGCTCCTTTGGAAGTTGCATACTTCTTATATTTTATTTTTTATTAATCCTCACCCAAGGATATTTTTAAAAATAATTTTTTAAGAGACTGGAAGGAAGGGGAGAGACACAGAGAGAAATATTGATGTGGGAGACATATCAATAGGGGTTTTTTTTGCCCTTGACTGGAATCGACCCTGGGAACCTTCAGTCCATGGCTGATCCTCTAACTACTGAGCCAAACCAGCTGGGGCTACATCTTATATATAAAAAGTGGTTTTATACACTGAAGATCTTCAAGTCAGTGGTCTACAAAAGCATGCTCGTTTGGACTGCATGATGTCTTTTGGTTAGAGCAAGAATTTATCCATTTGAATTTGTAAGTATCCGTTTTTTTGTGTGCATGTGTGTGTGTGTGTGTGTGTGTGTGTTTTTAAATCGGTAGTTTTTTTTGTTTGTTTTGTTAATATATTTTATTGATTTTACAGAGAGGAATTGAGAGGGATAAGAGTTGGAAACATTGATGAGAGAGAGATATCGACCAGCTGCCTCTTGCACACCCCCTACTGGGGATGTGCCAGCAACAAATGTATGTGTCCTTGACCGGAATTGAACCCGAACCCGGGACCTTTCAGTCCGAAGACCGATGCTCTATCCATTGAGCCAAACCCGTTTCGGCTGTAAGCATCCGTTTTCAATATAGAATGATTAGTGTTGGATGACAATAAACAGTTGTATCAGGTTATTAAAGGCCAAAAAGGTTTGGAGTTGTTAATCTTATTTGAGTAGAGAAATTATCCAGCGCTGCATCCAAATCCTTTTGTTCAAATCTCTGCTTACGTGGAAAGCTAGAAAAGTTACAATTAATATTAAGAGAAAGGAATAAACGGTGGATTAATATATTTTTACATTTTCCTAGGGAAAAAAATAAAAACCCAAGTCTTACAGTTGGGGCATTTTATATGTGTTCTCACATATATCCCAAATTCCATCGAAGCTACAGGCAGATGAAAACAAGTACTGATTATTGCTAAATGTTATTCAATATGCCAAAGCAAGTGAGAAACTAAGTCTTTGGGGTAATCAAATACTTTCAACTCCTTAAAATCACCTTGTCTTTCTTGTTTGCATAATCACAGCTGATTGGAGACCAGTCTGGGATTCACATCTGCCAACAGGCTGCCAGACAGGGCCTTTAATACCTGCAGATGTTTCTGTTTTTACGGCCAGAAGACCACATAGATTTTTATTCTCCTATAGGAAAGTGCAGTCAGAACATGATAAATTGCTTCTTTATAATAGAACACATGGCAGAGCTGAGATCATTTTAAAACTTGCTTTATTTCTAGCCCCTTAATTTGGAAGCTTCTACAAACCGAACTATATACTTCTTTAAGAGATTTCTTATTGCCATAAAACACCTGACCACCTCAACAGAAACAAAACCTACAGACCTTGCTTGTCATAGGTCTTTTCATGATTTTTACCTGTGGCTTGTAAGAGAAAAACACTGTTTTATCATTTTGGAAGATTTTAAAATCTGTGGTAATGTTAGAATCTAATTTTAAAATTTTATCTTCTGAAAGGCATCTTTTTGAAGGTCATTTAAAATGTTATAAATCAGAATGTTTTCTAGCATTTTATTTTTAATCTTTAATATCTATATGTTGGTGTTTTACAGAGATATTGATTTTAAAAGCAGATTAAAATTGGGTCCTCCAAGAAGAGAATATTAATGTGTAATATTAAAATCACAACTGAAGAAAGCTTGAAGGGTTTGAGTTCTGTAGGTACTCTGAAAATGAATCTGAGGGACACCAGGTTTCTTCCAAGTCCAGGCTGAAAAATTCTCTTTCCCCATCCTAACTCCCACTTCTCTCTGTCCCGTGGGTCTGTCTCAGTGATTCATTCCTTAGGCCTATGTTGTTAACAAAATCCCTTTGTTGCCTATAACTGCGTTCCTTGCTGGGCTGTGCCAGTATGTGTGTGCATTGTCTGACATCAGCCATGGAGAAAAGCTGTCACAACTCTGGGTTCTTTCTTTTTCCGTTTTGCAGCAGTTCACATATCTTCGTGGGCTTGCCTTCTTCAACCGATTTTGAAATGTTGAGTTCTGGCGATGTCTCTTACCTTTGCAGGTTCATTGTTTCAAATGTATGGGCTGCTCCCTCCACCATCTGTATTTTTCACTCCGACTCTGGCCACAGATCTGTCCCTGCTGAGTCCACACCTTAGCTTCTTTATGTGCTTTTGGGCATATTCAAAATTTTGAAACACTGAAGCATATTCTCTGATTTGTGTAGAATTAATTTCTTTTAAAAAGTTATATTCTTAATAGTATTCTGATGTTTATCAATCATAATGATTATTGTTAGCCTTATGTGCCTTATATAAGGAAGAGTTCTGTAGGGTAACTAGAAAAGTTTTGGAGAAGAGAAGGAATGAGGGAAATAGTTAAAGGGGCTTTCTTTTTATACTCATAAGGAGGAAGCTAAATTAATACTTGTAGTGTTTTAATAAAATGTTATAGTCCCCAAAGCACTTTAATATACATATTACTTCATTCAACTTGGAGCAATTAAAGAGGAGAAGAAAAGGCATATGTCTAGTCTCTTAAGAGTGTGGATTAGAACCTGAGATCTGATGCCAGTAGGATATTCACAACACCTAATACCCATAAGTTAAATTTAGAACATAGTTAACTCTAATCTTACGATGTACCAAAACAATAAAAGTACACAGTTCTATTTTTAGAACCCATTCTGTTCCCAACCCCTTATTGGCTTAATCTTGCTTAAAAAATAATTGTTGGGGTCTGTGTCAATAGAAAGGAAGTCTGCCCCTCTTGTATTACAAACCTTGTGCTGAATTTTGCCAGGTGCCTATCTCAAGAAGCTTCCATTCTACGGGGGGAGAAGGGACAGGGGAAGCATTAGGAAAATGGATGCTTATACTTTTATGTACTAAGCTCTGATGAGGAAAGATATTTAAAATACATAACAATTGGATGGTATGGCATCAAACAATCAGAGTGGCCTCCATTATAAAACCCAGTTTGTGGTTCAGACAGGTGCTAGTTGAATGTCCTGGCTGGGTTGAAAAGGCAGAGAGAATCCTGGGAAATCTCTGGGAGGGGCCTGAAGGAAATCTTTTCAGATATGGTGTGCATGTGAGCACTTGAGTGGAGTCTTAAAGGATCTAGGCAGATAGTTGGAAAGGGAGAACTTGAGCATAGAGGCAGGTAAAATTATGTGAAGAATGGAAAAAAGGTAGGGTTTCTATTGTTCTGCTTGGTCTCATAGGACAGATGACTGTCATGGTCCTAAGTATTATTATTTTTTCTTTCCCTCTCACATACCCTCCTCATCCCAACCCATACCACCTCCGTACTGTGCCCGAGGTGGCATTTGTCAGTTCTAAGCTTCATTTCCCTCCTTTCCTGTAGACTCCACTCTTCCTACCTCACATCTAATCTCAATGATCACAAATTCTTTTGAAAGAGACAACCTCCTCTCCTGTACATATAGGCATCAGTTTTGTGGTTAAGGAAGATGGTTTTACTGGCCACTTTTAAACTTAATTTTCAGTGAAAACTTGTTAAAATCAAGTTGCATCAGTGAAAAAAATATTAAGGTAGCCATTTGAAGAAAGAAAAGAGAAGGAATTATGGAAGAAATTTAAAGATAAAATCAAGACTAGAAATTAGTAAAGTAGATTATAGTGGCAGATATTTTCTAGACTAAATCATGAAAATTTATCATGAAAAATTTGAAGGAAATACATAATCACTTAAATGTGTTTGCATTATAATCTTTCTCGTCATGTCATGTCTCAGTTTGTCTGTGATATAAAAGCAGACTCTTTCGCTGGTGGTCTTGATTGCTGAAGACCAGATTTGAATTGTCTATTAAACAACAGTCATTGGCCTCTCAGCTGATCTTGCCATTGGAAAGTTCAAAATACATACCACCTTCCATTATATTCTTTTCTGATGTCCTCCTTATTGTCCTTTTCTTCCAGGCATTTAGAGAAGAAATTGCACCAATCAACCTAAAAGTTAAAACAGTGAATGATTTATGGAGTCAGGTGTCTCCACTTAACTTGCACCCATCTCTGAAGATGTCTCGCCAGCTAGATGACCTTAATGTGCGATGGAAACTTTTGCAGGTATCATCAGCTTATTCCTCTTCATAATTCAGGCTTAAACCTTGGTGGACCTTTAAATCATACCTCACTAGTCTGCCACACACCATCATTTTTTATTTTATTTTATTTGTGTGTTTGATAATGGATTCATAGCATGTGACCTCAGTCGTCTTTCAGTATCTTGAACTCAAAAGCCTCATTTATTTATGAGAATAAGTTTTAATGTAATTTTTGGTGTACTGTTCATATGATATTTGTAGGAAATTGCAAAAGGTCAAATAAATCACAGTAATTGAAACATACGGTAGGTCACAGAAACATTTTCCCCATAATGGCTTATAAAGGAGTCATTTTTCTTAATTTAATCATGTATTTTTTGCTTCTTTTGAAAAGTTATGAAAGTCTCCATCTTTCTTTCTGCAACTGCTTGTTCTTTAGGTGTCTTGCACAATTTTTGCAGCCAGCACCTTGATATAGTATTGTGGTGTTTAACGTTAGCTCAGAGATCTTAGCTGCTGCAATGCAGTTATTTTAATGACTCTATATATTCTATATATTACTTGCTTGTCCCAGATTTAACCCCGAAGAACTAACCAAACCTGAAAGAACCCTCTCTATTACTGGGTACCAGCATTTGCCAGTCACTGCCCTTTGAACCATCTTTGTGGAGCTTTGACACATTCAGGGGCCAGTTCTCAAGACTCATAAGAATTTTTTTTGGAAACTAGCAGAATCATTTGAGTGGGAGAAAAAAAATGATTTTTACTAATTTTTCTATTTTCTGGTCCTAAATTGTGATATTTAATAATACAAGTGTACTTTGAGGTGGCACACAGAAACATTTGAAGGCATAATGGGTTTCTGAATTAACTCAAACATTAAAACACACAATGGGTTTATATTTTCTTCCTGAAACTGAAGTGGTATGAAATGAGTTGTATGGTATTAGACAGTCCTTTTTGTCTTTGAAAGAGTATTAATAATCTGGGATTAGTAAAGCAGGATACTAAACTCAATGCAAATGTGCTTTTCTAATAAGTGGAAGACAGAAATGTTTGACCAATACTCCTTTTTTCTTCTTTTTTATTTCTCTAATGCATCATTTTAATGTAGGTATTCCTGTGGTCCATCTTGATTTCCTTCTCATTCTGCTTCTGTTATCATCATCGGAAAAGATTAGAAGTCAGGGAATATGCTCAAAACAGGATATGTGTTCTGCCTTCTTTATTTCTGAGCCTGGTGGCTGCTAGAACTCAGATGCTAGTTGCTGGTTGAATAAGTGGGGGAAATCTATGCTGCCAGACAATACTGTTAAATTTCAGAAGTAGCATATTGTTTTCTCCTCCTGAATGTAAAGTGTATCATAGGAATACTTTTTGGCCTTAACAAAAAAAAGTACTTGCTCTTGCAACTTAAATAGCCAACCATGAGAAACTAAAACTGCCCAGTGAGGTTGGCAGACTAAATAGAACAGCTTACCAGCACTACAGAAGCAAAGACCAGGAAAAGAGACATAAAAATGTCAGTAACAAATGTGTGCATTTGTTATTGATTGGCAATAGTTTCTTTGCATTTTCATAATGTAGAGAGTTAATCATACAATCTGTGTAAACAAATGCACAGATAAACAGTTTGTTGGTGCATGAATACCCTTAAATCAAGATGACTGGACACAAACTTGGAGGAAAATAAGATATTCCACAATCATCTGTTTTATCTGTCTGTCTATCTATCCATCCATCATCTATCTGTCTGTCTATCTATCAATCATCTATCATCTAATTCAGCCATATTTCTGTTTTTCTATCTATGTTATCCCTTGGAATATTTTAGATCTTCATTTGCTCCCCATAGCACTTTTTGTCACCTTTCTTACAAAAGAGAGATGAATAGCCACTGACCTTGTGGCCACATCTTCTCTTAAGATGTTTTTGACCTTCACAGCTCTTGAGGCAATGTAGAGTGACAGTAAAGGCATAGATCCTGGCACCTGATGTGCTGGTTATGAATATTAGCAAGATTCATACTAACTTTATGTCCTGGGCACTTCTGTATGTCTCAGTGTCTTCAGCTGTGAGATGGTGATCATGATAAATAATGCCAATTATGTTGATTATGAGGATAAGAGAGTTCATTCCTAGAAATTGCTTAGAAGAGTGCCTGGAACTATTTGCTGTTACTTGGTACCAAAAAGAGTCTGCTTTCATCCCTGCACTTTGATTTTAGAGATGGAGGAGGAATCTGTACAAGCAGTCATAATCATGGGCAGTAACAGCCTTTATAATAATGCTTAAATCTGGAACATTATTTAAGTTATTGCTTTGAAATCAAATTATTTTTGGGGTGTGATATGCAGGTTTCTGTGGATGATCGCCTTAAGCAGCTTCAAGAAGCCCATAGAGATTTTGGACCATCTTCTCAGCATTTTCTCTCCAGTAAGTACTGACAAACTTGACTGAAATTCATGAAATGAATGAATCAGCATGCATTTTCAGCATGCAAGAAGCCATATTCTTTGCTATAAATATGTTTACTTATATGAATAAATATATTATTTATTGGTTCTTATTTAAGAACAATTGGTAACAATTGGTAAATCTTTGAAGTGGAGCCAAGGTAACTTGTGTTTAGCTGTGGCATTCCACTGAACCATCATCCTATACAATAAAAGGCTAATATGCCAATTGACTGAATGGCAGAACGACTGGTGGTCCCTATGATGCACACTGACTATCAAGGAACAGACGCTCAATGCAGGAGCTGCCTCCTGATGGTCAGTGCATTCCCACAGGGGAGCACCACTCAGCCAGAAGCCAGGCTCACAGCTGGGGAGCACAGCAGCTGTGGCGGGAGCCTCTCCTGCCTCCATGGCAGTGCTAAGGATGTCTGACAGCCAGCATTTGGACATCCCCTGAGGACTCCCGGAGTGCCAGAGGGCACAGACTGGGTTGAGGGCACGACCCCCCCCCCACTACTAGTCTATTATAACTACCATATCATATTATCATTGTTGTCACATGCAAAGGTTATGAACTTTTTCATAATAAAGAAATACTTTTTGTATTTTAAGATTTTAAATTAATTTTTCTCTTTCAAAAGCACTATTAGTTTAAAATGCACCTGTGCCTTTCAAAGTAAAACTTCATTCCCCATAAATCTTTAAATGAGAAGATTTTGAGTTGTTTGGCTCACTGCAATTTTGAGTTGTTAGGCTTATCTTAGATAGGTCATCTTTGAGTGATCTATAGCACCTCCTGGAAGATAATGTCTACTGGCATGGCAGGATGCATTTCTAAAGTTTGGATACCATCAATGTTGATGAGATAATTAAGTTTGCAATCTACTCATTTGGTATGAATCACTCCAGATTTCTTAAACTTAATTTTATAGAATATAAAGCTATGTGCTAAGACCAAATTAAAGAGCATTTCACGAGGAACTGAGACTCTATTTACACTTCTGTTATAAGGATTAGTCATCAATTAGTACTGATGAAACTTTTTACTTAGTAACTATTCTTTCATAATAAAAATTAAAGTCATATTTCTTAGAAAATAAAACATTGTAAACATTGTGAATCTCAAGTGCTTTGCCTTCTTTTGTCTAGCATTGACAGTCTAAGGAGGTCAACAAGTTCAATTACTTCGAGGTGGCATTAGAAATTGGACCTGTGTTGCTCTTTTATTGCTTCAAATGAATTTTTAAAGTGACTGTTTCTTTAGCCTTGGAGATTTTATAATTATAGTAATCCAGCTGGCAAACCGGAGCATTTTTCATTGAATTTGCTGTAAAACGTGGTCAGTTGCTTTGCATTAAGGCATAAGGCTGTGGGTTAGCAGTGTTTCCAATAATCCCCTTTGTTTCCTCAGCTTCAGTCCAGCTGCCGTGGCAAAGATCCATTTCCAATAATAAAGTGCCCTATTACATCAAGTAAGTTGATTTTAAGTCTCCTTTACAAACCAAGAAAATAAAGTGATATTGATTACTTAATAGGCTATTTTTCTACAACTTTTTAAAAAAGCAAAAACTTAGTTCTATTATCGTATATCTATATATTTATAGAGATAATATGTATTTTTATATTTGAACAAAATTAGTTTGAAAATCAGAGTAACAATTGTAATTTACTAAGTTAAGGCTATAACTGTGTTTAGTTAATATTTTTTGAGCAGGTATTAAAATATTTGGGGGAAATGACAGAATTTCTATAATACTTTTGACATTATGATGCTGCTCAAACTGTGCTGATTCTAAATCATCTTTTATTTGCCCCAGAAAATACATTTCAAAAGTTCTTGTGTTCTTCTCATTGTAATCCACCAAAAGGAGCATCATTGTTTAAATCATGAAAAATATCAGTATTTGCAAGTTTTTGTTTGATTTTTGGAAATTAGCTGCAATATTAGTCTAGGTTTATCATCCTTCATTTTTGTTGTCTCCTTGGCAGTTTCTCCTTTTTAAGTTCTAAGTTTCTCCTTAATGTGTAACAGTAATAAATTTGTATAACTTACACAGGGTCTGCTTAGAGTTTTATCCTTGGGTTAGTTTATATGTTGTCATAGGACAGAATAATAAAAATACAACTTCTGCAATCCCTTGAGGTGTGAATTGGCAAAGTTATTGATTTATAACGTGATAAGGTGATGAAGAGTCATTGTAGACTATTTCAAGTGCAAGGTGAATGGCGTCATAATTGTGTGGGGGAAATTATGAGTTATTCTATCAGGAGACAGAGCTGTCTCAGATTAGCTTAGTGACCTCAAGCAAGACAGTGAAGGTCTCTGAGACAAGTTTTCTCTATATCCTTTCTAACACAGCATGTGGTATCTCCAGAATCCACGCCAACACTAATAGTTTACTTTTCCAGAAGCCCTCTTCCTCAAAAATTTATGTGTGAAGTCACTGTTTTTGGAAGAGTAATTCCTTATCAAGCTTTTACTGTGTTTGAGATGTAGCCTCAGGGTAAAAAAGATAAATAATTTTGCAGTAACATATAATAGGTATAATAAGCAATATGTGTTACATTGTCTTAAGGGGATTTAATACTTTTATCAATGTACAATTTATAGTGTACTGAGTTGTGATAAACTCATGGATGAAGTGCCAAATTTATGCAAACATGAATGGGAAGAAATGAGTGGCTGAGCACATTGATGTATCTATTGAGCTAAAATGTGATAGTCTGTTGATCACTTACATATTTTTATTTTAAATTTTTAAATATTAGATAATTTTAATTTATTGGATGAATATTAACTTGAATATCACAGGTTTAGGCAAAAATCTGATGTGCCATTATAGGCAGAATAATGGCCTCACAAAATGACCCGCACCTTGGGTGTGACTACACTAGGTTACATGAAGATGGAGGCAGGGCACATGGGCCAGGGAATACAGGAGCTGGAAAAGGCAAGGGAATGTGATTCTCTCGTAGGACTTCCAGAGAGAAACACAGACTAGGCAATCTTGATTTCAGCCCACAGAGATATTAGTATTGTGATAATTTGTCCCAGCAGCAATAAAGTACATGTACTGTACAAAATCTAGACGTCCATGCAAATGAATTGAAATTAACTGACCAAATTAATCTAGAAGCCTGTGTCATCTTGATCTTTTAAAATATGTACCTTGGATCTAGTAAAGCAGAATTTCATTTATGTACTAGGGAAAGACAGTATTAAGTCTCATGCTTGATTATATACTACAGTGGTCATCTATTTGACTTGGCACTTTAAAAATCCATTATGAAATTTAGCACTATAATTGAAAGGGGTTTCTGTATGTTCAGGTTGGTATATGTGACTAAGAATTACATTGTCTAAGTCAGAATTTCACTAATTCAGAATTTTGATAGCTTTGGTAGGATCTAGCAGGATCATATCTTCACTTAGACTATGTGTGCTTTAAGGGGAAGACCAGTAGAGTAAAAACTAGTTTATCTGGCATGCCATATGCTGAAGCATAATACAATGATGGCCAGTTATGTTAACGATGACCTGTAACTCTGTAGCATCCTAAACTATCTTCCACATCATTAGTGACAGATTGGATTTTCTGAAATGTGTATAGTTTTAGAGTTAATTGTCTTTTATGGTTTTCAAATATTTAGGAATCTGTCCATGTATTATATATAGAATGAATTGTCTTATTTTTAGAAAGATTGTTCAACCAGATTCTTGCATTACGTACTCTATTGTATAAATTATCAGCTTATTTCCTCATAAAGAGGGAACGTCAGTCTCAAGAGGTAGTGAGCATTATATGAGCCAGCATTTCCAGATGAAGAATTGTTATGAAAACAAATTTAATTCCCAAACAAATTAATAAGCAAGTAAATGATGAATGAGAAAGCTTTTAATATATACCTTCCTTTGCATGGCTGCACAACTAAATAGAAAAAAATTTGAAAAACAAATTTAGCATAAATTTTATGCAATTAGGATTTCCTGGAGCATATTAGAATGCATTAATTTGACCAAAAAGAAAATAATATTCAGGTCGAATTGCTAGATATTTTCAGTATTTAGGTATGCTGTTTTATATAGTCTCATTTCAGACTATACCAAGAAAGTTTAAAGGAAAATAGGAAAGACAAATTATTTTTTTTATTTCACATTTTAGTGTTAATAGATTAGTTAAAACATACTTTGATGGCTTCCAAATACATTTCTTTTTTTCTAGGTAGTCCTTTATTACTGCAAGGTGTATTGCATTAGTTCTGGGACTAATTTGTTTCTAGAAAATGAAAGATAGGAGTAGATATAATATAAATCCTCTATGTTAATATATTAAGTTGAAATGCATAACTTTAACTTATATTTGCTGCCTCTAAAGTGGACTTTCCAAAACTGATCTGGTTATGTTTCTTTTTTATAGTATAGTGCAGTGGCAGTTAATTGTCATCAGTTTAGGAAACTTTGAAATGCCTCTGACTGCTTTCACAATATACAGAAATCTACCAGAAAAATACAGATACTCCTTTGTGAATTGTTAGTCACGTGTTTTGCAAAGTTGTTCATTTCTTCAATTAAAAGTCAACATCCAGGGCCTTTTGGATACAAAGGGAATGGTGTATAAAAGCTTTGGGTTGAATTTTCCTAATATGTCATATTAATCATGTAAAACTCATTGCTTCTCACTTCATTCCAGAATAAATATAATAAGTATAATAAAAGTCCTGGTGGATGATAATAACTATCAGTGTAATAAATTGTTTTCGGATATCCATTTGCCAGTTGCCATGCTAGTCCTGGGCATGGATTATCTCTTCTAATCCTCACGGTGGCCCAGTGAAGTGTAGGTACTGTCGTGGCGCCCACTTCCAGGCCAGGCTGAGATAGAGTGCAGGCACACGCAACCTGGGTGAGATCACACCGCCAGTAAATGGAAGAGCTTGCATTCAAACCCAGGGACTGACTCCAGCTCCTGAATTCCTGACCACTGTTGTCTCCATTCCTAACTTTATTAAGGCAGAGAATAGAAATTTTTAGTCACATGGGAAATTTAGTAGAATGAAGTATTATATTTCTGAAGGAGCAGTCAGGTGAGGAAAATATAAGTAAACATTCCTTTTTCTGCACCACAGACTGGCTAACATTTATTAGGAACTACTGTGTGCTAGCATTAAGCACCAAAGCTGTCCAAGGACAAGGTCCATGTTACTCCCGTACACCACACTGCCTTTTCTGTAGACTTCCTAGAGGCTAATTTCTGTCAGCTAGTGTATGTTTAAAGAAATTTCACCCTGTGGCCTGGACAAAGGTCCTTTTCTGTCGATGGGAAGGTGTCATCCTCCACAATCTGGCTTGTCAGATCTTGACAGTTCTGAGTTGGGGAGACAATCTATAGCCCTTCATTCACCTTTCCTCATTGTCATGGTCAGGACATTTCTACCCTTTTCAGTGAAGCTGGCTCATAGCTCCCCTGGGGCTTCAAGAGACTGTCCACTGGCCCCGCCTGTGGGTAAACCGTACTGTTTCATGGGTGTCATTAGGAAACAGGTGCTCCTTTCTTCACCTGTGGTGCCTTCTCTGACTCTCAGTCGGTGGCTTTTCCATGAGCCTTCATCTTGGCACCCGCGATTACCTGGCTCCCAGCACAGGCTTCATGCTCACATCTTCACTGACCTGTGGCTCTGTTTTCCCCACTAGAATCTGAAATGCAAACTTTAGTTCTTTATAGAATCCTAACTGCAATCCCACATGCAGTTTGGACATGAACAATTTCATAATCTCTGGTTATATAGATAATACATATCACACTCTCCAAAACTGATGTTTCTTAGTATTACAGCGGCACTAACCAGAATGAACAATCTGTACTTACAAGTATAAATACCAAGCATTCTCTGACTTATTCCAACTTTCCCTTGTGAGCATGTCTAAAGCAAGATTCTCCTCAATTTATTACATCTCCCTTGTATTTTCTTTCTCTGTTAGTGTGTCCATGATGGATAACCCTGCAGTATTCTTTTAGACACTCTTCTCGCCTGCCATGGACACTCTTCTACCCCAATCCACCAATTGCTGAAAAAAATTAAGTTTATAATTGTGAATGAAATGAAAGCTGTTTTTTTTTTATACAATGGTGCTACTCATTTGCATAAACCACATATACTAGTCTGAGTGTATATGTGCAGTCTGAAGAAAATAAGTAATGCTTATGTCCTTAGAGGTATCCTGGACTCCACTTAGATGATGTAGGTAGGGAAACAGTTCTTCTCTAAATACGAGCAAAGAAAAGAGGCTGCAATGGGATACCCAAATAATAACAGGAAGGTCAAAGCTAACAAAGATATAGATACAAGAGTAACAAAAATAGAACTAAACAGAAAGCATTTTATCTTTAAAGATTGCAGATAGCTCATTCCAGAACAAAATAAATCCATAAAAGTATAATTAACAATGCAAGTTACATGCAGTTCTCTCTGAAGGCTTCCTATTGGAGTCTCCTCTCTTTCCCTCCTTCGTCAAGTTGAGAAGAGGCATCCTTTCCATTCCTGATTTTTAACTGCAGCTCTGGGGACACACTGAGTCACTTCCCTAAAATGGAGCTTCAATGATAAATAAATGAAAGAGGAGCATAAGAGACGTACCGGAGAGTCTATATTTTTCCAATAAATGGTCTGTGACCTTATCTTTATTGAAAGTAAATATTTAAAACTCACTGGGCCAACTGTGCTGATGAGTCGGTAGGAAGGGAATTGCTTTATGAGAGAACGTAAGCACCTTGGGATCACTAAACCTCCAGGGCTTGGAGCACCTCCGACCAAGGAGCACACCCTGGCTAACTGGAAAAGCACACGCAGACAGCCTGCCCTGCAGCAGCCAGAAACCGGCAACTTCCAGTGCATTTGCCAGTGTTCTGGCTTATGGAGACAATTTAGGTGGGATTGAAACCCTGTCTTAGAAAAATATTGAGCATTTCAGGACTTAAGAAGATACTAGCTTGTCACATATCTATATACTGCAAGGGCCAGAGTTGTTATTACTATGAGGAATTTTGGCTTGGACTCTTCCAGATGACTCCATTCCATTGCTTTATAATAGCACCATCAGCCTTACTGAACAGTTTGATTTTTAGGATCAGGGATGCAGTTAGTGATTGTCTACCATAAGGTATAGAAAAGATTGCTGTGGAGCCATGAAGGGAGGAAAAGTGATATCGGTACTTCAATTGGTAAAGATTACATTTTTAAAGTAGTCTTTAAAATTAACAAAAGTAGTAATGATAAAGTAAATTGTGAAATAAATAGAATATCTTTTCTGTACTGATTATAGAATGAAATGATACAGTAAAAGTCATACACAAAAAAATAGAATTAATTTATCCTTTAAAATATATGTAAAAGAGCTAAAGTAGTAAAATTAAACAACAACAACAAAACTAAATGATATAAACTATCTTTAAAAATAAACAACTAAAAGGAATACAGTGGGAACATTATCCTGAGGTCAGACCCTCCTCACCCCCCCACCCCCTGCCCAGGCAGGGTATAGAGGTCTCCCAGGGCCAGAGCCTCCACAGACCTGCAGCAGAGTTGACAGTGTTGATTGATGGTCTGATTCTCCTAAGCTTGAGGGCCACGGGAGACGGGCATAGTGTCGGGTGGGAGGTGTGGCTCCTTATGAGTTCTGGGCCCAAGCAGAGATACTACCAGGTAGAGGCCCCCTGGTATTTATGGACTGTGTGCATGTTTATTCTTCCAGACCACCTTTCGGGGCCCGCAAAGCAAGTATCACCTCTCCCTCCACTCCCTCCAGGCACATCTATTCCTGTCATTGATTCTACTCTTTGACCATAATCACAAACAAGCCTTGTCTCATTGTCTTGTAACAAATGTTGTATCCGTCATGCCTGGACTATTGATGTTGTATTTTGGGGTGAGCCGTTGCCTCTATTTCTGTATCCCTTTATACTCAGCTGGCTCTGCTGCTGGGTGAAATTATTTTAAGCTCAGTTTATAGTCAAATCCAACAGATTTGGAGTTATCCACTATTTACAATCTAGTTTTCCTGCTTTGTGTCTTCATTGTTATAACAAACTAATGGCAGTTTTTAAGGAAGACTGTATGCTTTTGCACTCTCTATTATCAAGTAGGAATATATATCTTATTTGGATTTTGAACAGAAAGGTGTGTGTTTTTTCTCATGTTGGCTTTAAAACTTTGTTTTTCTTTGAATTTATACTTCTGTTTCCAAACGTATAACCTTAGATTTCTTGCCTGTCAAAGCCTAGAGTACTGTTTGTCGAAGTTCATGAAGTTGCATACAACCAGAGGAACATAAAAATTTACTCCCCACACAGCTTCCTATCTACTGCCCACTCCCCTCCCCAGGGCATCTTCCCACCCCAAATCAATGAACCCTCCATATTCTGCTAATTGCTGCTTTGTTAGGCTTTGAATTTGTTGTTTTATTCTTGGACAGATTTCTGTGTCCATTCTTTCTCAAAAAGAGGATTTTTATAATAAAATTACAATTTCATTTTACAGTTTATCAAGTTGTATAATATTAAGTCCCAATCCTCTTTCCTATTCCAGGTGGGGCAGACGCTAACCTCTTGTATTTTGGGGAGAAGGGGGAATGCAACTTTTTCTGACTTGGTTGCCTACTCTGGCAGCATTTTGGCTCAACGAGCTAAGCAATCTGCAGCTGTTCAAATACTTTGAGCTTTTGTGTGGATTGTGGATTTTGCTTTAAAATCCCCCCCCCCCCATTAAAAAAAAAAAAAAAGGAAAGGAAAGAAAGAAAATCCA
Organism: Pipistrellus hanaki; assembly: GCF_964339955.1. Classification (NCBI taxonomy): domain Eukaryota; kingdom Metazoa; phylum Chordata; class Mammalia; order Chiroptera; family Vespertilionidae; genus Pipistrellus; species Pipistrellus hanaki. The sequence goes on along the minus strand of NC_140508.1, from coordinate 88,951,404 downwards.
ACAGCCAACTGCATCTACTACTGTTTTTTTTGTAACTATTGTTGGGTAAACTGCAGTTATACGTTTGTAACCAGAGGCTGTGTTTATTTTCACTGTTGGCAGTTCTGCCTAAAATCAACTGGTATTGAATTCACAAAGGTGAATGCCTTTTCCCTCCCTCCATTTGCCAAATGTGTGTGCTCCCTCCGCAACTACTAGTGCTTTCACTGAAAAGAGCTGTTGGCAAGCCCTGTTCCCACTGAAGTCTCAGGCCTCTGTCTGGATGCATGGAGAGGTGTTTTCCTCTCATGGTTCCATAGGGGTTTGGGCCAAAACACCACACTTGTGACTGTAGAGAAAGCGTAATTATGTCTGTTGTTTAAGTATAAAGTTTGGCTCTGCATTACTCATAGCCTTGTTGGTTCATGAGCTTTGATTTGTTCAGGATGGCTTGTCTGTCTCTGGACAGTAGAGTTGTCATGGGGATTGAAATTAATCAAAAGTAAGGGATAAGTGATCAAGCGAATACTGGTAGGCTGATTTAAGACTGGGAGGCTATGATGAAATTGTTGGAATTATACTATATTTTCAGCAAATTTTTCTTTCATTCTTATTGATGTTAGGGAAGCAGTTTTATTAGAAAATTTGAAGGTGTTTTTCTTTATTTTTTTATTTTAGGTTCTCACTTTCAGTCATGCATTTAACAGCTTTTTAGACTGGTGCTTCTCAAACTTAAATGTGCATATGAATCATATGCGATTCTGTTAAGAGGTGATTCTGATTCAGTAGGAGCAATATCTATAGTGAACATATTCCTGGACTATACTATCTATCACTAGTAAGAATGTTAGTTGAAACAACTTCAATATTTTCTTCGAGGTCTTTGGAGCAATTCAGATAGTAAATGGGTAGAATGGTTTTGTTGGTATTTGGTAGCAGCTCATGAAGTGGGAATGCGTATTTGCCTCTGTATTAGCATTAAGAACCAGGTACAGGAGCCAGGAACTTTCTAACTCTTCCTGAGACAGAACTTCACATGGTAGGTATGTTATTTTGTTTCAGATATTGGAAATTCTAGGATATTTTACCTACTCCTTTTCAAAACTAATATTTTTCAAAGCAAATTATGAGTTATTTGGAGATTCTGTTACCTGTGGGTACATGACAGTGATTACATCCTCTTCCCAGTGACATGCCCCACCTCTTGATATATTACATAGGTTTAAAAATAATGTCTCTTAAATGCAATTGTATGAATATTTAATACCTTTCTCTTGTGCACAGTGCCATTTCACCTAGCTTACTAAACAGTTTTATAAGAACGAAGTATCATCCAAGAAGTCTTTTGAGTACTATAAAATGTTATTATTCTATTCTGACCCAGATAGGGACAGTAGCTATTTTTAAATATAAGGCCATTTTCCCATTGAAGTTGAGAGCTGACCAGCTCACATACACACTCAAAATGAAGGAACCTATGTTGATCTGCTTTACCATCTCATTCCCCAAAGGCTTCCAATTCTTTGAGTTAGTTTTGGAAATTATAGAAACAGAGAAAATATAAACCTTGCTTTGAAAGTGACAAATAAGGATCATGAGAAAAAAATGTTTAATATCTATAATTTTAAAACCCCAACATTGGTTGAAAGGTTAAAGTTGATGGTGGCAGGCAGGCTAAATAGCAATCTTAGTGAATAAAAAATTTTTTGAATTGATTTAAAGAAAAGGTGATGGGAAATGAGGATATCCAAAGGGAAGGGCTACACAGCACTGAGCCAAAGGGTATTGGGTTCATGATGGCAATAAAAACATGCTTGGGACAGTGAGACAAGGAAGGACATCTAAGAAACAACAGGGCTACCAAACTTCCTGTCCCAGAGGGGATTTCTAGCAGCCTCATGTCCCAGGAGTGGCTCTGAGAAGACCTCTGTTGAACCTAAGAGGTCTTTAGCTTAAAATAATTCTTACCCCAAGGCTAGGGTTCTGAGTGGCTCCCCACAGAGAAAAAGAGAAAATATGCACAGAGGAAGGAGAGACATGGGCTGAAGAAGAGGGAGGCTCAGTAGATTGTGAGGTGATGTTATTCAGGGGAAAACTCTTCATTTGCCTGTTCTTTTTTTTTTTTAATATATTTTATTGATTTTTTTACAGAGAGGAAGAGAGAGGGATAGAGAGTTAGAAACATCGATGAGAGAGAGTCATCGATCAGCTGCCTCCTGCACACCCCCCATTGGGGATGTGCCTGCAACCACAGTACATGCCCTTGACCGAAATCGAACCCGGGACCTTTCAGTCCGCAGGCCGAAGCTCTATCCACTGAGCCAAAATGGTTTTTGGCCATTTGCCTGTTCTTCAGGAAATTTGATTAGGGCTTCAAAAGTTTAGTGACTTTGCACAGCCCTGCTGCTTTTAGAGGCTTTGTTCTGCAGGAGAATCTACATCTAGCTAACAGCAGTAGAACTACCCTGGAGACTCTATTGCCCTGGTGGCATCAAAACTGAGGCCCCAGGATCCAGGACAGTCATACTTTATGTCTAAGTTTTAATATTTAGTTGTAATTCTTTTTGAAATAGATAAAGCAAAAAAAAAAATATTCAGCTATACTGTCACAGTACGGTTGCTCAAATAAAAATGTATTATTGTTGTTCAAATATTAAATAATTGGGCAGCAGGTTTCTGAGTGATCCATCATGGGGATATTTTAAAAATTTGAATAAAAATTCCGTTTGTGTACTTTCAGTGGGACATATATTACTTATATGTCCTTTTATTTACATTTTTTTTCCCCAGCCATCAAACACGGACAATCTGTTGGGATCATCCTAAAATGACCGAACTCTTTCAATCCCTTGGTGAGTATTGTTCCATTTAATGGTGAAGAATTGAGTGAAACTGAAAAGGGCATATTCTTGGATGGAAGCTAACCACCAGCATTTTTACATGGCATGTTATGTTTAAACCATCATGACAGTAACATAAAAAAGCAGTTGAATTACTAAGGTCAATGAAGCAAACAGGTTTTTTCTTTCTTCTTAAGAGAATGTAACCTTTGAAATGGCATGACCCAAAAACCATGATTTTAAAAGGGGAATATTATAGGAGGTTTTTACCTCTCTCATATTGGGCCATCTTAATCTTCAATTTTGTGTGAAAGCAAAACCAATTACAATACAGCAACCTCTAATCCAACTGCTTTTAAATCTGCCTTTTAGCTCTTTCTTTATTTAATAGATCTTATTAAATTAGCTAGCTGAATTTTATTTCTTCTAAGTATAGCTGAAGAGCTAAATAAATTTTTAATTAAAAAATGCAAGAAAACTCATAAAATGGCAATTCTGCTCTTGCAGATTTCCAATAGACTATAACTTTGTGATGTGTGTGTGTGTGTGTGTGTGAGTGTGTGTGTGTGATTTTGAAAGAGTTTATTCTTTAAGGAGCAAAGGTGCTGTTGCCACAGAGGGAGGGATAGCACCCTAAGGCTCTTATGCCCACTACCATTTCAACAAGTGGGGAGCACACTTTTAATCTCTTTAAATATCGGGTTTGTATGTGAACTTCCATTTGCGTGGGTGAGGGAGGCTTCAAAGTTGAACAAGTGAAGAAAAGCCACTGGTTTGTTTAGTTAGCAAAGGATAGGGCAAATTTTGATGCTTTCTGACTTTTCATCTAACTCCACTAGTCTCAAACACTGGTACTCTGTCTTTAGGGGACAGAGAAAGAAATTGCAATATTTACTCTTTCCAAAGGTTGCAATAGTGATTGTAAGATGATATGGACCAGATCTACGAAAGGGCAGAAGCAGCACATAGATCAGAATGGAGGAATGTAGACATATAACTAGCTCTCTGAGTAGTGAGATGACAGAAAACTGACTGTCCTTGAGGACCATGGCCCTGGAGGAGGGTCCCACCTCGCTATGCAGAGGAAGGACTCTCTACCCATAGTGGCGTGTAGTTATGAGGCCTTTGAAAGTTCACAATCCAGGTGTGTTTCCTTTTCCTCATTTCCTTCCTTTTCCTTTCCTGGAAGTTTCTGCGTAGCACTGCTTTGAAATATATCTCACCATGGTGCCAATGAACATTTAATTTTTTTTCCTTAAATAAATTATGTGGATCTCGGGAGAAGACTTTTTAATGTGCATACGCATCTGAAATAAACAAATACCTCTTGCCATGGGATGTAAGTTAAGCAATCAGCATGCTTTTGAATGTGTTCCCTTTTCCATTACAGCTGACCTGAATAACGTGTGTTTCACTGCCTACCGCAAGGCCATCAAAATTCGAAGACTACAGAAAGCACTGTGCTGTGAGTCATCCTACCAAAGTTAATTACTTCGTTCTTTGAGTTGTCTTTCTTTTTTTCTTTTCTTTTTTTAAGACAAAGATAAATGAAGAGGGGGATGTGTTTGTAGAGTCAATCTGATTTTCGGGGTGCGTCACTCAAGGAGTTGGCTGAGATTCATAAGGCTCTGTTATTAGCCTGTCAGCATCATGCAGCCTTAAAACAAATGAACATATGCTATTCCCAGTGGGTGGACAAAATTATCCAAAATACATCAGTAACATAAAAATGTTTTTCTATAAAGTATGTTGCCACCCAATTTAAAAGGATTAAAATAAGAAATCAAAACTGCATATAGAGTAGATCATTGCCTTTTTAGTACTTTGTATCTATTGGGAAGTGTAGGGTTTGAACCAGTTCCATTCAGTACAGTCATACAATAAACACAAGTTTAAGTAGAAATATGCATTATAATGCTTTTATAGAGTATAGATTTAAGCTGTCCGGATTCAATTTGTGGTTATAGGTTTAATGATGGAGTCTATTCAAAGAACATTTAGGTCTTATCAGCTAGTTAATGTGGAAAGTGGCATTTGTCCATACTTTTAAGAGGGTAATTTAAATAATTCCAACGATTCTTGTTTGCTGCCTTTTGCTCACAGTTGTTATACTAGTATGGCTAGACAGTTCAGTGAAGCTTTGAAATAATGCTTAGAAAAATGATATGTTGCGGTTAAAAATCTGCTCCTTAAAAGTCAGGAGAAATTCGAAATGCGTTTAAGCTGATTACATGAAAGGAGTTGAGGAAAGACAGTGCAGGATCCTTCAGAGAAAAGACAGCAATGCAAACCTTTCAAGTATGAAACCTGTAAGCTATGCGTGGGAGAGAAGACTGCGAAGGGCTGAAGAACGCCTCTAGATGAGGCAGCAGAAGAAAGGATGAGATGGCTGTCCTGCCATCACATCATTCTGGAGTCCCACATAACTGGCAGCAAGAGTTGCAAAATTACCAGTTACAAAACAAACAAAAAAGAGCACTCTGGCCAGTGGCCTGTGTGCTGAGCCAGAAGAGAGCAGGGAATGAAATAGGACCACACCACAGGGGATGTTCTGAGCTCAGTGAGTCCTTGGAGGCCGCAGTTTTGAAAGAGGCTCAGCTGCATGTCTAGCATCCAGCTGCCGGACCTGAAAGGTCTTTCAGGCCTGGTGAGCTATAAAATGAGGACAAATGACTCAGCCGCCGAGTCCCCTCTGAGAGAAGACTGCCTTGTACATGTTCATTATGACCACAGTCCCATTTTCACTAATACTTCTTGGCGGGGGCAAGGTGGGGTTGGGGGGGTTGACATTAATGCATTTTATGTTTCTTTCTGCTCTTTTGTTGTTGTTGTTTTTCCTTCCAAAGAAAAATGTTCCCCATATCACCTCATTTCTTCAAACCTGAGAGGATCAGCAGAGCTGTGCCTCCCACTTATAACCTAAACAATGGCATTTAGTAACACTTAGAAAAGTGCTGGCTTGTAAATATTTGAGGTGATGTTCTGAGTGCCACCTGGCCACTACTTCCCCAGCTCTGCCCACTGCTCTCTAGCCTGGTCTGTAACTCTTTGTTCCTCCCAAGTACTGTTAAAATTTACTCCTTTTGGAAACATTTAGCAGCTAATTCCACCTGCCACCCATTTTCCCAACACTTTATGATGGCCTCTAATGGCTGTGTCTCACATAAGTGCCCTGTGTGTGCCTCTGTGTGACAGACAATGTCAAGATGATTGCCCCGGCTTCACTGAGAACGACTTTAGGTCAGGGGTTGCCATTCATTTTGTGTAAATCTCCACCCACCATGATGTCCTAATGTAGAGGGCACATCACCATCTCTGTCACTGTTCACTCCTTTATTGGGCTCCAAGACTGTGCAGGAGATAAATAGACTTGGTTCCCACACTCAAGGAACTTAAACTTGGAGAGTGCACATTATACGTGCACACAACTCTCCTATTGACAACAGATTCCTGCTGCCCTGGAGTGAAATGGCCTTTGTCTGGCTTGTTTCCATCTACCCGGTCCTCTCCACTCCACTATGGGCTCTTCTCAGGTCTCAGGGACAGGTGAACTTTTCAGCTCTGGGCTCCATTTCTCGAGCCTCAGAGTACCTGTCTTGGCTCTTTGTGCTTATCCTCTTCCCCTGGCTGGTACGTTCTCTTCCTCTAGGTCCTGGTTTCACTATCTCCTGGCTTCAGTGAGGCTTTCTGGGCTACTGCAAGTGGACCACCCCTGACATGTCAGCTCATGGATGCAGTTCTTATGTGGGGCCTACCATAAGTATGGTATTCTGTTTATTAACCACCTGTCTCTCCAAATGAACTAAGCTATCATGTGAGGGAGGAACCTCTTTTCTCCTCCACTTTGGGGCCACATACAGCTTCTGGCACAGCACTTTCTGCAAAGACATATTGAGTAAATGATTTGAGTTTGAAAGTTATAGGCATACACAAGAAAATAGGTTGTAGAGGATTTAGAGCTGCACTTTTGTATAGTAATATGTGTTTAATTTTGGAATATTAATTAAAATGATATGATACAGCAGCAAAAATAAATGAAAGTGTATGTAATTAACATCAACATGGTTGACTCATAGAACTATAAAGGTGAATGCACAACTAAATGCTATATTATTTATGGACACATATATATATATCCAATAACTGAAAGTGAACTGAAAAGATTAGTTCTCCTATGATTCTCAGGGGATTGATTGAGGTTTTCCAAGGCACTTCCATATATTAATATCAATCTATTTCTTTAGCTGTGTGATGCATTAGTGGGTGTTTATTATTTTTCTTTAGACTACATGTATATTATATGTGTTCTTTTGTGTTTCTATTTTTAAAAAAGCTTCATGTGATAGGCAATAAACAGAGAATCCAGAGGGAAGTGCAGTCAGAGGAGGGAGAGATCCCCTCCATTGGGAAGAACAAAGTAAGCTATCTTGAATAGGAAGCAAATTAGCCAGGCCTGGAAGCCACACAGGATTTAGGTGGGCAGCTCTGATCAAGGGTAAGAGGGGAGGAATTATATGCATGACACAAAGGCCTGGGTGAAATTCAGGCAAGTAACTCAGTCTAAATGGAATAGCTTGCAAGATATGTTTCAGTATTCAGAAGTGCCCTTCAGATCACATTAGGTCCATTTTGAAGGCCTTTAAAAAAAAAAAAAGATAACTTTTCTTATTTTTTAGGTCCTTTTTTTGTGTGTGGGGGTGTTCCTCAAACTTTCCTAATATTGTATTTAATTTTTGTGTGTGTGAGTGTGTGTGTGTGTGTGTGTGTGTGGAGTGGAGTGCCATAGAAGCATTTTCTGTTTGGGGAATTTAGGAGAGAAGGCCAGTTGTGGCTGAATGCAGACAATATCTAAGGCAGATCGAAGGCAGTGGACGAGAAAATAGTGCAGGTGAAAGATGGTGAAGGCTGAGCTGGCTGCTGGTAGTAGGCAGAGAGATGAGGGTATGGGTTTGTGAAGAGGAGAAAGGACTGATGACTGGGGGAAAGTGGTGGCTGATAAACTGCAAAGGGTAAAAGAGGAGAGTGTTAGGATGGCTCAGGATTTGTAGACTGATGGTCCATGGAAGGTAGTAACACTGCTCCTGGATTTCAGCATAGAAAGAAGGCAAGGCCTTTATTTGGAACATGTTAAGGTGAAGGTTCCTGAAAGAGAAGAGTATTTCTCTAGCTGGGAACAGAGCAGCGGGACTGCAGATCAGGTGTTCAGGCAGGAGAAAACAATCTGGAGTCATCCAGAGAGAAGAAGTCATTGAAGTGATGAAAGTGAGTGACTCTTTACAGTTAGGAAGCCTTGAGCATCACCTGTATGTCTTTGGTGTCCAGGGAAGAGGAGATGGGAAAGGTGCTAATTAAGAATGGCCAAACAGTTCAACAACAGGAGTCACAGAAGCCCAGGTCAGGTACCAAAAGACTCAGGTACCAGTGAGTCTTTTTACTAAGGAGAATGATGATCCATTTTCATTTGATCACCTGTGCCTCAAATGCAGGATTAAAGAAAATTACTGCTTAGAAAATGATTCTGCTGTTGGTTTCATTTGCCACATGACTGAGCTGTCATTTCTCTTCCTTTGAAAAGGGAAGATCATAATTTTCTGTGATTTTAATGTAGTCAATTTTTAAAGGTACCTAAATGTGACACACTTCAGGAAGATGTATGCCTTGCTTAGGTGCTAAGATAAGGTGTCAGAGTAAATCACTAAAAATTGAAGACATCGTGGTCTGTGGGGTATGGCAAATTACTGTCATGCTTACAACCTGGAGAGTTACAAAGGAGAGTTTTCTGGATAAAATGTAAAGACAGCCTCATCCAGGGGAGGGTTTATTGTCACTTTATGCCTGTGGAGGGATACAATAGCACTGCTGTGTTGCTGGCACAATTAGTGCTGAAATTCAGAAACTTGGAGTGTTTTGGCAGTATTTCAATATGCTTCTTTTATCTATGTGAAATTGTTGTTCTGTAGCTCCTATTATAATTACTAATCCCTTCCTTTTATCACACACCATGAAAAGTGAACTTGAATTTTGCTCCTGCCCTCCTGGAGTAATCATGAGTAAAACCAAGAAAATGCTACAATGAAAATTTTGGATGGTTCTGTTTTTTGTTAGTTTGTTTGTTTGTTTGGTGTGTGTGTGTGTGTGTGTGTGTGTGTGTGTGTGTGTGTGTGTATGTGTGTGTGTGTGTGTGTTTAATAGATTTTTATTGATTTCAGAGAGGAAAGGAGAGGGAGAAAGAGATAGGAACATCAGTGATAAGATAGAATCATTGGTCAGCTTCCTCCTGCATGTCTCACACTGGAGATGGAGCCTGCAACACATTTGTTTAACTTTTTCTTGAGGTGGCATGTATATAACATTATATAAGTTTCAGTTATACAGCTTTATAATTTGATATCTGTATACACTATATAGTATATTCACCACCAAAAGTCTCTTTACCATCCATCAACATATATTTGCCATCCTTTACCCCTATTGCCCTACCCCTCTCCCCCTTTCCTCCTGTAACCACCAATCTGTTGGTAGCATCTATGCCTTTTTTTTAAATTTTGTTTATTCATTTGTTTCCTTTTTGTTTTATATTCCATGTATGGGTGAAATCATATGGTTTTCATCCTTTTCCTTTTAACTTATTTCAATTAGCATAATAATCTAATCATTCATTTCTGTCAAAATGGCAATGTTTCATTTTTTTATGGTTGAGTAGTATTTCATTTTATATGTGTATGTAAACCAGATCTTCTATATTAATTCATCTGTTGGTTATCATCTAGGTTGTTTTGATATCTTGGCAATAGTAAATAATGCTGTAATAAACACAGAGATACATATATCTGGATTAGGGTTTTTAATATTCTTTGGGTAAGTACTTAGAAGAGGAAATGCTGGATCACATGGTAGTTCTATTCTTAATATTGTGAGGAATATTCATGCTGTTATGCAAAATGCAAAGTTTGTCTTTTCTTTTTTTTAACTGACCATCTTTCATCAACTTTGTAACTTATTGTGTACATGTTGAGAAATTGTTTAAGAATTATTAGTTTGAGAGTGGCATAAAGGATGAAATGGGCGTGGGATAAGCAGGCTGTTCTCTGGAATTAAGAGAAGAAAAGCAATGTAACATGTGGGACTTCCTACCTTTTGGAGTAGATTTAGAGATTTATGCCTTTGTATATTTAAGAGTAGAAAGAGCTTGGAGAGAAAAATAACCAGAAAAAGAAAGCTGCAAAAAATGATATTCCAAAGAGTGAAAAATGGGATCCTATTGAAAAGTGACAGCTCAGATTCAAAATAATGCAAATGGAGATAGAAGAAGAGGTTAAAATGTAACAATGGAAATGTTATTTATTACTTTAAAAACTGAAAATAGCTAAAAAAAAAAAAAAAGGATAGATTCTTAAAGAACAAGGCAAATACTTAAGACTAGAAATGGTTTTGTTCCAATGTCGTTATATAATGTAATGACTGTACATACTCCTTTCTCTCATCTGATTAGTGGATCTCTTGGAGTTGAACACAACAAGTGAAGTTTTTACTCAGCACAAACTGAACCAAAATGACCAGCTCCTTACTATCCCAGATGTCATCAGATGTCTGACAACAACCTACGAGGGCCTTGAACAGCTGCATAAAGATCTAGTCAACGTTCCGCTCTGTGTGGATATGTGTCTTAACTGGTTGCTCAATGTATATGACTCGTAAGTTTTTATTTTTTCTCATTAAAGTACAATTCTTGAATGACGTATGTTAATAATACAAAATAATATGTCTTCAAAGTGAAAATCTTAAAAGTGCTTTCAAAGTACTTTCTCCACTGGAGATATTTATGTTAATTGTTGCAAATGAATGACTTTCCAAAAATGGGGCCATTAACCAACAATAAAACAAAAAGGAATGTCCATCCATTATTTTAAGATTTTGATTTAATTACAAAAGCTGTCAAATTTGTAGGGTCTTTTGTTTTTTGTTTTGTCACCATGCTAAAGGAAACCTAATTTAAGTACATTCAGTTTCCTTCTCCTTCTGGAATTTCTTATAGTATCTTTTAAAGACAATATTTTGTAGTTTTATGAACTAAACTAATTTACTGGCTCAGAATATTCTGTGATTTTTGTGTTACAATTTAAGAGCAACTCAAATGGCAATTAAAATCATTTTACATCTCTTTTGGTATTAGCTTTACTTATTGCAAAGGTGGTTATGTATGGATATGGTGTTTTAAGTAAGTTATGCTTCAGGGCACTAATATCTGTAATTTCATTGTTACATAAAGAGCACTCTCAACTTCCCAAATAACTTAGTTGCCATTAACTTGAGTTTTTGAATGTGGCAGTGCATTTGTAAAAGTAATTCTAAAAAGACCTGCTGTGCGCTGACATTTCTGAACTATTAGGAGGAATTATTCGTTCTTCTGGTAGGGGGTTAAAATATGCAAAGATGAAATAAGAATATGAGGACTGTTGTTTTTCTCTCACACTCGGAAAGTTCTCTTTCCATTAATTAGCTGTATGAAGATTTGTGTTTATCAGCCTTTCATTAGGCTTAGAGAAAAAGAAGATAGATGATAGTTCATAAGTACACACACTTAGCAGCTGATTCTGTATAAGTAAGTGATGATGGCAATAACTCTAGAGATGATTAATTAAAGTTTGCTTATACTTGGGAGTAGAAACATCTTTTCTTTTTCAATATTCACAAATATCATAAAGTTTTTTAAATAATCCAATAGCCTTTGTGTGCTTGAAAGTTCTTAAGAAATTCCTTGAGAAAGTGATAGCATGAATCTCAATTACCATAATGAATGTGGGATTTACTATATCCTTGTCTGACATATTTTAACACATTTTATTTTTATGCAACTCTATCCTGCTATGGTAAAATAAAAATGTTAGCAATTATGAACTATTAAGTTGATTTTTAATTTTTTTTAAACTCCCAAAAAGACATTTTCTATAGTAAATTCACCAAAATAGCTGGTCAATTAGGTGTTTTTAACTAAAAGCCTATAAGTTAATTTTACATCCCAAGAAGAAGGCTAAATGCATAGCATATTTAGGAACTTCATTAGCCCTTTGGAGTGTGGTAGAGGTGCACATCCTGAACCATATTTAAAGAATGAACAGCCTCGGCAATGACTGTAGCTCTAACACTCTGTGTTAGTTTGCTCTGGCTGCCATAACAAAGTACCACAGAGTAGATTAAACGACAGAAATTTATTTTCCCACAGTTCTGGAGCCTAGAGCATAAAAACAATATGTCAGCCGGGTTGGTTTCTTGTGCAGTCACTCATCTTAAAGATGGCTGTCTTCTCCCTGCATCTTCACGTGGTCTTATGTGTGGTCTGTGTCCTAATCTCCTGTTCTTATAAAGACACACACTGCATTATGGTCCAACCTAATAGCCTCATTTTAACTTAATTACCTCTTTAGAGATCCTATCTCCTAGTACAGTTACATTCAGAGGTACTGGGAATTAGGACTTCAACATACGGATTTTAGGGACATGTAATTCAGCCTATGACACAGATACATGCTGTTTACACTGAACAGCCCAAAGAGAATACTGTCACTTAGTTGGGAAGGAAGCAGTATGTGAAATGTCATTCTAGGAAGTTATCTGTTTGTATATTTCTGTTTTCCACTATCAAATGTTAACACATGAGAACTGTTCTACTAAGATACTGTTTCTTATTTAGAAAGGCAATATCTGGAAATTTTCCATTATAAAGGAGAAAAAAAGCTTTTAAGATATGCCTCCCTTTCATGTCCAAGAAATATAGCAAAGACCATTGTGGGTCAGAATGATGTCTAGTCTGTTTAGTTTCTCTATCTTGGAGAAATATCGTGAATTAACATTAGGAAGAAAACATGGTCTCTTATATGACAATAGTGTCAGATGGCCAGAGTTGATTACCCAAATATCTCTAGTAACTATGACTACTCATATATCTTAACAAGAGTGTTTAACTCTTTTCAAACCATTAGTTCCCTATGAGAATCTCATAGAAACTAGATATCTACTCCTTCCAACGCACCAGAAAATAATGAACCCTAAGAAGTCTCTGAACCTTGGAAATTGTGCCATGATCTAACCCTTTCATCATTTAGCTGTCTGACATTCTTTCAGTAACCATATGTTTTGACTTCCTTACTTTGTATAGTATGATGCAGACAGAACTGGCATTTGCAGCTCTTGAAGTATGTTCAACCAGCCCTTAAAATATAGACAGCAGATAATCAGACAGCAGATCATAGAATTCAGTAGAACTATGAGGATCTGTCATTTTGCCCTCCTTGTTTTACTGATTAAGACACTGACCTAGTGAGACAAGACAATTTATCCTTGGCCACCTATTGCATTATAGTGGTAGGTATGGCACTAATATTCATTTTTTAATATTGCTTGGTTATTCTTACCACATTGCCATAGCTAAGAAAAAATAGTATTTTATTACTTATCCTAAGTTTACTGTGTTTTTGTTGTTGTTGTTTTTGAAGTTTTAACATGTACTTCCCTTCTCCTAATATTCAAAAATCTGTTTTCTTCTGTTGTGGATAATAAGAATGCAAATATTTTATTCTGATTGCTGTATGATTTGGTAACCACTTCACTTTTGACATCTTAATTTCTTATCTGAAAAATTGCAATGAAACATCTGCTTGGATCACCACACATAAGTGACTATGAAGGCCAAATAAACTAATATGTAGAAAGGTCTTCATAAATATTAGAAATGAAATTGATTCCATTTATAAGATTTCACAGTCTTACTCAGTCTTTGTCTTCCCAGGGTAAAATGTCTTAATTTCAAAATCTTCCTTCTACATTTAATGGAAATCAGAATTGTTTAAATTATTATTTAAATAATAGAAGACTTGGTTCAAATGCTTTTGTCTCAGTAGAAAATATTAACCTCACTGGCTGTAATATGAGGTTATTTTTTTCTACTATTCCAAGATAGATATAAATTGTAGGGTACATATCTATCCAGTTAAACTAATGTCAGGAGTTAATTATGAAATCTATCAGGAAACCAAATACTTAAGTATTGGGTTGTGTCATACAATAATAAATTTTCCTAGCTCGATATTGCCTCTCAAATCCAGATACCTTTTTTTTTTTTTAACATCAAAGCCCTGCGTCATTTGGACAACTTTATCAACAATTTAGCCTTGATGCAAGTCCTTGACACCTGAATGAGTCTTGTCACTGGTGCTCACATGCCTCCCTCTATTCATTCCCTTCCTTCGCTTTTCTTGTGATACTTTCTCCTAGTTGGGACCGGTGAGCCATGTAATGCTCCAATGTCCAACTTACATATTTTTAATCAAATGTTGTTATGCTAAGGACTATTTAGACTAACCACCAACCATAAATTAGTCAGCTATCATTAACTTATATTGATTATTTCCATACATAAAGGTTGGTTTGTATATTCTTATGATTCTCTAGTTGTATTCTTGTTTCACTTCCACAGTGTGTGAGCATATCATGGGTAGGAACTGTGCCTTGTACTTTTGTAGTGATCCCTATGGTATATAGAACAATGCTGGAATCATCTTAAGCCTTCGTAATTGTTGATGGTGTGATGAATAAAGGACTGACATTTTCAGTAGTCTTCCTGATGATTTTCTTTTCTTCTGTTGACACCACAGACTCAAGGTCATCCTGTAATGCCTATCATTTTGATCTTTTTTCCCGCATAAGGGATTGCTTTGTTCTTAGGCATATTCATGTCCTAGTCTATCCACACAGCCCTTTGTTATCTTCTGCAAATCTACTGTCTGATTATGTCCAAAGAATAAAATTTCCTGATTTCTGGAGGAAAGAAAAGAGACATTGTCTATTTGCATATGATAATTAGAAATGCGTAAAAAATATGAAGTAGAAGCAAAATTTCTAGCATAGCTCCATTTAAGATAATTGTAAGTAACTAGAATAAACAGTATATATTAACTTAGAAATTCTGCTTATAATAATTACATTTATTTTTAAAGCTATTACTTGTTTCATAGGGCAATCCTGAATGTTGTATACATGCATAGTGATGGTTCAAGAAATTTGTTGGATATGACATGATATAGATATAGACTCTAGGTTATTGAGGGATGGTTTTTAAAGTACATTATAGAAATACCTAAGCATGTTTTTTTAATTTTTATTTTATGTCATGATATGTGTAAAAAACTTACCAGAGTATTTACAATTTGTGAATGGAAGATGTCAGTTAATATTAATAGTAAAAATATCAATAAAATTAAGACTTAAATGCAGTTTGACAATAAGACTACCTAAAATTAAAGTTCCACAATACAAATATTTGCTTGTTTTTGAATAGCATGAATTACTAAATTTTATGTGTTCATATAATTATGCAAAAAATCATTTATAGGTTTTTAATGATTTATTTGTAAATTAAAAACATATTTTAAGAAAATTATCAGCAACAATTTAACTGAAAACTGATTCTGAATATGAAATATAAAGATAGCAATAAAGACTTTTTTTCTTGACTATGTTTCCATAGCAAGGATCATCATATTGCTAATTTTTATAGTTTCTGCATTTACTTTCCCCATCCCTCGGATTTAGGATAGCAAGTAACATTTGGTAGACAGTTCAGTAGTTCTTTGATAAATGATAGAATATAACAACTTTCTGCTTTAAAATAAAATAAATTTTTTCTTTTAGTCTGCTTATAAGTAAAATTGAAATGGTCTTTTATGGGTATAGTGTAAAAGCTATTTTCTCATGTTGATTAATTAATATACTTTGAATTTAATTATACCTTGATGCTTCCCCAAATAGAGATTCCACACTTATGTGTTTAAGACCAATGGCTAGTGTAATTGCAATTGTAACACAAAAACTGCATTGACAAAGACCCACATCAATTAGGCAATACATATTTTAGTATTCAGCAGTGAGAAGCCCTCAGTATATAGCTAATTTTTCAGTCATTTTTCTTACATTTGATCTTAGATATATCTTGCTGAATTAACTCACATGCATATATGTATCTACTTTGAATTTTGCATTTGTAGTTATTAATAAATAGATTTTATAGTATTTATAAAATGATATATTTTCAGCTTTATAATTAAAGTTTTAATTTTGCCTTAATTTATTCTTCCTAGTTTATATATTGTGTGTAACGTGGCTTCAGGCTATCTATTCTTCTAGACCAGGTTGAAGATACTATTAAACTATGTAATGAAATTATGGTGTAGGTTTAACATTAATTATTAAATGTGAATAGAAAAGTCAGAACTTTAAGATGCAATTATTTTTTAATGGTTTACCCTCAAGAAAATAGATATTCAGAAATATTTCACATACTGTTTTAAATTCATGTAAGACATTGAGATTCTTATAATTTTAGGGATCGGATTGGAAAAATTAGAGTGCTGAGTTTGAAGATTGGATTGATATCTCTGTCTAAAGGTCTCTTAGAAGAAAAATACAGATGTACGTAAGACTGTTCTTATACCAATAGTGTTTTTAATAATGGGAATGATCATTTTATTGGAGATTTACTTTATATTTTTGGCTAGTAATAATAGTTCCAATTTTTTAACCCTTACTCTACATGTCCAAGCTAGACTGATGGTGTTAATAACATAGTGGACTTGTGTGTAATGAAAAGCTGATAATAGGATCAAGAGGTGAGGTGCCTTGGTGAAGTGAGAACCAACTATAAGTTGTATCTCATTTAATTCTGAGAATAATCATCCCATAATGATGTAGGCATCATGGTTTCCATTTTTCAGATAAAAAAATTAATGCTGAGATAGGTTACAAATCTAGTCAAAGGCTACAGTGACAATAATTGTGGGGTTAGGATTGGATCACAGAGTTTTCTGACTCTAAAGCCCAAGCCTTATATATATATAAGAACTAGAACTGTCTATAACAGTTCTAGTTCATATTGTTATAGACATAGTTAGACAAATAATTAAATGAGGAATCTTGGTATTTGGAAAATAAAAGGCCCATACACCAGAGAGACCTGCCTTCAAACCTCATCTCTGCCACTTAGTAGCTGAGTTACAGGGCAGGTATTTTTACCCTGTGGCACCTCCCTCTGAGGCCTCCCTGAAAATATCCCTTCATTAGTTTCAAACAACACCCTGGCCTTTCTGCCTATAGCTGGCGGTCCATTTGCAAACACATTTACAAAGATCCTTTTCAGTGGCCTTTGACATCTCTTCTGTGCTAATTTATTGGATCTTGTGTTTTAGATTGTGACTTTCCTCAGGCTCATTCCCACATTCTGACTATGACATAAAAAGTGTGAACATTTATGAAAATTTAGAAATGTCAACATTTCTGATGTTAATGTTAACCTTTCCTGGTTTGTGTGTAGTTTTACCTTAATGGTAGCATAGCAATATAGCTACTTGTCTCAAAAGATGAAAGTTGGACATGATTGATCTTGTTGAACACGTGCACTCCTCTGTACAGGCTATTACATATGTGCATCAGCACTGTTTATCTAAGAGGCCTCTTCCCAGGAAAAGTTTAAAATGAGCTTAAAATTTTAAAATAGTAAGAATCCTGGACAGATAATTTTCTGGCCATGATCATCTTATTTTTGACAAATGAAGAGAAACAAGTAGAACTCTAACAAAACTGAAGTGAACAAATGATAATAAAAATTAAATTTATCTTAATTAAATTTGCTTTCCCTATGTATACTTATAATTAAAGTCATATTTCATGATAATAACTCTGTAAATATCACTAAACCCGATTCAGTTGTTTGAAAGTGCATGTTGACAGCGTTAGATCTGGCATTATTCTCCTTTAAAATAAATGGAATATAAATTTTGATCTGATATTCATTTATCGATCGGTGTGGCTTTTTTATAGTTTGTAGGATCCCATAAATGTTTACTCCCCTTCTGTTTTTGGAAACGTCACATGAAAAACGTTTAGATTTTTTGTGATTATGAATATTCAGAACTTGGAAATTTCTTTTCAAAAAGAAGTAGTTTCTATAACAAAGTGGGTAGTTTTTACATAGAATTTCTCCCCACTCCTAAAGTAACTTATTTAATCATATTAGCTTTATTTCTTGGGACAAGCTAATAATTTTAAATCTTCAAAATGTTTCAAGTGGCAAAAGGAAGATAAGCAAACACTGGAAAGGAGAGAAGAGTTTTAATTTTATTGAATCGAGAGAGCTATGAAATAAGTTAGTGTTTTCTTAATGAATAGAAAAGGCTAAAGAACTATGAAAGCAAGCCTGAGTTTTGTTACTATGTTTTTAAAATTTGAAAAAATGTATTTTAGTATATAAAATGAAATAAAACAAAAATAATTTTTATAGCTTATGAGGACTGAGACTGGGCCTAAAAACCCCACATACACACATAAAAATAAAAGACTCTTCCTTGTAGTTCTTAATGTTTTTACATAAAATAGATTTAAGTATAGTAATCTTTAAAAGAAGCAAAAATATACACTTAATAGAATATTAAATTTAGGAGTGAACACAAACGTTAGTAAACAAATCGTTAAAATGTAAAGATTTGCCAGGAAGGCACATTTATTTCTTTGACAAGTCCTGAGAAGCTTCATCTTGGCTGACTGTTTTTCTTAATTAGAAGGGAAATCCTTACTGAAATCACTGAATGAAACCCACACGTAGTTTTTGTACCATTTGTAAAGAAAATCTGTAGTTACTGGTCTATTTAAATGTATTGACATACAACAGGAGGTTGTTTTCAGAAGCATGTGGTTAACCAATCCCCTGATTACAGACACACAGAATATCAAGGTTGCCAGAATTAAGGAGACGACTAATTGATTCATGTCCTCATGATTGCTATATATATTTTTTTAATCTTCATTGTTCAATCCCCATCACCAAAGACATAAGAGAGCACTGCGGGCAGATGGAAGTTAACCTCTTGCCTTTCCTCCTTGCAGATCTCTTCAAGGAAGTGGCTGGACCGACAGAAATGTGTGACCAGCGGCAGATGGGCATTTTACTACATGATGCTATTCAGATCCCCCGGCAGCTGGGAGAAGTAGCAGCTTTTGGAGGCAGCTATATTGAACCCATTGTCCACAGCTGTTTCCAACAGGTAAACACACAGGATTGCTGGTGTACAGGGTGTACTGAGGAAGAGTTTTGATAATTTTCCAAGAAATGGGACAGGGAACTTGGGCTAGAGCCAAATGGTGAAGGACATTGGGTGCCATTTCAGTACGTTTGTATTTTGTTTCTTAAGGCATTTGAAATTTCTTTTCAAAAAGAAGTAGTTTCTATAACAAAGTGGGTGGTTTTTACATAGAATTTCTCCCTACTCCTAAAGTAACTTATTTAATCATATTAGCTTTATTTCTTGGGACAAGCTAATAATTTTAAATTCAAAGATTCGAGAAATGGTTATCACCTCAAGAATAGCTGTTTCTCGATATATGAAATCCACACTCTTTAACACGTGCTGTCAGATTGCTGTGATCTGGCCCTGCCTTTGCCCTGGCCTCATTTTGTGCCACTTATCCCTTTGTTCCCTGCTTTTCTATCCACACTACTTCAGTCCTTCCATTCTTGCCTTAGGACATGTATACTCTATTCAGAATGTTTTTCCAAATCCTCTGCCCACAAACTCTTTTCATCACCAATCTTTATTTATGATTTAGATCTCTCCTTAAATCTAAAACCCTATGAAAACCCTTCTCTGACCTCTTTAGATAAGGTTATGTGTTACCCTGTTCACCTGTATCGCCTCTACCTTCTTAGGGTGCTCATTACCATTATCATTATCATTACACTAGAGGCCCATTGCAGGAAGATTCCTGCAAGAATAGGGTTTCCTGTGACTGGAGCTCCCCCCTGTCTCTGCTGCCTCACTTCCTTTTGCAGTAGTTGGCTTCTTCTACATGCCTTGTGTATGCAAATGAACCACCATCTTTGTTAGTTTGATTTGCATACTTGTTCCTGATTGGCTGGTGGGCATAGCATAGGGATGGTCAGTTTGCAAGTTTCTCTTTTATTAGTGTAGATACTAACTTGTGTATTTGCCTGTTCAGTTTTTTCTTTCATAACAATCTAAGCTTCATGAATAAGGATAATTTTTACCTTTTTATTATTGTATCCCTGTGCACAGTGCCTTGAATATTACAGCTACTTAATAAATATTTCATTCCTGAGTTCCTTGGAGGCAAGATTTTAAAACATATATAAAATAAAAATGTTATTAAAATAAGGTCTTTTTTTCTTTTTTTGAGAACTTATGTGCAAAAGGAGAATGATACACAAAGTTTTATACTGGTCTAAGCTGTATTGTTAAACTGGAAAATGATTTTAGTTTCTTTTTAATGCTTACTGTATATAAAGCATTTTAGAACCTTTACTAGTGATATTATACATTTACTTAAAGTATAGCCAGAGATATTTTCTCAAAGCATACTCAGTGATTTATCATTGGAGAGAAAAAAAATTGCTCACACCATCTTTTTAAGGCGAATTGATGTTATGGGTTATTATGTTTTATAATAGCCCTTTTTCTTATTTTAGAGATAATAAAAAACGCCAGTTGAAAAATTCTAAATGTAATTTCCTATGTCCTGGTTCATAGAATGACTTTGACAACAGCAGAAGAAAGATGTTTGTACAAATTTAATTTGGCACATATGACAATAAATTAGTCTTAGGATTTGCAGGGGGGACTAAGATGTTTTATACATTTTGTTATAAATTTTGAAATCTTGCCAAGTATATTTGTAGTACTGTACCCTCAGTGTGATGTTGTAATAGGACTGGAGCAGGACACAAAAATAACAGTTTTTATGTACCATTTATAATGGCCTTCAAGTTTGGAAAGTAATCAGTGAGTTTTACTTTCACAGGTTTTTACTCACTTAGATGAGTGAATTTTATGAGGTTAAAGCATATATGTGAAAAGAATACCTAGAATAGTGGTTTTTTGTTTTAATCTGAGTATATGAAAGTACTTGGGAGTTTTTTATTCTTCTTATATAGCAATATTCCCCCCCCTCCCCCATCTTTCTCTCTCTCTCTCTCTCTCTCTCTCTCTCTCTCTCTCTCTCTCTCTCTCTCTCTCTTTTTCTCGTTATTGTTATTAATCTTCACCCAAAATTATTTTCCCATTGGCTTTTAGAGAGAGTGGAAGGAAAAAGGAGACACACACACAGAGAAATATTGGTGTGAAAGAGAAACATCGATTGGTTGCCTCCCCACATGCACCCCAACCAGGGCCAGGTATCAAACCTGCAACCAAGGTACGTGTCCTTGACTGGAATCAAATCCAGGATCCTTCAGTCCATGGGCAAATGCTCCATCCACTGAGCCAAAATAGATAGGGCTGTTTTTTTAAAAAAAAAATTCTAGAATTTTCTGCCCTTGGACAACCTAAAATATTTTATGATTTAACTGACCTGGAAAGAAGTACATGATGTTTAATTGTGCAGATATTTTTTCACAAAATTATGAAGCAGCAACACTTACTGCAATTTAAATAAATGAATTTTCTTCACATTTAATATTTTTTGCTTCTTCACCAGAATATTTATAAGCCAGAGATAAGTGTGAAAGAGTTTATAGACTGGATGCGTCTAGAACCACTGTCCATGGTTTGGCTTCCAGTTTTCCATCGAGTGGCAGCAGCTGAAACTGCGAAACATCAGGCCAAATGCAACATCTGTAAAGAATGTCCAATTGTTGGATTCAGGTAAGATCTACCACAGGTAGTAGTGGCAGGAGACTGTTTTCTGTTCTGTAGATGTCAGCTCAGTGTATGTCTATCATCCCTTCTATTCATTCCCATTGGGGGGTTTGCCTTCTAAATAAATGAGATGCTCAGCAGAGTCTATCTATCTAAAATGACATTTCTTATAGACAGTACATGAAGCTTGTTGTTATTATTATACAATATAATGAACAGCATAAACTAATGAACAAAAATAGATCCAGAGACAGAAAAGCATCGAACAGACTGTCAAACTTCAGAGGGAAGCAGGGGAGGATGGACAGAGGGAGAGAGATCAACCAAAAGACTTGTATGCATGCATATCAGTATAACCAATGAACACAGGCACCAGGGGATTGAGGGCATGTGCTTGGGTTGAGAGGAAATGGGGGTGATAGGAGGGGAGGAAAGGAGACATATGTAATACCTTAATCAATAAAGGATTAAAAAAATATATATTATTTTGCTCCAGAACCAAAGACTTTTCTGAATTTCTATTACATATTTTACAGAAAATGTTCATGCATGATAATTGCACAAATCATTATACAGTACATATATGGCCTTGATGGAATTGGATGATATTCTGAGGCTTTTGGGGTCAAACTTGGAAAACATAGAGCAAAATTTAAATAACAACTGAAGTAAAGTAATGGAGGTACTTTGTTTTACTTCTACCAAGTTTGGTGTGAAGTAGATTAACCCTGTTTACCTGCACACAAGAGCACTGCTCACCACTGCACTTTAGTGTAATCAGTGTCAGATTCATCAGTCTGTGGCCACAAAGCAGAAGAGTGTAGGGTTAAAGGTTGAATGAGAGAGACATTGGTGTGAAAGAGAAACATGAAAATGAGGTGTCTTTGCTGTCATGATCCTTCCACCTCCTTGTCTTAGGATGAGTATGCATTAGAATATACATGTTTCTCTTCCGCAAAGAATATTGGAAGTAACCCCAGTTGGATTTGGCAACTAATTATGAAAAATACAAGACTACTCAGCAGTGCAACTTAAGGTTTTGTATGTGCCTTTCACTCATTCCAAAAGTGGAAATAGCTAAGATGGTGAATTCGCAGATGGAGGGTCAATCAGGATGGCTAGGATTTGATTTGGTGCATATAGTATCAGTATCAGTGTGCTGAACTAAACAAATTGCTGTCATTTGACTGACTTTACCAACAGAGTTTGTATGAAGAGTATTGTTGCATTTTCTGAGAATGGCAAACTGAGAAATAGAGTGTAATGTCCTGTTCTCCCGTCGTGGTATGCTGGGGAGCCAGTCCAAAGTGTGACAAGAACCGAGTGCCTGGGGCCAGCGAGGCTGTACAGTCTAGGAGGATGGAAAGGCAGGTAGTCGTGGGAGGCAGAATCCACCTGAGCCTGGCAGCCAGTGGAAGTCAGAGGGCAAACCCTGGGAGAGGGAGATGGAAAAGGCCCATTGAAATGCAGCAGATTTCTTGGAGAGGCTAAGTTTAAAGCAGCTGGTAGGCAGGCAGACAGAGATGAAAGGAATAGCTGGAATGTAGCAAACTACAAGTGGGAAGATAGTCCAAATAAGATATAACCATCAGCATTAACCACTGCTATTTATCCAGTGCTTACTGTATGCCAGGCATTGTGCTCAAACACTGCATTTGTTATTTCATTTACTCTCCATAAAAACCCTGTAAGATTGGCAGGATTATCTCTACTTTACACAGGAAAGAACTAAGACTCAGAAATTAGGCACCTTGCCCGAGGCCAGATATCCAATAAGCGAAGGCAAAACTGGGATTCAAATATAATCTTTTTGACTCTGCAGTTCATGCTCTTGGTCAATATGGTATTTTTTAAAAAGCAGGCTAGAATTTTAGAAGAGGTGAGATTTTTACACCAAGAAACAATTAGATGATACTGAACAGAACAATAGATTTAGGACTTTGATTATTATGCTATGTTAATATGCTTTGATTAGTATGCTATATTAAAAATTAATGTGAAATCACATGAACCATCCAGATAAACTGATCTGGAGAGACTGGCTTGTGTAAAGCCTGCCACATACAGCCATGCTATAGTCCAAGGAGATGTGGAGGGATGGGATTTTTCAGAGTGAAGAAGAGGACAAAAGACTAAAAATTAGTAGCATTTGATTGTACTTTTAATGTTTTATTTCTTAAATAGAAAGAAAACGACATAACATTATGATTCAACACAGCTGAGATGTGGGTACATGGATGCTTATTACGTTACTAGAGGCCAAGGGCACGAATTTGTGGACCAGTGAATTCCCTCAGCCTGGCCTGCAGGATCAGGCTGAAACCTCCCGCCCGACATCCCTAGTTTTGAGATAAAATTGACATATAATATTGTGTAAATTTAAAATGTGGTACTTATTGATTTGACAAATGTGCTGCAAAATGATTACCTCCATATTGTTAGGAAACAGATGCATCATATCACATAATTACCATTTCGTTTTTGTGGTAAGAACATTTAAAATTTTCTCTCAGCAACTTCCAAGTATATAATATAGTATTATTATAGTTATAATCAATATATTACACATTAGATTCCTAGAAATTATTCCAATTTGTACCCTTTGACCGGCATCCTCTTTTCATAGTTCTAGCTTTATTCTCTGTCATCCTTAACACATGGCTTCCATCTTCAAGGTCACCCATGCTAACAGAATGGCAGTTCTTTTTGTTCTGTTTTTTTTTTTTTTTTTTTTTTTTTTTTTTTTTTTTTATTGAATTTTGGACCGTCACATTGGTAATAAATTTACAGAGTTTTCAGGTATTCAGTTCTACAATACATCATCTGTGTATTGTTTTGTGGGTTTACCATCCCAAATTGTCCCCTTCCATCACCATTTATCCCCCCGTGTCAAAACGTCTCTTCTTAGTGTCAGGTTCATTTTCCAGGAAGGAGAAAGCGGGGCCATGCTTCTTCTCAACCAAGTTAGTCCCTTGAAATCCCGCCCAGTGACTTCGACTTGTATTGCATTAGTCACCACCATCAGCAAGAGAGACTGAAAAGCATATTTTCACAGGGCACACCACCCACTAATAGTACAAGGGTCTGGTGCTATTGACGAGAGAATGGCCTTCTGCCATGAGGTGTGCAGAAATAAACAAACTCCGTTTAGAAGACAAGATGTCAATCATATTTGTAAAACAGGTACAGGTCAAGAAATATTAGTGTCAGTGAATGTTCCAGACCAGGTTGCTTCCCTGCCAAAATAAGCTGGTTACAGTAGTATATGCTGATTTATTTTCTTGAGATTGATTTGCAAGTGTTTTCTGCAGGTGATTTTAGAAGCTACTCAGCACTTAATGGTTTACAGGATTAATCTCACATACCCTTTACATTTTGTTTCCATTTTCATTCTTAGTCCTTTACTTTTTTTTCTGTAAAATATTAATATATTTATGTTCTTAGTTACTACCTGCCATTCTGCAAGATAGAGGACCTGGGAGATATTTTTCCATTTTGAAACTTAAAATTTACAGTTTCACTCCTCAAAATAATATTCTGCAAATAAAGAGCGATGTACAGTGTCACTAAGCAAATTCCACATTTGTGGCCAATATACTTTTGTAGTGACTTGGATGGATAAAATTCTTTCCACAGATGATTGATTTGGACTAAATATAGGCATGCAAGCCAATGAATTTTATTTTCTTCTCTCTAGGTATAGAAGCCTGAAGCATTATAACTATGATGTCTGCCAGAATTGCTTTTTCTCTGGTCGAACAGCAAAAGGTCACAAATTACATTATCCAATGGTGGAATATTGTACACCTGTGAGTATTGAGCCAGTATTTGTTTGTTTTAATATTTGCTTTTTAATTAGCTAGCATCTGAAATTATTCAGTTAAAACAACTTTGGGGGCAAAAGTCACTTTTAAGATGGCTTAATGATGCTTTCTTGTTGTTTTGTTTTCTTTTAAATAAATATATCTATATTATGTTCATTCACAGAATCATTATACACTTCTCAGAAAAATTAATTGAATTTTATTTCCATCTGTGATTTTAAACAACTTTCTTGGCAGCAAACTCTATTAAGGGCTCATGTTGACCTACATTGAAAATTATACTATGTGATAGGAAGTCATGTTTCTTTTAGACATCTTTAAAATGTTTAATAATTACATATTCACATTAAAAATAATGTAGAAAAGGGAGTAAAAAAATCCATAAATCTAGCTCCTGTTCAAGCAACCTTCCAGTATTTTTCCATGTCTCTGATTTTAAGATTTTGTTTACTTTTAATTTATATAAGTTTGATCCTTTTGTTTTCAGTGAACATGTTGTGTAATAAGTTTTCCCCTCTGTTGTCATGTATATGCAGATTATTTGAGTGAGTTACTCTAAATTATCTAACCATTACCTTAAATTTGGATATTAAGCTTATTTTTAATTTTCTGGTATTATAAACTCATAAATATGACTGAAGAGAGCTTTTTCCATATTATACATAAATTATATTTTCATAGAATAAAGTACTAGAAGTGAGTGAATATGAGTGTTCACATGGCCAAAATACTTCACGTCATTTTTCCAAAAGAGGTTTTTTAACTTCCCTCCAAAAAGTGAACCAAAATTTATTCAGAGTCATACATTTTCTTTGGTTTAGAAAATTGAGTTATTTTTTGGATCAAAAATTGACAAAAAGACAGCAATACTTATAAAATATACCCATATAAATCTCACATTTTTAAGTATCTTCTCAAATAAATAGGTACTCTACATGTAGGGAAGAAGCCTCGACAATGTTGGAGAATTATAACAGACAAAATATTCATAGGGCACGATGACCAACTAGGAAAAAATTCCCACATGAAATGTGTGAAGTACCATTTATTATTATGATTAACATATTTATTCATGCAACAAAAAATAGTGAGTACTAACCATGTGCCAGACACTGTTCTCAGCCCTGATACTTCATCAGTGTACTATCAAAATAGACAAGATTACGACTCTCCTGCTGCTTTCCATTTTAGGAGGAGGGGATCTTTGACAAGCAACAAAGAAATAAATGAGATAATTTCAGATTGTAGTAAGTGCCTTTAAAGAACTAAATGGATAATGAGATAAAAGGTTACAGGAGGCACTTTAAGTAAAGAAATAAGTCAATATCTTCCTGATAACATTTGAGTAGAGATTGAAGGAAAAGAAAGAATAACTTTACTTCATGGGTATAGAACTAGTTGAGGGAAGAGACAACACACAAGGGAGTCTGCAGGTGAAAAAGAGGTTAGTGTGATTGGGGCACAGGAGAGAGGATATTCCCCAAGGGGAGTGTAGTAGGTAGGCACTGGCGCTTTACTTTGAAGTGACCAGAGCAAAATGAATTGTGGGCCCCTTGTTAAAAGATTATTGTGATATTCAAGATGGCAAAACCAGAGCATTACGCCAAGTTCAGAGCTTTCTGAGCACGGGACCCTGTGCAACTACACAGAGGGGTGGGAAGGAGATGGAAAAGACTTGAGGACCAATAGAAACAGATGAATTTTATAGAAAGTGAATTTATCTCATCTCAAAAGGAAGAGTAGTAGATAGGATTAAAAAGAAAGTCAGGAATCAATTTGTGAGATGCTGAAGGTCATTGTAAGGGATTTGGATTAAAGAGAAATATAGTATTAACTTGAGTCCTAGTGCACGAAATTTGTGCATGGGTAGGGTCCCTAGGCCTAGCTGATAATCAGGGTGATAAGGGCCTTCTGGCTTCCAGGATGTCAGCCCTGGCCTTCCTTCATCCCGCGCTGCCCCCTGGTGGTAAGCACATGTCATAATGAGCGATCTAACTCCCAGTCTCCTGGTCGAACTCCCGAGGAGACAATTTGCATATTAGGCCTTTATTTATAGAGATAGATAAATAGATGATAGATAGATAGATGATTGGTAGATGATAGATAGATAGATAGATAGATAGATAGATAGATAAGATAGATAGATATAGAGATATTTACATGATCATAGCTAGAAATTTAAGAAACTGTATAAAAGCTAATGTCAAAATGAAAAAAAATAGGGTAAGTATATGTTAAAGATCTATAAAAATGATTACATATTCAAAAATGTATAAAGAAAAGATGTATAAAATTAATATTTTTCTTGTTTTTAACTACAGTAATCCCTAATGATTTTGCAAAATACCCACAAAATTCCCTATCAGTGATTAGGCAGTGGGTACCTGCTTGAGTATCACTGATACACTGATGAATTTCACTTTCCAACTATCATTAAAATTAAATTCGTAAATTATCTAGAACCCTTCTTGTCAGATAGTCCTCCCAAAGTCACTGTTATTATGTCTAAGATTACAGCTTACCCTACATTGTACAAGTTGGCTCCCTGTCTTCAGACATGCTTTGGGAAGTTCTTTGCCTATTTCTGAAGATTTCATAGTGATCTCCATCAGCAACTTACATTCATAAATCACCTCTTATGACTGTTTTTTATTTTCTGCTTTTGACCCCACAACTTTGGATAAAATGGAGAAATCCATATAAGTTGAGTCTTTGAAAGGCATAACCTTGAAATTAATAGTAATAAATTACTTTAGCAGGTTTTTTTTTCTTTTTCTTTTTCTTTTTTGTGAGCTTTCTTTATGGTGCATTCATCTTTTACCCACCATTCTCTAAACACATTTTATATCTGCCTTAGAAAATGAAATCAAATGTAAAAACATCAATGCAATGATAATAAACACCACATGAGTGGTAAATGGATCAGACCTTTTCATACAAATCTTCTTGTTTGCATTTCTCATAGCGCATCTCCATTTGCAAATCTAGGAAAGTGTGCTAGTTACATTACTGTCTTTATTCCTTTCTCCTTTAAGTTTATCTGAATCACAATGCTTCTATATTTGAAGCTTATGTTTTTGAAACTTAGAAGTCTTATTTTAAACCTTCAGGGCTCCAGAAATAGTTCTTGGAACATATCACCTTATTATCTATAACAATGTTTGTCTTTAGATGTAGGAAGACTAATAGTGTATGAAGGAGCTATCATTATTTATGAAGGTGTTTTCTGGAACTGATAATTAGACATTTATATATAGAAATGAAGTGGAATTTTTCTCTCCAAGAAATAATTGTTTAACTCTTATTTTTCCTGATAATTCTATAATCCAAATTTGTACATTTGAGAATTAGTTCTTTAAGGCTCAAAATGAATATTTGAAGACAGACAACAGGACGTGGACTATATTTAATACCTGTTACCATACTCTATTCATTAAAATTCTACCTTTTCACAAAAACAGCTCAACTCTTACTCTGTGTATCAAATATTCCAAAACCCTCTGTTTCCTCTCACCAAAACAGTGTCATTTTTTTTTCTTTTTTTTTTTCTTTTTTTAAATAAATTTTTATTGTTCATATTATTACAAGTGTTCCTTTCCCCCCCCCTTCCCACCCCACCCTCTGCCCTTTCCCCACTCCCCATTGTCCTCATCCATAGGTGCACAGTTTATGTTCAGTCTCTTCCCACATTCCCCTCTTCCCTTTTCCCCAAGAATCATCAGTTCACTCCCCTTCCATACCTCTGATTCTATTATATTCAACAGTTAATATTGTTCATCAGATTTTTTTTTTAATTTCCTTGGTTTTTAGATTCACTTGTTGATAGTTACGTATTTGTTGTTCATAATTTTTATCTTTATTTACTTTCTCTTCTGAAAGAACCCCCTTCAGCAATTCATATAATTCTGGTTTGGTGGTGATGAACTCCTTTAGCTTTTTTTTTATTAGTGAAGCTCTTTATCTGACCTTCGATTCTGAGTGATAGCTTTGCTGGGTAGAGTATTTTTGGCTGAAGGTTCTTGCTATTCATCACCTTGAATATTTCTTGCCATTCCCGTCTGGCCTGCATGGTTTCTGTTGAGAAATCAGCTGACAATCGTATAGGTGCTCCTTTATAGGTAACCACCTGCTTAGCTCTTGCTGCTTTTAATATTCTCTCTTTGTCCTTTGCTCTTGGAATCTTAATTATGATTTGTCTTGGTGTGGTCCTCTTTGGATTCCTCTTATTTGGAGTTCTGTGTGCTTCCTGGACTTGTAAGTCCAATTCTTTCCCCAGGTGGGGGAAGTTTTCTGTCACTATTTCTTTCAGTATGTTTTCGATATCTTGCTCTCTCTCATCTTCTGGGACCCCCATGATTCTGATGTTGGATCATTTGAAGTTGTCCCAGAGGTTTCTTACATTATCTTCAATTTTCTGGATTCTCTTGCCTTCTAGCTTCTGCAGAGGAGTGTCTTCTGGCTCTTTATGTTCCAAATCTTTGACTTGATTCTTGCGATCTTCTATTCTGTTTTTAGGACTCTGTAGAATATTTTTTATTTCAGACAATGTATTCTTTATTTCTTGTTGATCCCTTAGCATTTCTTGTTGATCCCTTTTCATATCCTCATAGGTCTCATTTATTTTATCGGCCTTTTCTAGGAGTCTCTTGAAAAACCCTATAAGTGTGGTTTTGAACTCTATATCCAGTCGCTTTTTGTCCTCCATTTCTTTCGTTTGTGATCTATTTGGTTTAGGCATTTTCGCAGGCAGCTTTCCTGATGGGGGCGGAGTTTCAGGGTGGAGCCTACAGCCTTGGCTTCCGTCAGCCCCGCCCTATGCGACTCCTGAGACTCAGGGTCCTTCAGTACTTGTTGCAAGCGCCTCTGAGAGAAAGGTGCCCTCGATTTTCGCCTGCTACCAAACAGTGTAAGCTCTCCCGCAATGGGCCCGAAACTGGGGTTCAGTTCAGTTGGAAGTGGAGTTGGAGGTGGCGTTCAGAGCAGTCTGGAGCCTGTCTCCTTCCCGCCAGGGCAGTCCTACGGCACAGCCGGCCGGCCCTTCTCTGCGCGCTGTGTGCGCGCCTCTGGGACCTCCTTTCGCTGCTTCCCCGAGTACCGCCTTACAGCCCAGCTCCCTCTGGATGAGCCTGGGTCCCCGGGGTCTGGCCTAGAACGGGGGTTCAGAGCAGTTGGGGGCCCAGCACAGTCCGAGTGTTTATCTCCTTCCCGCTAGGAAACGCCAGCCAGGCACTCGCCCTCCCTCCTCTCCGGCTCTGTACTCTCCGCGCGCGCTGCCTGTCTCCGTACCTTGGGCTTTTACAGCTCCTCCGCGCTTCCTTCTGGTTTTCTCCTTGCTTCTCGTTGTAGAATTTCCAGTCAGTTGACTTTCCTGTAGCTCTGGGTAATGTCCATTTTATATTTTAGTTGTATTTTATTGAAATTGTTGCGTGCGGCTGCGGCTAGGTGCCTACCCGAGCAGCCATCTTGGATTCTCTCTCAAAACAGTGTCATTTTGTGATTTCTACTGATAGCCCTTACTTCACCAGTTAATATTTTGAGTGTGTTATTCTGTACTGTTTTTATGAAATGCTTTTGCCTCTTCAGTTGTCTTTTAAATTACTTGAGGCCTTTTTTTATTCTATGCTTGGTTCATAGAAGCTAAATGAGCTCATATCTGCTGTTATAAATACTAACTGGAGAATATTAAAGCTGGAAATAATCTAGCTAAGTCATTCTCATTTTAAAGAAAAAGCTAAATCTTACAGAAGATAAATGATTTGTTCAACGTCAGTGGCATAGATTTATTATTTAACTCCATTGGGATGTAGTCATAAGCAATTAGTGTTTTCTGTATATTTGCAGGAATATTATATTCAGTGGGGACCCTGTTTTATACCAGGCATATTGCTGGGGACTAGAAATACAGAGAAAATATAATGAACGAAAGATGATCTCTATGTGGGGAATTTCAACAAAAGACTATTACATTTTTACTTGATTAAGTTTATGGATCAAGATAATATTTAGATTTTTTTTTCTTATTACTTGCTCACTACATGTTTGAATTTGGGAATTATCATTTATTTTTGAAATGGCTACAGTTTATATTATTTTAATTTAATTTTATAATGAAAATTACCCTAATTGGATCTTTTAAAAAATAATCTATATTCTCTGTTGCAAACAACCTAAATTGAATTCAAATGAGAAACATTTGTATATTAGAACATGTGATAATCCATTAGAGAAAGAGGATGATGAAATTTACATATGATTTATAAGAGTTTTTGCAATTCTTTACAAGGTTGGGTAGGGTTAAATATTTTGGAAAATGGAAAATATTTAGAATTGCTACTGGGGGCAAGCATGACTCACCAAAAATTGAGTAAATTAATTGCTACACTGCCACCAGAGTGCAGCTGAGGTTAATTGGCAAGCTTTGCAGTCTGTGACCCTGTCATTGCAGCTGCTTTGGAATTAAAAGGTGGTAGGTACAGGTGAAGGCCAAGAGAGTGAAGGATTTAAAGGTGTTAGTGGTACTAGGATGGATTGGGCTATCCTTATGCTGAAGAAATCCCAAAGGGGTTTACAGGGCTAGAGATCAAGACCCTGGAGACAAGAATGGATTTGCTCCTATTAAAAAAGTAGGAGCAAGGGTCAGAAGGTTTTAGGCAGTGAAAAATTTCTCCAAGGTAGAGATTTGGGAATGGAAGATGTGTTATGATGAGTCCTGAGGTGTGGCCATATCCCAGTGTGTGATTAAAGTGGGACATGAAAGGCTATAGAGATGAGATGGGCTTTAGAAGACTATCAATCTCTGGCAGTGACAGATGACAGTGTGTCTGGTCAAGTACAGTCAAAGGGAACAGACAGGCACTTTGGTTTTAGTGGGTGATCAGGCTGAGGCTAAGGGGAAAATGGTGCATCCTTTTTTCCTTGGCATTTGTGAGGGAGAGATTATATAGCCTCTGGTGGAGATGATTGTAAGGAGAGATTATTGTCATGGGAGCATCAGGATTCACTGAAGGAGAAAGGTTGAAATTTCAGTTATGAACAAGATGTAGGGAAATCCTATATAATAAAATGGTAATATGCAGATAGATCAAATGGCAGAACAATTGAACAACCAATCAAAGCATAATATGCTAATGATATGCTAAGGCTGCTCAACCACTTGCTATGAAGTGCACTGACCACCAGGGGTCAGACAGTCAACTGGTTGACCAGTTGCTATGATGTGCACCAGGGGGCAATTGACCAGTCGATATGACGTGCACTGACCAGCAGAGGGCAGGTGCTCCAGCTTGTAGGTTAGCTTGCTGCTGGGGTCTGGCTGATGGGGACTGAGCGAGATGGGCCAGACAAGTCCTGAAGCCCTATCATGGTCCCTCCCTGGCTAGCCAACCTCCCGTGTCCTTTCCCAGCCAACTGACCTTGATTGACCCCCATCAGATCTGGGTGAGATGGGGCCAGACACACCCTGGAGCCTTCCCGTAGTCTGTCCCTGGCACAACCATGCACCAGTGGGGTCCCTCAGCTTGGCTTGCACCCTCTCGCAATCTGAGACCTCTCGGGATGTTGGAGAGTTGGTTTCAGCCCATGCAGGGCTCATGGCTGGCAAGCACTGCTGTGGCAGCACCACCCTCTCCTGATAGGACTAATTGGGCATGAACCTTCAGCAGGCACAGTGGGCCTGAATGAGCAGGAGCGGCAGGTAGGAGCTGCATGTGCCATTGGACTGCAGGTTTCACCCGATCCCTGCAAGCCACCCAAAGAGATCTCACCTGTGCACAAATTTGTGCACCTGGCCTTTAGTGTGTTCTTAAGTAGAACAGAGTCCATACTAAACAGAATGGTAAACAGACAAAGACTGTGTGTATCTGGTGAGAGCAATGGCCCAATCCATGTACAGAAAAGGAGAAATGGGGAAAGGCAGTAAAGTACTTCCCCATTGGTCAATACATATATCAGCAACTGAAGATCTGGTCAGCATAGGAAGGTGTTCTGAGAGACATGTTAGCTCATCTAGCTCAGGAAGGGTTGGCATATTTGCAAAATTTTATTGCCAGAAAGGTTAGCAACATCAGCCCCTTCCAGCATTCAAATTGTTTATGTGGAATCATTGCAAAATTTGCTGCTTACATGCTTGCTTTGGATGAGACTAGTTTGTACTGAGAGTTTTGTTAAGATTTTAGTGGGAAGAGGGAGGACGAGGAAAAAATGCTTCGATGGGAAACAGCTTATTAAGTCCACAACACCTAAGACAAAATTTGTATTGCATTTTTAAAGCAAATGAATTTAGTTTTAAAGCAACAGTTTACAGTATAAGCATATTCTTGCTGGTATTGGCTAATATGTGGAGAAATAAACCAAATATGTTCAGGGTTTTCAGAACCTGTCAAAAAAAGAAAAGAAAAAAAATCACAGTACTTTACTAAAAAAAAAAAAAAAAAAAGATTTTCTTTTAAAAGTGTAAAGCAAATTCACATCTTTTAAAAAAGAAAAACATAAACCTATATGTTGTTGGGAAGAAACAAATGAAAAACAAAAAACAAAGAAAAATTTGAAATAGTTGTGTTGTCCACTTCTGTCCACCCCTGCTAGCATCAGTGTATCATAAAACTATAAACATCAAATGTTAGGAAAATGCTGATTCATCCTTTGGAAAGCTCTGCACTGAGTTAGTATAGTTTGTTTTTGGCACTCTTGCTTCTTTAGATGAGACTTAAGATGTTTACCAATGTGCTAAAAATGCAGCATCATTGCGATTTCTCTGACCTCAGCATCTAGAAGTGGTTTTCAGCTCATGCCCACTTTTCACTATTTTCCCAGTAAGTTCAGTTCACTTAAAGTATGTCATTAGCTTTTAAGGAGAGTTTTGGCCCAAATCCATTTTACGTTGACTTATTACCCCACTTATTTTTGATGCTTTGATTCTGTTAATTAATGCTAATTTTTTAGTTTCACATTTTCCCATTAGAACTTGAAAAAGGCTCCGAACTTATCCTAATGATTTTGTACTGTCCATGGGACTTATTATGCCTAAATGTGAACTTGTTAAAAATCAATGAAACTTAATTCAAAACTGAGAAGTTGCTTTGCAATTTTTAAAAATAATTGGAATGTCTTTAAAATAAGTTCTATGATAATGAAATGTACTCCTTAATAGTATACATATACCACTTATAACTATTGACTTCTATGTTTAATAAGTCTTGCTAAAGAGGGTGCTATTCAACAATAATGTCTGCACTTATGCATGATCCAAATTATAATGTTTCATTATTCTACTCATATGCTAAATGACTGTCCTCTTATACAACCTTGATTTTCCTCTTTGAACTTCTTTGTTTTCCTCTGTACATAATCTGTAGTTAAGTTAAAAATATAATGTTAGAAGTATTTGTTAAGGAATTAGATAGTACTGTCCATCCTTAGTTACAAGTTGAACAAACAAAAAAAATGGGGCGAGATTTAAAATCAGTGCAGTTTTGTTTCTTTATTTGCAGTTCTTTTGGGTGTTTTGCTTAAAGTGCTAAGTATTGAGAAATTATGCCCATTAGTTTAATTGGCATCATTGTAATCTCCCACCCCCTTTTATATTTTGTTTTCTGTATGTTTGGTGAAGGGAGACTTTTGAGTTGAAATAGTAAAACAACCTACTTGGCTGTCTGAGATGGTTAGCATTTCTTAAGTGTAGATTTTCCTGCACCTTAGCCTTATTGCTCCATGTGATTTGCATTAATGAGAAAGAAAAGTTATATGTCAATGTTCTTGAAGTTCAATAGTGTATAGGTGTCAGCATTTATGATAAGAATATACAGTTTGAAATATGAATAGGAATATAGACTAAGACACATGCATTTATACATACACATACAAACACAAGCAAAAGATAGGCTAAATTTGGCTCTATATATTGGTTATATTTGTTCTCAACCAAGGAATAAAATGGAGGAAAATTTAAAATACTCCCAACCTTGGTTGGCAAAATAGAATTCAAGAAAAAATCATCAGACACCACCTTACACAAAGGAATTTTAGGGTTTTGGTAGAGAGTTATATGGATAGACTTACTACAGGGTAGATTTTCTGATTCAGACACACTTTTAAAATATTCTATTCATTCATTTGTATTATTCTGTGGGAAATAGGTAGAGAACTAGTTACTTATCATTATCTAAATAAATTTCATTACCATTTTACTGTTACATGACGGCAGCATAGTGGAGAGAAGTCTAGGTGTTTTGTTCTTCCAGGTCTGAAATATATTTAGCTAAAAAGTATATCGTGTGGAATTGGACTTGCACTTTTGAATTATGTATTTCCCAAGCTGGAGGAGTTCATGTTGAATCCCAAATACAGATAAGCTAGAAGAACATTATGCCAATGAAAGAAGCCAATCATAAAAACACACATATTGTATGGTTCCATTTATAAGAAATATCCAGAATATGCAAATCCATAGAAAGAAAAAGTAGATTAGTGGTTGCCAAGGGACTGAGAGGAGGAGATAGCACATGAGAGGGAATGACTGCTAAAGGGTGCATTTTTTTTTTCAAGGGTGATGAGAATGTTCTGGAATTCCATAGTGGTGATATTTACACAGTTATGTGAACATTAGAGGCATTCCTGCACTAACAGGGGTTTGGGGGGCGGGGGAAGTCCCTCAGCCAGCACGTGGAAATCCCGCTCACAGTCCGGGCCCCCTCGCTCCTTACTGCCGGCTTGCTCTTTGCTCCTGACGGCTGGGCTCACTCTTCCTTGTGCTGCCATGGAGTCAGGAGAGGCTCCTGCCCCCGCTGCTGAACTCACCAGTGTCAGCCTGGCCTTTGGCTGAATGGTCCTCCCCCAGTGGGAGCGCACTGACCACCGGGGGCAGCTCCTGTGCTGAGCATCTGCCCCCTGGTGGTCAGTGCACATCACAGTTACTGGTTGTTCTGGTCGTTCCACCATAACCGTGTTTAGGCTTTTATTATACAGATACTAAAAAACACTGTACTGCACATTGCCCTGGCTGAACCAGACTGGCAAAGCAGCCGACTACGGGGTGCACGTGGTCTTTTCTTCCCCACTTCCCCCACTCGTGGGTGAGTTGAAAACCTGGATATGGCTTGAAAAACCACTGGCCTAAGCAATGCAAACCTTTATGCTGCCAGATGGAGATGGCCCAAGTAAAAGCTGGATCCCATTACTTTATTATTTCCCTGTTATTAACAGTATGTTAAGATCAGACCTAGACATAAATTGGGTCATAAATGCTTATCCTTGCATCATGGGGCCTTATTTTTGCACTTCTAACATGAAAAGCTTTTTTTTTTTTTTTTTTAAAGTATTCAGGTTAAATATATTCATAAACTTAATGATCTGCAGTTATCTTAACCATTGTAAAAGGCCTAAATGCCCTTGAAGGTAGGTGAAATATCCTCCCAGGCTTTCTCCTCTGAATACTCTTTACTCCCAACTATATTCTGCTTATTTCTCCTGTCCTGCCTGGTTAAATCTTAATAGCATCATCGCTGATAGCAATCTTTTTTTCTTTACAGAGGGCTTTGCATTTCTTCTCATTAAGGGCTTCTTTTCTATACTTACTCACATTTAGGATGTATATCCAGAGAATGTCAGGCTATTATATAGTTTATTCTCAGAATTAGGAAAAGATTTGACATTTTGGATATGATGGTAAGGCCTAGTGATACTGCAGACTGTCCTTACTATATTTCTTTTCTTTTCAATAAAGTGAAAATTGATGAATTTTAGGTTAGGAATAACCTGGGCTTATTCATGTTTTCTCTGTGCTCTGTAAAACTAGAGAATCAAAAGTCCCCTTAACAGTTGACTAGAAGCAGGCATATTTAGGTAGAATAGGAACAGATAGGAAGTAATACAACTATTATTAGTTTTGACCATGAATTTAGTTGTTTTAAAAAATAATTATGTATTTTTAAGCTTCTGCTTGCAAAATAGTTTTGGTAGTATCACATTTGAATCCTGGAAATGCTTGTCATGAAGGAAAAGATAGACTGGAGAGGATACAAGAAAAGGGATGGAGGCAGCAGGTAGGGCAATGTATTTAGCACCCAGTTTGTTATAGAAAAGTTCTCCGGTTCTGTTTTGTAAAGAGATTAGAGTGAAGTCTATCTAGTTA
The DNA here is from genome assembly GCF_964339955.1 of Pipistrellus hanaki. Taxonomy (NCBI): domain Eukaryota; kingdom Metazoa; phylum Chordata; class Mammalia; order Chiroptera; family Vespertilionidae; genus Pipistrellus; species Pipistrellus hanaki. The sequence goes on along the minus strand of NC_140508.1, from coordinate 88,913,939 downwards.
TTGATTGGACAGCCAATCAGGAGTCAGATAGTCAAGGCTGTAATTTAGTTCTGTGCATATCATACAAACATTTTAAATACATCTTCAGAAGGACTGAATGAGGTTGATGTCTGAATGACGCATCTACACTAATAAAAGAGAAAAATGCTAATTGACCATACCTTTGCCATGCCTACAGCCAATCAGAGCAAGTATGCAAAGTAACCCAACAAAGATGGTGGTTAATTTGCATACACTGAGGGAGGGAAGAGTGAAGACTGAAGACAGCATAGAAGGGAAAGTGGAAAGCAAGGCAGTTGCTGGAGGGAAACTGCGTGCGATCAGAGCTGCGGGCAGCGGTGGGCACAGCGGGCGGGGGTGGGGGCCGGGGCATGCAGTGGCGTTAGTGGCGCTCGCACATGGCCATGGAGACTGCGTGGCAGAGGCCGCGAGAGCAGGGGAGGGGGCAGGCAGGGCAGCTGTGCGCCCTGGGATCCCACCCGCCCGCCCCGCCCTCCCCGCAGCGGGGGAGATGGGAGAGCTGCAGGGGTGATGTGGTGGGAGGGAAGCCCACCGGAAGTCTTGCAGGAATCTTCCTGCAACGGGCCCCTAGTTGCAAATAAAAACTAGAATTGGTGATATTTAAAAACTGAATAAAATTTCATCCGTGTCGAGATTATTTATGTTCCTATGGTTGGGAAAGGACAAAGAAACTGATAGTACCTCTTACAATATAGAGGAGAGGTGTGATGCTGCCTTTGGTCTCTTCTTACTGCTTTCTCTTTCTCTGACTACAGTGTATTCTAGCATGTGTGCAGTCGGTATAGGCTACATAGCTCAACCTTATTTCTGCACCTTAGTTAAAACCATATAATATCCATCATACTTCATCGTCCCGAACTGTTTAATAGTAAACTGAACCTTTTTTTTTTTTTATAAATGGTAATAAAATTTCCAAAATTAATTTTACTTTTTGGCCCAATTTGTAAAATATTGGGCAAATAAGCTAGCTATGGTTTATTTTCAATTAGAAATTTAAAAAATTATAAACTAATTGCTGGGTATATTTAATGATGAGCCGTGATTACCATGTGTTTTCATGACATTGTGAGTTATTCCAAACATACATAAAACTACTGAAACTATTGTTATTTAATTGCATTAATTTACATATGGTCTATTTATTGTAGAAAGTTATCTTCTTCCATTTTAATGAGATAAATACAATTTTTTCAACCTCATAGACATCTGGGGAAGATGTACGCAACTTCACAAAGGTGCTGAAGAAGTTCAGATCTAAGAAATACTTTGCCAAACAAACTCAAATTGGCTCCTTGCCTGTTCCGACCGTTCTTGAAGGTGACAACTTGGATTCGTAAGTTTGATTTTAACATATGTACTTATATCTAATAGTGTCATTCATTATGTTAGTGACACAAAAAAAGTTGTTTGATACCAAAAACTATTTGTGTTTTAGTAAACTGTTCTATTTCAAAAGAGGTAACTTAAATTTAGAATCAATATTTATAACATGAATTTTTACTGTTTGCTTTTGACAGTGTCGCAGCTAAAATGTTGTGTTTCATTGTGCACTTGTTCCTATACTTTACAAATATGTGTTAATCTTTGCATTGGTTATCTCTTTTTCCTCTTCAAAAACTTAAAGCAAATTGTAATATTGTATATTCTTTAATTATTTTATTTATTTTCCATTTTCCCTTTTTGGGGAATATTTTACTATTTCTTATAGTATGTTTCACACTTATTTTATATATTTTTAATATAAATTTATTAGCACTTTTCTTTTTTTAAATATATTTTATTAATTTTTTACAGAGGAAAGGAGAGAAATAGAGAGTTAGAAGCATCGATCAGCTGCCTCCTGCACACCCCCTACTGGGGATGTGCCCACAACTAAGGTACATGCCCTTGACCGGAATCGAACCCGGGACCTTCCAGTCCGCAGGCTGACGCTTTATCCACTGAGCCAAACCGGTTTTGGCAACACTTATCTTTCTTTAGATACCTACCTATATACTAAAATCTCATCAAAACCTAACATTACATTTCTAATTTCTTTTGTCTTGAACATGACAGAAAAATGAAGTAGCTTTGAAAAATGCATGATAGAGCCCTAGTGGCTGTGTGGATAGAGCATCAGCCTGCAGACTGAAAGGTCCCAATTGTGATTCCGGTCTAGGGCACCATCATTGATGTTTCTATCTTTCTCTCCCGCTCCTTTCCTCTTTGAAATAAATAAAAACTTATTTTAAAAATAAACATATAGTACATGAGATAGACACACTTCTTTAAATTTTATAATTTGTGTATATAAGCATAAATGTAATAAAATTTCAATGTAACAAATTTACTATTGGATTTTAAAACAAAGAAAAATTATAACTTATAGCCTGAAATAAAAATAATTTTGAAAATGAGCCATACAAATGTAATTTTAAATTACTAATGATATATAAAGATTAAAAATAGATATGATTTAAATCTTTGAATTTTTAGAATATTAGCTTAAATATACCTGCCAAAGCAAATATTTTTGTGTGTGCTTGAATGTTGGGGAAAATTAACCTTAATTGCTAATAATCACCAGAGTCCTTAGTCGTAAGGAATAGTGAGGTTCTTGTTACAGAAGATGCCCTCTCAAACGACTATAAAACAAGCTCAGAAATGTGAAGGGTAGAGTTCTTTACATTCTACAGTAGAAAGGTATTAAAAGTGTTCTAAGTACAATTTTTGTGAAGCCAAACTTTGTTTAACCTTCAGCACTCATAGAGACATAATCTGAGAACAGTAATGGTCCAGCGTATTATGACACTGCATGTTTCAAAGATGTTAAAATAGAGGGATAGACTGTTGGTCTGAATTTTTTTCCATATAAAGCTCTATGCATACATTTATGTGCAAATGTATTTTTTTTTTAATTTGTGAAACTGCTACGAAGTGGAGAAAATACCTCAGCCAAAGCATAGTGGATGTCTTTATGCTGCTGTAGGTAGTATTATGGGTGTACATATAGAAAGAAATATAATGTAACTGAATATATAAATAGGTCAAAATGTCATGTACACATTTAAAACATATGAAAAAAATTAAACTTTTTGATACCTTTGCTTGATATCAAACTATGTACAATTAGTCTATATGCCTCCAATACATTTTTTTGAACTACACTTTAGGACAAATTTAATAAAAACAGTTAAAGTTCAAGGAGAGCTGTTCAAATACTTAAATCCATGGAAAAGGTAGATTATTGGTCCTCTCTCAATTTGTGGCTGTATTTTTGTCCTTTTTCTCATCAGGTGGTTTGATAATACATTCGTATTTATTTCAGTATCTAACATATAGTTTAATTGGGCTGAACACCAGGATAAAGACAAAATTTTACTACTCTTGGTATCAGATCCAACTAACCTTTGGAGTAGTTGCTTGAAGCATAGAATTAAGACAGTGCCTTTTGTATTGGATAATTGATAGGTTTGAACTGGTGATGTGCTTTCCACCCTTTTGATATGTTATTGGCATTTTGCGCCTCAAATTTCTATATACTTCCTATTAGTTGGGCAGACAAATAGATCTTTTATAGTCCTTTTAAGCAGTTTTGATAATTTTCCTTTCAGTATCAACATAAGTATTGGCATCCATCATTGTATTCTGAGTGACTCAGTTAAAGTAAAAAAGAGCAGACAAGCTTGCCAATAATTTTGTGGTAGGATTTTTGGCTGTAACTCTGAAAATGTTTCATTTCATCTAACATATATTTACCAGCATTTTCAGTGAGTGGAAAACAAGAGAAAGAAAAGGCATATAAGATTAAATCAGATGTCACAAGATGCATTTTGAAAAAGATTTATGAGCTACTGTTTAGAGTGGGCAGATTTTCTTTTTTTAATCCTGAAATGTGTTCTTGTACTTGCTTAAGTTCATTTTTCCGATGAGCCCTTTCTAGTTCAAGGCCACTTAATCTTCTGGTGTAACAATTTGTGTGAGTGGGTAGTAAAAAAGTTTGACTTGGTTTATTCTCCTATTTGTGGGAGTAAAACATAGGAGAAAAATCAGCGAAGTGGTAAATGTGTGGAAGTTATTTAGGAAGCTGATTAGAATGTTCTTCTTCATTCTCTTTTACACTGCAAAATGTAATCTTACCTCCTATCCAGTAATACTTGCATGTGTGAAGAAGCTTTACAGGGGAAAAAATGAGTTATTACTAAAAGAAGGTAAATAAACCCATGCTTAGGTATTTAATTAATTTTATAGCTTTGCAAAATTTCTCATAACATCAATCAAAATAAATGAGTAGAGCTTGATTAAAAAGTTACCATTGAATAAAAACATGAGAAACAAGTTTAAAAAGTGCCAAAAATAATTTGAGAATTGTGAGAGATAGTTATTAGGTAAAAAGTGAGGTTGGTTTCCCTACATTTTAAAAATGTAGACACCTGTCTCTGATATTGGCTAAGGTGGAATAGACAAACTGCATGGGTTATTAGATTCTTACTATTGCAAGAACCAAGTCATAGTAAGTGTTAATTATGGTTGTGGGAGCACTGGCCCTGGCGAAAGTGACAGCTAAACTGAGACCTGAGTGATGGAAGGGCCAAACATTCAGTGTTTGGTGTGGGGGTTAGAAAGGGAGAGTTTCCAGGCAAGGGAAACATTTTCAAAGGCCCAGAGTCCGGATTGTTTTTTGAAAATGGGATGGGAAGCTGGGAATCGTGGCAAGAAATGAGAGAGGAGAAAGAAGCAGGAACCAGAAAATGAAGGGCCTTAGAAGCCATGCCAGGGCTTTTGGAGTTTATCCTGTGAGCAGTCAGGAACCAGTGAAGGTTTATATGTTAGAGAAGGAGGGGACCCCACTTACCTGCCCTGTGACCAATGGGTTTAAAAAGGCAGAGACTCGAAGCAGAAGGAATCTGTTCAGAATTAAATGCCCTGAAAGAGCCACAGAGTTCCTCAAAGGAAACCTGGGTTCTATGTCATATATTGGTAAGTGTATTTAGTAGAGTCGGATTTCTTGCATATTAGTGTGTGATTAATCAGACCAATCTGTTCAGCCACTGCTCTGGAAGCAGGAGGGCTTTAGTACATCTAGGCTAAGGCACCGATCGATCTTACTTTTAACCCCCTTTAACATAGATTCTAACTACACACTGAGAATATTGCCATTTCCCCCTTCCAGGGTTAAATGAGAAATAAAATGAGTTATGCGTTGTTTCTACCAATCAAAATACTTTGAAGTCAACGAAGCACTAAGTTTCATTTTTTTAATCTTTACCTCTTTTCTTAGAAAATCTCTCAAGATATTAAAAAAAAAAAACACAAAACCACACTTTCTTTTGAGAAACTCTTCAGTTTTGCTCTCTGCCTCTGCCATTCTTATCTTAGTTCAATGAACCACTTTTGTGCACACTGAATTAACTTCAGAAGAACCAGCCAAGCAGTTTTACAAAGCCTTTCCAAGTTCAATTAAGACTTTTAAAAAATATGTATTATTCTTGGTTTAAGCTCACAGTAAATGTTGTGATGCCCTTGAACTCTGGAAGTGATCTCTCAAGCAGTTACAGCTTTTTGGAGCATGCAGAGCAATCCATTCACCTGACATTTAACATCCCTAGTTCCGAGTTAATGAAACGTAGTGATGTAAAAAAGCTATTGAATAGTACAGTATTGTTTCATTGTTCTTGTATCTGTTTTATGCATGGATAATTAAGTCTACTTACGATAGAGATCAAATGACAAATACAGCCTGGATAAATGCATGCTTTTGAAAGTAGGTCCAAAGAGTCTTAGTTTTTATCCCAATAAGATGACCTCCCATCCCTTTTTAGTCTTTGCTATTTAGAAATCAACTTGTGCTTCTCAGAAGGAGTTATGATCATTAACTTTTTCTTAAGCACGTATGTATGATAGGTACAGGAGAATAAAGTAAAACTGAAATAATTCTCCCTTCTTTGTTTCAGTCAACACTGGCTTTTCTAGGAGACTTTATTTAATCAATAGAGAAGTGATTTTATTTATTTTAGATTTTTAAATATCCACATTTACAGTAGTACCTCCCCTCTCTCACAAAAATTAAAATTAAAATTTAAAAAATTAGGGTTTGAGCTAGGTTTTAATTAACATCAGTTGTTTTCAAAATGTCGTTCATGGAGACTAGGGGATTTCTAGGCAGCCCTGTAAGGTTGGAGGGAACCCCTAAGGCCAGGAGTAATCTCACTCCAGACTCAAGCCCTGCTTCAAGCAGAACAAGTTTGTTTATCGGTTTTATAGATTGAACTTCTGGATAAAATTTTATATGAAGTACATAAAGACCTAAAAAAGTTATTTTTCATTTTACTGACAATGTGAAATTTTTGGTGGGATATGAGGAGGATATCTGCTTTACATCCTTTTTAAATGTATCTGTGAGATTCAGAGACCTGGTGTATGCTTGGATTTGAATGTTTATATTTAAAATTGTACACAGAATCAGAAAAGTTTTATTGCAACTCTGCCATCAATACATATAATAATGTCTTTGGGACTTAGCTTTCCCATTCTGTTCAACTTGGTCAGAAGGGTAAACAAAAATGTGATTGCACCTTTGTTCAGTATATTATGGGATATTATCTTTAAAATTTGTTTAAAAATTTGAGCTATTTTGGAGCATCCTGTCTTTTTCCCTCCAATGAGAATATTTAAAGATGTGTTTGCTGTCCTGTAACAAATACCTGTAAATGTCTGTGAAAAGGCCCCACAGGCTCTTAAATATTAGCAGCTTCTCTAGAATAGACAGTGAATTTTGTGTCTTGATCTCCCGAAGACAATTGAGAATGTTCCCCACCCCCACCGCCATGGCTTTTGTCTTAGCTTGCTTTAAGGTGTTTGTTCTGTTACTTTTGTTTCCCTCTCCCTTCTCTGCAGTCTCGTCACAGTCATCAGTATGTGGCCAGAGAATTATGAGTGAGTATTTACAGCCCCATCTGTGGAGGAGGTTGTTCTGATCAGTTTTGTTAGCATGGGGGTGATTGCTAAACTCTCATTCTAAAATAATAGTTCTGCCTCCCGGGTAACAATCCTAGTGGTTTCTTTGCATGGCAAATTCATTATTTAATCCAGCTAACATTTCTAACCAGGGACATCTATCAATATGTGGGTATAAAACTGTTTATTTTCATCTTCCTTTATAGCCCTCCTCAGCTATTTCATGATACTAAGGATACCAGGATAGAGCAGCATGCCACACGGTAAGAAACTTGATAGCAGCCCTCTGCTGCATTGCCTCCCAGAATGGATCTATGTCTGTATCAATCCCATACCTTTAATGTGCCTTGACTTAAGGAATGTTATTTGTAGGAGCCATGGGGCTCTCATCTTCCATGTTGTAATTTACACTTTACCAAATACCTGCTACACATTCTGTATAAAGTAACTCAGTTGCATATGATTATTGAGCTCATGAGAACCCAAGCAGGATTTAGGCAATGTAATTCAGTGTTGCTGAATGAACATGGGGGTTGAGAGTGTTCTCATGAGATGGTGCACTGAGTTACAATATGTAATTAACATATGCTAATTTTTATTCCAGGGGTTTATTTTAAATTCCCCCCAAAATATAAAGAATAGACTGGTGTTGATGGTATGCAGAAACTTTCAAAAAACAGGTATACTAGGTATCTCCAGTGCTAGTAACTAGCAATGCCTGAAAAGATTAAGTCAAGCATCATAACAATAGTAACATTTGAACAGAGTCTTAGCCTAATAGAATTTCTGGGAAAAGCCAGAATTGGACTAACAGAAAAACATTCTCAAAAGCATTGAGCTGGGAAAGAACATGGCTTGTTTGAAGAACTTCAGGTAGAGAAAGGGTCAAGAATGAAGAGTAGATGGACAGAAGCTGGGGTCCAATAATGTAGGGCCCATTTGCTAAGGGAGTTGGATAATGTGTTAGGTAAAGAGGAGTCATGGAGAATCTTGAAACATGAACGGATCACAGATCTGTGTGAGAATGAAGATGGACTCGAGGGTCTGAAAGGAAAAGTAGGAGGCTAAGTCAATTAGCAGACTGTAGAACATGGTGTAAGATTAAGGCCCATAGGTCTTAAGACAGTGGTGATAGAAATGTAACTCAATGTTAGTTGTTTTAATGTCACAATCTTGTTAGGGTATTTGGACCTTTCTGTATTTTGACTTTATCACAGTTTTAAAATGATTGGGGTTCTATCTACAGTTGACTATGTCCCATGATGTGGTCACTTTGCCTAACCTCCTTATTTTCAATTTTCAGACCGGCCCAAAGGAGCAATGGGTCTTTACCTACTGATAGCAGCTCTACCACAGGAAGTGGGTAAGTAAATCATGAAATCAGTACTACCCGGGTAGGCTAGTTTTGTACTATGGCTGTCAGAAATCATCTTCACTGGTCCAGGCTCTGGATTTTGATCCAAATCAGAATTGATGTGTGGTTACAAATATGTCTACATAAATTTTATACTTTCAAGCCATGGTGGTATAAATTGGATATATTTATTTATTTATTTATTTTAGTATAAATTAATGAATTCCTATTGAAAAAAATCCTGCATTTGGCAACTAATCTTCCTCAGGGAAAACAGATTGTTTTATTTATTAATGCAGGTGCAGATAGTCATTCTACTTGTATAATATTTCTTGTTAACAAGAGTAATTTCACAGAATTTGTGCCCATCCTTCTGCTCACATTTCCTCCATAATCCCTGCCATTTAACAGCTATGACCACATGCCCTTGGTCATATACTCCCCACCATTCATTGAAAAGTGTTACCTCTTCTGCCAATAATTGATTAGCACACTAAGAAAAGGCTGGTTGACTTGAGAATACTTCTTATAAACCTTTCTAGGCAGACATTTTATTTGCCATTGTTATTTGCCATTGTGCATTTGACCTTTTTAATTCTGAATGATGTCTAAAGGATTTCGTAGTGTTAAGTTTACCCGACTTACTCAGGTTCATTGCCTTTTGGATCTAATGGGAAGCTGTAAAGAACATTGTAGAACATAGTACTTAGATGTTTTATTCTAAGAAGAACCATAGAGAGAGCTAAGTTGAACTACCTTAGGTACTTTAATATAGAAAGTTTCCCTATTAATATTTAAAAACTAGTTTTACTATCATTAAGCTGATAAATAAAAGTTCTCAGGAAATTTTTCAATTTTACATTCCAAAGGTTAGCATGTTAATACTTTACAGTAATACAGCAATGATTTATTTATACATTATTATTCATATACTTAGAGTTTACAACAATTCCCAAATAAGATAACACCATATTCATAATGCTTGTTTCATATTTAACTTAGTAGTATGTATTTTATATTAAATAGTTAAATATATTGAATATCTCCTAAAACAACAATTTCTACCAAAGTTGACAATACTTAAAGAATTCAAACCAAATTTAAATTCTTTAAAATGTGTTTGTCACATCCTGTGAACACAATAAAGATAATGCTCAAATTTAGTATATCCTATCTGCAAATTAGAATCAACACTATTTATTTTTAAATTTAGCACTAGCTGAGGAAAGAAAAAATAATTAAGCAATTAACAGCGGAATACAATTCAGTGTACTAACAATAGATGTATCAACTCATTCATCCATCCAACAAATACTTATTATATACCTACTGTGCACTGGTGTGCTGGAACCCACTGTGAGAGCAAGTTGTTAATTTTTAAGAAGTTTAAAGCTGTTTGTCAAAAAGAGCCATTATTTAAAATTATTGTATACATGAGGCCTGATGCACAAAATTCGTGCAAGAGTAGGCCTTCTTTCCTCTGGCTGCCAGCACTGGCTTCCCTCTGGCACCCAAGACCCAGGCTTCATCTGGAATGATGTCTGGAAGGACATCCAGTCTAATTAGCATATTACCCTTTTATTATTAAGATACTCTTACAACTAAATAGATAGGATTAAAATAGAAACAGAGGTAATGCTCATCATGCCCTACTTATTTTACTTTATTACAAATGTATGTTGTTGGAGTAGTTTTTTGTATTTGTCAGATGGTATATATCTCTAAATCTTTTCCCAGCTTCCCATTCAGGGAAGTCATTAGCTTAAATTGGCTGTCATGAAAGTATTTAAATCATAAAAATTGAAAATCCCAGGTCTTTTTCGTTTTCCTTTAGAAAACCTGATGTTAGACAGTTACCAGCACACCACTGCCATGTACCCAGGGCTATAAAGGTCTGCAGACATAGATAGGGTGTCTTCATAAATCTTACATGCTAGACAGAAGGCAGATAAGTGTTCCTATAGGGGAAGAGCATGGTGGGGGCGTTTGTGGTAGAGAGAGTAATGTCCCCCCAAAGAAGCCCACATCCTAATCCCCAAATTCTCTGAATATGTCACTTTAAATGGCAAAAAGAACTTTGCATATATGATTAAGTTAAGGATCTTAAAATGGGGAGATTATCTTAGATTATTTGGGTGGACCCAATGTAATCACAAGGGTCCTTATTAGAGGAAGGAAAGTCAGAGTTCGAGAAGGAGATATAATCATGAAAGCAAAACGGAGCTATAGAGAGATTTGCAGATTTTAACTCTGCTGGCTTTCTCTTGGCACTGGAAAAGCGAGGGGATAAATTCTTCCTGATAGGTGAGATTAAGTTAATAGTGCAAAATGATATAAACCACTAAAGAGAAATCGTTTCTCAGTCACTGGTGCATTCTTAATGCATATGTCAATACATCTTATTTTGATAAAGCTGGTTTTAGAAGGCCTTTGCTCTTCCACAATTTGAATTACTGAGTAAACTAGGGTTCTTTTGCTGTGGACATATGAGGGTGCAGCCATTCAGGTGACAATACTAAAAAGGGCTCTGGATCAATAAGCCCTACTCTGTACCTAACCCCCAGTGATCTGATTCACCAGTGGTCACCCTTTCTTCTTCAAATGTATATTTACTTATTTAAGTATTTCCATTTTAATTAGTACTGTTGACTTGACAAGTGTTACTAGAATAAATACCTTTTCTCTCAATGGATAAAGACTTATAATGAGGATGGTTCTTACCTTTTTTGGACTGATGGTGTGTCTCAGGATTTTTGGAGGAAGGTTTAGGAACTAAGCGTCACTATTTCTCTGGCTCTCCAGCTTGTTTCCCATCAATAATTTAGCACCTTGGGTCATAGGATGTAGGAAGAAGTGTTAGCTGCTTTTGACAAGATGCTGTGCTAGTCTTTCTTTGCTTTTAGCTTGGATCAAAGTTTATGTGTCTCCCAGGACATATTTGTAATAGCAGGAAGTAAACAATATACTCTAACACTCTGGCCTTCCCCTGGAAATTTCCTAAAGCTTCAGCATTTGTAGGGTCATGATATAATCCCAAGGGACAGTAGATGGCAGTTTTTAGTACCACTGAACAGTATCGCCAGCTTCTGAACAAGGAAGGGGCAGTGCTTCTCAGGGAAGCATTAGCTCTTCTGCTTCATGCTTGGGTCTGTCTTGAGGCAACCAATGTCAAACTATGAGAAATTTTTAGTGTTTTTCTTGGGAAAGATGAAAAACTACCTCAAAGTTCCTTAAGTAAAAAATGGTATGAGTTAACATATATAAATGCTTTTTAGAATTGTTCTCTTTCTCAAATCCTTCACCTTTCCCAAAGCTCTCTTGAGTTAGGAGTTTTGTCATTCCAAGCTGCCTCATAAAAATACTGTTAGGTTTCTCTTAAGTAATAATGGTGATGATGCAAAAACAACCACCACTTCCTCCTTAATAGAACATACTAAGAGCCAGGCACTGTTCTAAGCATTTTGACCATCTTTGGTTATTTAATCCTCACAGAACCCTTTGAGATGATACTCTTGTTCTTGTTACCACCATTTTACAGATGAATAAATTGAGGCCCTGAGATGTTAAGGAGCTTTCCCAGGATCTCACAGTCAGTAAGTGGTAGAGCTGTGATTCAGACCCAGGCAGTCTGGCTCCAGGCATAGGCACCCCTGCCTTGACTACCCCTAATCACTGAACTGTCTTAGCTGCTTTGGGAAGAGATGGCTTCCAGATAGGGATGGGAGGGCGTCAGAGCATCTGAAGATCCATCCAGTTTTCCTGGCAGTTATTGTTCTTGTTCAAATCCCATTGCTCATTTATGACCCAGCTTCACAGACAAAGCTTGTCTGTATCTTAGAGGACCTTTTTGTAAGGGCAGGAAGTATAGACAGGCAGATAATATAGATAGCTGTGGGAAATATAGATAAAAGATTTTGTAACTCTATCTCCAGACAAATCTCCTATATTTGGTTTGGGTGATCTCAGCCATAGTCAATAAAAGAAAGCCCTAGGCTTTGGGGTATGAATTTTGAGATGTGAACCTATAATTCTCTCTAAATTATCCAAGCCTCTTGAGTCATTTGTATTTGAGTTTTTCTCTGTCCCTCCATCGGTCTGTAGAACCTATTGCCTGAGCCTCACAGTGGTCATCATCTGTGCATCTGGTTAGTTGTTGCTTCTCTCTGCATCATGGGAAGCTAGCTACCTTCCAAGCCTAAACCTGAGTCAGTCTCACACATAGAACCAAATCCAAGTTCTCCCTATTCCTCTGAAAGTCTGGCTCTGGACAACTTACAGGGCGTTAATGTGAAGGATACCAATTTTCTTTGACAGAGGAATTAAGCAACCAAGTCTCAAAGAGACCCAGGACGCAGGGCTGTTCTGAGAAATCTCAGGAGCAGAAACTCGAGGCCCTGGCCATCCGGATGTCTCACTTCATCTGGCATCTGCCCAAGAGCAACACAGTTTTATGTGGAAGGGTCAAATTGGGAGGCTTGGCAAGGTTTGCACTGGCATCACCATTCGCAAGTTTGAAGCATGGAACAGAATAATCCTTTAAAGGAAGATTATTATTTTTTATTTATGTTTTGCCTGCTTTCAAAAGCTCATTGGATGAGTCACAGTTCTTTTGTCATCTGATATGTACTCATTTTGTGGTCTAGATAGTATTTTCTAAATGTGACTTAAACAGAATATAGTTATATTCCATCTAATGATATTTTGTTAGTGCAGACCTATATTTTTCCAACACTTTCTATTTTAGCATTAGGCACACTTTGGGCACCTAATAATCTTAATCTGATACCTCATGTACTACCTGTGTCTAAAAGTTATGCTCTTATTTTTACTGCATATATCTAAGAACTTTACTGTATCTATTTTTATATTTAACTTTACAGCCTAATAACCTGTGAAAAACACTTAAGACTAAGATTCTAGGTTCTATATAAATGATTTTTTTTTTATAGAAACTGCCTTCATTCCCTCCTAGGATACCTTAATGAAAGAATGTAATGATGGTGGTGGTGATGATAATTATAATAATATGTTAAATCTTATCAACTTCCCAAAATAATTGAATGTATGTAAATGTTGACAGCAAAATGCATCTCCAATCTAATTTTAACTCATCTGCCTGTATGTGTGTTTCACTGATGTATTTATGAAGTCCTGTCCTATAAAGCCCTACATTCCAGGATCAGTTTCCCCAAAGCCCTAGCAGGCCAGGTACAAACTGCTCAAGGTATTCCATGGCAGGACTCCCCTGGTAGCATTAGCCAGATCTGTCATTTGCACGTTTGTTAGGGGACCTTACTGGATCTCCCCATATAGCAGTGGTTCTCAACCTTTCTAATGCCATGGCCCTTTAATACAGTTCCTCCTGGTGTGGTGACCCCCCCACCATAAAATTATTTTTGTTCCTATTTCATAACTGTAATTTTGCTACTATTATGAATCATAATGTAAATATCTGTGTTTTCCGATGGTCTTAGGCTCTACAGCAGCAGTTCTCAACCTGTGGGTTTGTGATAAATACATGTTACTAGTAAATTAAGGCAAAGCATGAAATGTTGGTGTTTGTAGCACTACTGGATAAATATCTTCCTAGAGTTTTAAAGTGAGGTCATGGGATGTCATAAGAAACATGTCGTTGGGTGTCAGAGTGTCCAAACCTGTAGGGAATTTTTGAGCCAAACTGACAACATGCTGGGGAGCGAAATCTAACATTCTCCAGAGAATGATGGTTTTGCAGTTTCTGGTGAACCCTTGGCATTAAGGAGGGGGCTGAGGAGGATTACATGAAGGTGGAACAAAGCAAAGTCCAGGATAGTCAACAAAGTTATGTGCTCCCTTCAGGGTGGCAATGGCATTGGATAGTCTGGGAAAGAGAATGTGTTAACCTAGATGCACAAGAACAATGGACAGGATCCTTTAATTAAAGAAGTCATCGGTTGAAGTGTGTATTCGGCCATGACCCACCCAGTTATGATCAAATCACCCTCTGAGGTTCATTTTGGATAGGTTCAATACAGCACCCCTTTCCCAATCGCTGGGACACTGAGCTTCAAGGCAAACTTGCCCCAGCAGCCATCCTGATCATCATTGCTTCCACTTCCTTTACATTCAGAGACATCAACGTCCGGATATGAGCCCCTGTGTTCAATTTGTCTCCCTAGGGAGGACGAGCATACCCTGATTCAGCAGGACTACCAGACCCTTGGAGGCGAGTCCGCAGTGAGCCAGCCCCAGAGTCCAGCTCAGGTCCTCAAGGCAGTGGAAAGGGAAGAACGTGCAGAACTGGAGCGGGCCATCGCTGAGCTGGAGGAAGAACAGAGGTGTGCCACGCCTGGGAGAAAACATGTCATCCTGGGAAAACTTGTAATGGAAAAATTTTAATAGTAACTTTAACATGGCTCCTACCCATTCCCTTTTCAAACTGTTGTCCAAGAGGTCATGGTGGAGTCAACGTTTGAGAGGGCATCACCAAGCTTGCCTGCTGGCTTTGGGTTACATCTTCATTTGGGGTTCAGGGATGATGTTTATTAGAACAGTTACTTAAAGCTGCCATTTAAATCATGCTTGCTCATCTCACTGTTAAAAAATGTTCTCACCTAGGAGGAAATAAATAGCATCCCCTAAATTTGGAGTTTATAGGTAATTTGGGGTAGAAGATGGTGTGCACAATAGTAATTTCAGTTTTTGTTTTTTGATATTAGAAACTTGCAGATGGTATACGAGCAGCTAAAGGAGCAGTACCAGAGAAAGGAACTCCCAGTGAGCTTACCCCAGACTCATACACCTGACCAGTCAGAACTGATAGCAGAAGTGAAGCTGCTCAGGCAGCAGCACAAGGGTCGGCTGGAGGCTCGGATGCAAATTTTAGAAGATCACAATACGCAATTAGAGTCTCAGCTGCATCGACTTCGACAGCTGCTGGAGCAGGTAGGGTCTGCAGAACTCGGGGTCGCCCTTGCCGACCACGTATCCTAGTCCCGTCTCCCAGGGGCTTTGCCCCAGTGTCACTAGAGAGGTTCAGTTTCAATTTCTCAGTTCTGTAGTTAATTTAGACTTGCTCAGAAATCCCTCTTCCAATGTAAGCAATACATCATCTGGCATGCAAAAAAAAAAATGTGTTTTGCTTGCCCCATTTTAGATGGTATTTCCCATTTTTCTCTAATACTGAAATGTATCCCAGCTCTGAGTCATTTAAGGGAAAAATTCCTATACCATGGTTCTGTGCAAATTAAAGGGGGACACATCTGTGCAGCTTAAGGGAAAGGAAATGACCTGAACTCTTTATTGTAAAGCCTTTCTTTCGATAAGCTATTTTCAAGAAATTAAGTAATAGATGTTTGTTAATTTGCTATTATTTTCTAACACTGGGCCACATTCTATGGAACTTGCTTACAAAAACAATTTTTTTTTTTAATTTTTAAGCATCCTCACCAAGGATATTTTTTCTACTGGTTTTCAGAGAGAGTGGAAGAGAGAAAGAAAAAAAAAATTGGTGTGAGAGAGACATAACTGAAGCTGTGGGTCAAAACTTGCAACCCAGGTGCATGCCCTTGACCAGGAATCAAACCCTTGACCCTTTGATTTGTGGGCCAACACTCTAACCATTGAGCCAAACTGACCAGAGCAAAATTTCTTGACAATAAGAAATACAATTTACATCGATGAATACATTCATTTATGATGAATATAAAATAATTGCCGTTAAAAAATTCTTATTTTTTCTTTCTTTCCTTTGTCCCTTACCCTATCACTCCCTCCTGTCTTCCTTCCTCCTCTCCTTTCTCTTCTTCTGTGTCTCTCTTCTCCCCTCCTTCTATTCCATTTTTCTTCTTTTTTCTTAGTGCTGATCAAAAAGTTGACTTACCAAATAAAGTTTATGACTCATCAATGGGTAATAGCCTGCAGTTTTGAAAAACACTGTCTTTGAGATATAAAAGTTTCTGCCTTTTTGGTGCCTGCAGTCTTGTTAAATGATATGATCTATAACAAGATGGTTTCTTATGTAAAGATACAACATATTATAGAGAATTAAGTGCTTGGCTACATCCAGCAGGCATTAAATAATAGGAGTCAGGTCACAGAACTGGTAATGAAGATGCCTGTGCAGCAGCTGCAGACTGTGGAGAACCCCACAAATGGGCCTGGGGCTCCTCTCACTTGAGCCCCTGACATCAACATTTATGTCACCTTTTGCATTTCTCTTTGGCCTTTGCAGTGAGGGGTCCCTTGGCAGTGACTAGGAATTACTTTCTCTGGAGAAGATCAGTTGAATCAAAAGCAGAAACAACATTCTCTCTAGTGATCTGTCTCAACTTCTAGAAAACCGCCTTTCACATTTGCTATCAGTCTTTTAACATGTCAGAGTCATTAAAACGGTATAATTTTGGCATTACCAACACAGCAGGCCAAAACTCACCCCAAGAGTATGCAGAGCAATTCAAGGGAAGAGTTAGAGGAGTGATGATAATGATTGAACCAGGCATCTACGTTTGATAGGAAAAGAAGTGAGGGTGTCAGGTGTGGGAGACAGGAAGAAGGTGGGAGAATCCATGCACTGTAGTATCAAAGGATAAATGAAGTTGGGCCTTAGCAGAAGTTAGCTGGAAGGATAGAGGTGGCTGTCACAAGGTGAGGTTACTGAAATTGGAATGTTGGAACAGATGCACGCATTTGGTAATGGTCCATATTTGGAACTTTGAGTTGAGTGGCCAAGATGAGTGGAGTACAAGTTAGGTGGAGGCAATCACCTCAAAGAACGAAGTGTGGGAGATTTGAGCTGCTTGCACCAGTCTAATTTACTCACCTTTGGTGCCTCCCACAAGAAAAGACAAGTTCTCTCAATTTTAACTTGCTTTCTAGCCTGGCCAAGAGCAGCCTTCCAGCCCTCCTCTGTATTGGCCGCAGAGATAAAGGGCAGACAAGGTGACTTCAGAAGGAGAGGAAAGGGCCTCACCCAGGGAACAGAAGTCACATGGGAGGCAAGGGTCCCCTCTTACATAGCAAAACAGGATACGTGTTCCGAAAGGAGCACTTCTGTTTCCTTGAAGAGTTGACAGGCTTCTGCTACCTGTGGTGGTTTGTGTAAATGTTGTTCTGACAGCACGGTTTTCCCTTCCCGCAGGCAATGTGAAATACTCAGCCAACAAACATTTCCTGACCTTCAGTATTGCACTTTCCAGCAAATGCCACTCCCAAGCCCCATTTAATCAGAAGTTCCATGGCTCCTTGAGAAGGCTGCTGAGTACCAATCTATGTTCTACTGAAGGAGTGAAGCACCGACTATCCAAAGAGAGAAGACAATTTTGTTCTTATGATAAACCTATATTATTATTTTCTCCTTCCCTTTCTATGCAACTGTAAATTAAGGAACAGAGCAGTATTGGGGAATGGTAATACATTTTGTCACCGATTTGTATACTGTACACAGCATTGGGAAAGTGGGTGGGGGCTTTCTAATGTGATGCTTCTTTTTAATAACTGTGACAAAAACTTGCATAGGAACTAGGAGAGAGTTTTACACTCCTTTTCCATTAACCATGTGCAATAACTTTATGTATTTCTTCAACTCTTTTACCTTGGTGGTTATTTATAAACTCATCAGCCACATGTCCAAGTACATTTCCTATATTTGTTTTCATGATTTGGCCAACTAATAGATTCATATAGTTCAGTCAATTATATTACAGGTGCATGGATAGGCTACGGCTCTGTGCATACTTTTTAACTTTATTTGACATGATACACTTAATTTTTCTTAGCAACCACTTGGAAACCACAAAAAAAAAAAAAAGTGGTTCTAACAAGTGTAGATTTGGTGTCTTCTTTGTTCTTTGAAAAAGTTATGTATTAGTTTTTCCCTGCCTGTAATTGTGTTATCTGCTATTAAGGAAAAACTACATAAAACACTACATTGTAACCTTGTAAGAAATATTATATAAAAAGAAATATAATGCAGTAAAATACAAGGGGAAATAAGTATGTACTTCTTTGGAAATACGTGGTAAACTACTAACCATAGACTGTCATCTAATATGGTTACATGTATTTTTCATCCCAAATAAAAGTAATTTTAACACAAGATGACTTTGATATTCTTCTTAAGCGTTTACTGAGAGAATCTGAAGTATGAATGCACATTTATGAAAATAAAATAAAATAAAATAAGATAAATCTCCTGATAAATCCACACATTTTCCTACAGTTTATCTTATACACATTATTACATTCTCTCTTGCTCTGTGTTCCTCTCTTCTCTCTAGAGGCTCAGTGCACAAAATTCAGGTGGGGGGAGTGCCTTCAGCCCAGCCTGCACCCTCTCCAATCTGGGACCCCTCAGTGGATGTCCTTGGGGGATGACCTCTCTGGGACCCCTGTAGGATTGGGCCTAAACTGGCAGTCAAGACATCCTTCTCACAATCTGGGACTGCTGGCTCCTAACCACTCACCTGCCTGCCTGCCTGATTGCCCCTAACCTCTCTGCCTGCCAGCCTGATAGCCCCCTAACTGCTTCCTTGCTGGCCTGAGTGATGCCTAACTGCTCCCCTGCCAGCATGATCATCCCCAATTATCCTCCCCTGCCAGACCAATCACCTCCAACTGCCCTTCCCTGCCAGCCTGATCACCCCCAACTGCCTTCCCCTGTGGGACTGTGGGGACTGGGGGACTCCAGATGGATGAGGCGAGGCAGAGGGGACTGAGGGACTCTGGCTGGATGAACTGCTCAGCTCCTGCCGCCCCCTGGCGGGGCTGAGGGGACTGGGGGACTCCAGCTGGACGAAGCAAGGCTGAGGGGAATGCACACTGCCATCTTATGGCTGTGGGTGCCGCCATCTTGTGAAAGCATGGCAGGCAATTAGTATATCCCCTCTTTATAGGCTGTAGATGCTGCCATCTTTGTGACAGCATGACAATTAGCAT
Organism: Pipistrellus hanaki; assembly: GCF_964339955.1. NCBI lineage: Eukaryota > Metazoa > Chordata > Mammalia > Chiroptera > Vespertilionidae > Pipistrellus > Pipistrellus hanaki. The sequence continues at coordinate 88,894,714 of NC_140508.1, read as the reverse complement.
ATTCCCTTTTTATCAGAGAGTATTCTCAATTTCCTTTACAGATAGAAGGCTTTAGTCATATGGGGAAAAAATGTTGGATATTGAAAACGTACCTAAGTCTATTGAGCTTTCTTTCTTTTAATAACTTGAGTGATTACCTTTTCAAATCCACTTTTAGCCTCATGCTCTTAAATAATGTGTTTTTTATATGTGCTCTCGATTTTAACCACTCTGGCAGTAAGTTCAATCCATTTCTAAAGCCATCCTGTGGGAAGTGGTGTCAAGCAACTAACGTGTTTGTTACTTGATTCTAAAGTTAAAAGCTACTTGTGAAGCAGAAAAATCCCAAAACATATAATTTGTTAAAATAAAGAAAATTGGTACTCTCTAATGAACATGCATTTTAAATACCCTGTCTAACCCAAAGTAATATTCACATCAAGTATTCCTAAGGAAATAATTGTTGGTTTCCAGTAACCTTTTGAGTAAGTGTTTAAAAATGGAAGTGAGAACAAATGGAAACATTTGGTTTTTATGCTAAGTCTTCAGCTTGTTACTTTTTGATATCATTGAGATTACATTTTTTTTTAATTTAAAGAATGTAGTTTGCTTTTGGATATCTCCCAGGCCACTACCACCACCATTCAACTCTCATAGACAAAGTTTTTGAGAGATACTTCTTAATTCATTAATTGAGAACTTAATGAAAATACCATATGACACCACACTGCCTAGCCCTATAAGCAGAGTCCAACCACTTCATTGACATGCATTACCAGCTAGTGTTTCTGTGAGGTCAATAAAGTGACAAGAGTGAGCTTGGTGGTGGAGGCTAGGAGCCAATCCCAATCACATTATGTCCACTGCCACTAGTAATAGTTTTCTATTGCCACAGTGATGCTGCATGACAGCCATAAAACCTCAATAAAAAAGCATTTCTTCTGCCCATGGGATATGGGATTCAGCTGATGTGGAAAGGACCCTTCTGATCTCAGCTGGACTTGTTCACATGCCTGGGGTTGACCAACTGTTCAGAGATGAGAACCTGCACACCATCACTTCTACTGAATTCTGTTGGTTAAAGCAACTTGAAGGCTACGTATAGGGAATAGATTCCACCTCTTTTGTGAGAAAGACTGTATAGACACAGGACACAGGGTATAGCTTCAAAGAGGGGCCCTCAGGTTTCACCATATAAACCTGAGGTATGCAAAGGAGAGGACTTTGGTCAGAATACTAAAGCATCCATTTCCTTGGGCATTATGTTCATTGTCTCAATGGAATGGGAAGGAAGTAGTCTTTTTAACAGGACTATCTTAAAACAAAGATCAGGAAGACCAGACCCTTCATCCTTCAGAAATCCAATCTCAGAAACAGTTAAGGAAACTTAGCATGTGTCTGCCAAAAATCTTATGAAAAGGAGATGCCTACAAGATAGATAGTAAAATAAGAGGAAACATACACACACACACACACAAACACACACACACACACACACACACACACACACACACACACGGAAAAAAAAAATCCTAGATAAGAAATGGAATAAAGGGGATATTATAAACTAGAGGCCCGGTGCATGAAATTCAGTCCCTCAGCCCAGCCTGCACCCTCTCCAATCCAGGACCCCATGGGGGATGTTTCACTATCGGTTTAGGCCTGATTTCACAACTGGCAGTTGGACATGCATCTCACAATCCAGACCACTGGCTCCTAACTGCTCACCTGTCTGCCTGCCTGATTGCCCTAACCACCTCTACCTGCCTGCCTGATCATTCCTAATTACTCCCCTGCTGGCCTGATTGCCCCTAAGGGCCTCTGCCTAGGCCCACACCTGGGACCCAGGATTCCCTCCCTCTGGCTGGCTGCAGGCGCCTGGGACGAAGGGGTGGGCAGCTTCTCCCTCTCCCGGGCTGCAGCCACAGGCAGGCATTGGTGCCTGGACCCACGGGAGGGCGGCTTCACCAAGGGCCAGCTTTGTCAGGAAGGTCTTCCAGAAGTTGTCTGGTCTAATTAGCATATTACCCTTTTATTGGTATAGATAGTTCAGATGAAATTTGTTCAAACTGAATTGTTAATTTTTAGCCGGAAGAACACCCAATGCATAGGAGGGTCTTAACTTTGACCAAATGAGCAAGCATATGTGATATTGTATTCTTGCCAAGCATTTGTTTAGAAACATACAATTTATTCTCACTTTGTATAAGTTTGGAAAACCAGCCCCTTCATCCTTCAGAAAGGATGCTACTAACCTCTCATTTTGAAGATTGCAATTGCTGACATAATTTTCATATTTTAGAACATGCTTCAGACAGCTTACAGTGTATGCTTGAGTTCAGATATTCTCTCACAGACAGCTTATTTTTGGCACTGTTTTGGATTTTTAGTGTGTAAATTCATGAAGCATTCCATATTTTCATAAAGAAAAGAAAATACAAAAAAAGAGAAAAGTCAATAATTTGCCCTCAGCCTAGCTCAGTCTTCATCCAGAAAGTACCAATGTTGAATTTGTAATTAAATAAGAGTTCCCAGACTGCCATGGTATGCAATTACAATTAGTTCTTGATATTAGATTTTAGACCATTTTTCAGAAGTATTAAAACATTGATTCTTACTCAAATCAATGATTTTTTTCTTATAAAATGACATCATAAAACTTTTGGTGAGAACTGAGTCCTAGTGTAAATCTGGCCTGAGCGAGCCTGTCAAAATCTAGAGCAGTCTCATTCATTATACTCTGAATCTCATGAGCCATGGGGATCTGGACAACCACACCTGCTGCTCGGGATGTCTGCAAGGATAGTTTCAAAAGCTCACCCCCGCCCCCCATGATCCTCCTGTACCCTGTTCTCTTCCCACTTCCACCTGCACCAAGCAGATGTATATTGTTATTGACGCCTAATATAAGATGCCGCTTAGCACAAAACAAAATGTATGCGGGAAGCCAGATCTCCAAATGTCATGGAGGAATTAATAAAATTAAAAAAGGTAAATGGGGTCTCAGGATTAAACCATGAATGTAAACCATGAATCAAAGTCCTGCCTTGACTTGAAATTTACTGGCTATAACTTCCTGAACGACAAAATACACAAGTGCCTGGGAGATGCATGGCACTGTTTGTTGCTGAAAACAGAGTAAGGGGAAAAAACCTGTGTAGGTGTGTGTCTGTGTGTGGGGGTGGGGGGGGTGGGGGGGGGAGGTGCTCACCTAACCGATGAGTCCAGTGATGAGCAATAATAATGAAGCTGGAAAGAGGGTTAATAGGTCCTTAAGAACATATACTGCACTCTATATCCACACAGGAAATGTACCCAAATATAGGGATACAGTTCAAGAAAACAACAACAACAACAACAACAATGGATGGAATTAAACATCCCCTAGAGAGCCATATCCCCAAGACTTCACTGGGATGTCCCAGCGTGGTTATTGTGATGTTACAAGTCCTAAGATGATATCGCAGTGATCACTTAAAATGCCCCGGATGTAGCTCTACTTCCCCAGTAAAAGAATCCCCTGGTTAAACAGTTTGGAGAAACACTGCATGCTCTAATGCACTTAGAGATTGACAACGCACATGAATATATTAAAAGCTTTGAGAAATCCTGAAGTAAAGCAGCCTACAGAATTGTGTATCGCTCTGCATTTGTGAGGGATTTAACCTCAGAACCCTTTGCCTCTTACCTGTTAATATCCTGCAGTGTGCACTTTGTAAGTTGAATTAATGTCATAGGTTTTAATCTTGCAAATACATCTAGGTGGTAATCCCATGAAGTCTAGAAAAAAATAACTAGTGAATAGTAAAACAGTTATCAGTCTCAATTCAGGATTTTTTATGCAAAGTAATCTTGTGCGCCAACCACTATATTCCTATCACTAAAGAGATATGCTAAAACCTGGATTAGAATCCAGGCAGTTTGCCTTCAGCTCGGCTTTGTCCTCGGTTCAGAAAACATATATATTTCTAAAGAAAAATAATTTCTATTTCTAAAATCCAAGTTTTCCTAAATGAGCCATGCCTAGCAGGCATTACTAAACCAGGCATGAATTACAAAATTACAACAGGATCTAGGCATGGCTGGCGTATCCAAACTTGTTTCCTTTTTTTTGTTTGTTTGTCTTTTTATTTCCTTAATTAATCATGGGAATTCCTGGTTCCTGCTAAAACTGACAAAACAGCCCTGTACCAGGTGGATGAGTTGGTTGGAGACTCATCCTGTACACCAAAAGTTTTTAGGTTTAATTCCCGGTAGGGGCACATACCTAGGTTGTTGAGGTGCATATGAGAAGCAGCCAATTGATATTTTTCTGGCCTCTCTCTTCCCCCAACCCTCCTCCCCTGCTTTCCTATCTCTAAAATCAATAAACATATCCTCATGTCAGGAGTTAAAGAAAACAACAACTAACGAAAACATTATGCAATCAGAATGTGACTGCTTGAAAGAAACAGAGCTATAAATACCATTTATTTTCTCTCTTCCAAAAGGCACTTTTAAGGTTCCTTTGCATGAAGGTAAAGACTGTCATACTTCTCCCTCAGGTCTGTTTATAAAAATATTTCACAAAACAAAACAATGCTCTAGAGCAGTGATTTTCAACTGGTGTGTGGCAAAAAATGTTTTAAACATACAACACCTGACTAAAATTTAGACAGGGCCACTGGCCTCTTTTCCCCTAGATTGTGAAATGAAAAAATGACAGCAGCCAATACAGTGGTCATCCAGTATGAATGTCCTGTCTTGAACCATAAATATAGGTCATATAATAGAGTTGCATCTTATTGGTCACGTCATAAAATAAGGATGCATTTGATTGGCTAATTCTTTTTTCTTTTCTTTTTTTAATATATTTTTATTGATTTTTTACAGAAAGGAAGGGAGAGAGATAGAGAGCTAGAAACGTCGATGAGCTAGAAACGTCGATGAGAAACATCGACCAGTTGCCTCCTGCACACTCCCCACTGGGGATGTGCCCGCAAGCAACGTACATGCCCCTGACCGGAATCAAACCTGGGACCCTTCAGTCCGCAGACCGACGCTCTACCACTGAGCCAAACCTGTTCCTGCTGATTGGCTAATTCTTGATATCAGAAACCCTTATATACAAGTGCAGGCATCTGGTTTTTTAAAGTTGCTTTGGAGCAAAAAGGGTAGGTAGTTACTATTATTATTTTCTTTGTAAGTCAATCAAAATTTTACCTATTTTTGTCAGATCAGGAAAAAAAAAATATATATATATATATGTATATATATATATATATATATATATACACACACATATATATAGTGTGTGTGTGTGTGTGTGTGCCACAGAGTTTTAATAAGTAGCTTATGTGTGCCATAAGATGAAAAAGGTTGAAAATTGCTACTCTAGATTGTCACAGCCAGTCTAAATTATTTTCTAAATATATTCCTTTAAACACGCACTAATGATTAAATTAATTTCTCATATTTTAAAAAGGAGTCCTAGATAGCAGTTATTGGAAATGTGCACTGAGAATGTGAATGGATCCTCTTGAGATTTGTTATCAAATATCAATACTCTTAAATTTTATATATAGAGAGAAAGTGTTTAAGCGGAATTCCTGAGTTGTAACAGTTTAGGACCAAACCCATGAATAACAGGGAACAGAGTATATGTCACTGTGACTGGTCTACTCAATAACTAATTATTTAGTTGAATTAATATTAACTGGTTTTTGTAAAATTAAGCACAGCTGGATATTAAAGCAGTAAACTGTCCTTACACTCTTCCTCAGAATCACCTGGCGTTTGATTAGGTCCTTCCAAGATCTGAATACGAAGCTCTACAGGTCATGCTCAGGAATCTCCATTAAATATGCATGCTGGTTTCCCAAACACCAAAGGAATCTGTTGATAAGACAGGGCTGAGAGTATTTGTAAAAGCATAAGGGAGATCAGTGCTTGATAGAGATTTTGTAGCATCTCTGAGGGGAAAGGGCTTGATTAAGATTGCAGAACTGGGCAAGGGGGGTAGGGGTGGGGCTGATGTAATAGTTTAGGATTGGTAGCCATTGCAAGGTGAATGTTTTGAGACAAGGGTTTTGAAGAAGGTAAGGAATAAAGGTGTTTGATGGTGCCTGTTGAAGAATTGAACTGTTTGATGTTCATATCAATGAATTGTTTTAGGAAGTTTCTGGAATAAAAAGGTTATAATAAAGTCATGATGATAAAGACAGAGGAACACCAAAGCTTTGTTAATGAGGACAATGGACTTTAAAGTCATGACAATGTAGACAAAGGTGAGTGGGTGTAGATGCTCTTGGTTCTCAGCCTCTTCAGCCTGAGCTGAAAGGGTAGACCATTAGTGTCTGGGAGCATAATCAAGCTATAATTCCACCACAACTCAAGGGGTCACAGTCTTGTATCATCTTCCCAGGTTGCTGTTTTAACTCCTTTTCTGGTTTTCCTCTTCTTTTTGTTGGACAATCATTGGTTGGATCATTACAGGGGACAGCAGCTGCAATAAGTATGCAAAACTCTGGAGATCACAGAGCTGGCCACTGCAACCCAGACCATTAGTAATAGAAGGTTTATAATCAGAGTTTGCAGTCTGTTTCTCAGCCAGGAACCAAACCAAGAGAAGTTCTCATCACCCATCTGAATGGGGGGCTATTAGCAAAAGTCTCTAAATTCATAATTTCTTCCTTTGCATTTGAATCTCATTGGCAACATTTTAGCTACGAGTGAGGTCTGGAGGGAGGCAATCAAAACAACCTTCCCCTACAGCCAGCTGCTCCCCTGGGGGACCGAATTACTTTTAAAGTTACTCTGTTTGATCACCTGATATTTTCCGTTTCTTGTAAGATAGATCCCATCAACAAACAAAACTCTTTTGATGTTCTAAAGTTGTTTTCTAGCAAATTTGTCCAAAATATGCTAGATTGTTTGCAATCAGACAGTTATAGGTGCCCCTGCTTACAGACAGTGGAAGAAGAGTAGGATCATCTGGTGAATAGAAATAAATAAAAGGGGTGGGAGAGAAGAGGATTTCCTAGGATCTTACTTGCAATAAAGTGTTTATTCTCAGTGGACAACAAGAAATGTGCACTATTAGGGACTGTCAAGTTTAAAAGAGATTCTAAACACCAAGTCAACAGAACCTGCGCTAGTTTACTTGTAGCTGCTGTGGTTAGTTCCTTAATAAGATCAATAGGCTTTTGCTACTGGTTCAAGAGAGAAACTGAGTAAGCTAATATCTCTGATGATTCACAAGAAGTTGTCAGAACACTCAGGCCTTTTTTCAAATCTCTCATATTACATGTGAAATAGACAAGCTTACAATAATTCGGGAGACCCAGAGTGGGAAGTTTTTAACTCACAAAAGGAGTGTCATCCTTAGATTCTTACATAAGAGGTTGGTCGCTTCAGTCTAAAGTATGCCTAACTTTAGAAAACAACCTTTCAAAAGAGCCAGGGTCCTACAGATAATTCAATATCTATTAGGCAAGAACAGCATGAAGTAAGGTTTGGGGATGTCAATCATTTTTAGTAAATCTCCAAGTTTATCTTCATCCTTACTACAAGATGTTGGCTTAGATAAGGCAGGTCAGGTGATCCATGGCTATCTCCAACTCCCTCACATTAGAGTAGTCCCAGGCATGGAGCCACTTTTTTCCTTTGCTAGATGAGTGTGGAGGGCTGAGTTAATCACAGCCAGGAAGAGGGGTCTCCCAGAAACTAACCCTGACAGCACCTTGATCTTGGACTCTCAGCCTCCAGAACTGAAAAATTAGTTTCTGTTGATGAAGCCAGCCTGTCTGTGCTATTTTGCTATGGCAGCCTGAACGGAGGCACTGTGCCCTTGATTTAGATGTACCTTTAAATGTATATTTCCCAACCTTTTGATGTTTTTGACACCTTGGAATGATAACACATTCTCAATTTGCATCTAATGTAACATAATTGTACTAGATGGCATTTTTGTTTTGTTTTGTTTTTAAATCAATCTTTATTGTTCATATTGTTACAAAGGTTCCTCATTTCTTCCCCCCATCCACCAGGTTCCCACCCCTCCCTCCGCCCCCTCCCCATCCCCCATTGTCCTCATCCATATGTACACAGTTTATGTTCAGTCTCTTTCCCCCCCCCCCCTCAACAGTCAGTCCACTCCCCTCCCATATCGCCGACTCTACTACAATGAACTGCTATTATTGTTCATCAGGTTTTTCAATCTCCTTTTGTTGTTGTTGTTGTTGTTATTGTTTTTTTTTATTATTAATAAACTTTTAGACTTCTAAGAATAAATTTTAAAATCTAATAATTTTAAACCTTGTTTTTTTTCTGCCCTGGGAATTGAGAGCAAACTTGTTTACATGTAAACTTGCCCTTAGGCTATCATAAGGTGTAGCCATTCAAGTGTAAATGGACACATTGTTTAAAAATAGCTGCTGGTTGGAATTGGATTACCTGTTCTGGGTGGGAAGGGTTTGTCTTCCCCTTTCTCCATTAAAATTAAGGTGTTAGCTTTAAAACCTCTTTTTGGAAAGAGACTTTAAACTTTCAGAACTTTAAATTTTTCAGATAGTAAATCAGTTACTTAGCATTTTCTCTAATCAATAATACATCCACATGCCCAGGGATACACTTCACACAAAAGACATTTCCAAATAGATCAACCAACCTCATCCAGGCCCCACACAAGGCACTCACAGATCAACACCCCAGCACTATACTAACTCAACACATCCAGATCTAAGCCTTCATCACTTGATTCAGCAGACCCTCAAGTTCCCCCAAAAGTTTCCAGCCATGTCTGAGAGGCAGCCTTGGGGCGGAGGCAGGCGAGGAGCGAGCTGTTCCGGGCCTGGCTGCTACAGGCCTGGCCTCTGTTGCTCTGGTCCGTTCCACAACCAGCTGCTCTGGGTCTGGCCACTGCTGCTCCCAACCTGGCTGTTTCGGGCGTGGCTGCTGCTGCTCCGGGCCTGGCCGCACCTGACCTGGCTTCTCTGGGCCCGGCTGCTCCCGGCCTGGCTAGATGGCATTTTTGGAAGGGAGTCACAGAATCAGGGCTGACAGCACTGCCTGAGGGGACAGCAGAGTGGTAAAACATCCAGAAGGGAGGGTCACCCCTAAGAACCAGTGACCCTACAGTAGTTCTTCCTAGGATATGCCCCAACAGAATAACACAACAATTTAGACAAGCCATTTGTTGCTTTTCAACACTGAGAACAAGAAAACATAGATCTGAGAAAAGTCTGGCTGGGTAGCAAATAATAGATTAGCTAATTCTTTTCTCCCCTTTGATGCCTTATTGTTCAATTCCTTTATTAGCACAGTGGACACAAACATCATTTCTGCCAAAGTGATTGGATAAATGTTTGGCACCAGAATTCCCTTTGGGAGAAAACTGTTTGTGTTTGGAAAAACACCCCAGCAGAGTTTGAGGATAACCAGTGACATCACATGGTCTCCCAGAAGGAATACAACTGTTTTGTAGAAGACAAAAAAGAGAAATATGTCTATTATTCTGGAAAAGAAATGGAAAGAGACAAAAGAAAAATGCCTGGGGTCAATAAGAGAGATTTGCTGAAGGCCACTTGTTGTATGATAAGACTCTTCCTTAAGAGTCCCTATGGTTCCAGTAAAGATGATAGATCCATGTATGGTGTGAGTACATACTGTTTATTATGAACCCGGGAGAGAAGTGAAGTTTTAACCTTGGCAGTGATTGAGGTCTGTGAGCAAGGTACAGACAGAAGGCATCCTGTGTGAGCAATCATCAAGAATTGGGAAGAATCATGTGAAGGCTCTCAGTTCCTACAGGCCTTAATATGGAGTATTTGAGTCAAATTGGCCTACAAAGACCCACATGACATTCAAACCACATGAGTAAAAGGAGAAATCGAACTTACTTTAAATTTCTTAAACATCTAAATGGCGTATAGAGGAATGTACCTGCCAAAATACTGCCATTGCACTTCACACTTCCTTTCACTTTGACTTCATGCTTCCACCTGGCTGGTTTTCCCAGGAACCTTGAATCCAGAAGAGGTGGGGTGAGGAACAAGGGCCATGTCAGTCTTAAGAAAAGGAAACAGAGAAAGTCACAGAGATCCACAAATGGCTGTACGGGAAACCTGAGTTGTAGAAAACAGCTCTAGAGCTAGGCAGGAGGCACCACTTGGTAAGGTCAAATAGACTCTCAGTGTTCCTACTGGCTTCTAGGTGCTGAGCTAATGAATCCTTCACTCTGTCCCAGGGCTAGGGCAAGCATAAAATCATTCAGTATTTTCAGATACTTGAGGAGCAGGCTGACCATAGGTGTGAGTCTGAGATGATACATGTCTCTCCTACATGTTTTTACCCTCCTTTCATTTCTTTGCTAGCAGCAATTTTTTGAGGCCTGGATCAGCTTTTTCATTATTGGATGAAGATGCATGTCAAACTCAAAATTAACTTGCAAAAAGATTAAATATTGCTCAGCAAACAATTTCCTATACTTTACAAGCAATAGGAAATGGGTGCCACGTCAACTGAACGAAAGACAAATGGAAAACTGAAAAGTCATCAGTAAAATGTTGCTTCAATGGCATGAAAGAAAGTCGTTTTTGCATCAAGTTGTGACTGGCGATGAAAAGTGGATTGATTTTGAGAATCTCAAATGCACAAAATTATGGGTTGATCCAGGTCAATCATCAACATTGACTGCAAGGCCAAATTGCTTCGCAAAGATCCCAGTTGGTGGGATCAGGAAGGTGTGGTGTATTATAAGCTTCTAAAACCAGGTGAAACCATTAATACTGATTGCTACCGACAACAAATAATTTGAACTATGCTTTGATCTTGAGATGACCAAAATGGGCCAGAGGACACTGCAAAGTAACTTTGCTTCATGATGATGCACCATCATGCACTTCAAAACCAGTTAAAGACACCTTAAAAGTCCTTGCCTGGTAAGTATTAACCCACCCGCTGTATTCACCAGACCTTGCTCCTTCAGATTACCACTTGTTCAGATCGATGGCACACACACTTTCTGAGCAGCACTTCAAAACATATAAAGAAGTGGAAAATTGGGTCTCCGAATGGTTTGTCTCAAAACAAGAAAAGTTCTATTGGGACGATATCCACACCTGAAAGATGGGTAAATGAGTAGCAGCAATGAACATTACTTTGAATAAAGCACTTTTGATGTTTCTCTTGAAATTATCGTGTTTCTTTTTATTACAAAATCCACCATTATTAACCGGCACACCTAGTATATAATATGGCATACATTTTAAACGGTTGCTCCATTTTTTAACTTTAAAAAAATAAAAGAATTGAGAGGTTGTAGAACAGACACAATGTCAGAGGGACCTAACACCCAGGATGCAACCCGTCTCCCCAACTCCTGAGAGTAAAGGGGCCGATTTCCCTGTCGGCGCCGTCCCTTGGTGCTGACAGGTTTTAATGCCCAAAGGGAGGACAGAGGGCCCAGCAGTGTCTCTGCTCAGGGGCCTCTGCTTTGCCTCTCATGCCCCCTCTGCAAGCAAGGAATGGCTCTGCCCTCCTTCCTTCTAACATAAGGTGACCAGATCGTCCAGCTGTTGGCGGGACGGTCCTGATTTCTAACAATTTTCCCACGTCCCGCGGCGTTTTAAAAATTCCCGATTTTCGGAAAGAATCTTTCCAATGTTTCCAATCTTTCCAAAAATCGGGACTTTTTTAAAACACTGCGGGAGGTGGGAAAAATTGTTAGAAATCAGGACTGTCCCAACACCTGGACAATCTGGTCACCTTATTCTAATAGTAATTTCAGCTCCTATAAATTTTCCAGAAGAAAATAGATGTGGTAAAGCAACAACAACACTGAAAACAGTGGAGTAACACCTGGGGTAAATAAGAATGTCACTTTTCTTCTCGCCCCCTCCCCAACCCCCATTTCACTTAACTGGAGTGAACACATTCCCCTGGAGGCAGAGGCCCAAGGCTACAGGTGACAGAAATGGATGTGAAGCAGTTCAGGTTCATTGCCAGAGAGTGTTATGGTTCAGCTTCAGTTGACAGGAAGTACCCAGGGAGTCTTCTCATGTGGCTACATTCTCATCTCCACTCTTTACTGAGTTTACTTAATTGGAAAGCAGAATTTACACTATGGGGATAGATGTTCTTTCTGCTCCTGGAGGGCCATCACCTGGAATGTGCTTATCACAGAGCCCACTCTCAAAGGATGGAGGGGCTGTGCAGACAATGCCTCCCTGGAGGCCAATCAGGAGGTTCAGGCGTTATCTTTCCTGCTGGCACACGCATTTGGGAATATTTACAGAAAGCTCTGGAGATATTAATGTGGAGCAAGCCGGAAAGAAACTTTCTGAAAATTGGCTCCTTTCAAATGAAATTGTGGGTCATTTGGAAAGCACCGCTTCATAGCCAATTTGTCACCAGGCTCACCAACATCTCATGATGGTAAAAAGGCTGGGGTGAGATGGGAGGATATGACTGGGGGACGTGCATGTGGCTCATAGGCACAATGTCAGAGGGACCCACAAAGGACTGAGAGAAGCAGGGGTGGAGAAGAGGAGGGCAGACCTGAGGAAACTCCCATATGGCTGCCTGTTCCCGAGTCCTGCCCCCCCACAGTTCCTCTTCTACACTTGAGGCCCACAGAACCAGCGATTTCTGGGTGTGTCAAAGCCCAGTCTTGCCAGGGCCTGAACATTTTACTGGAAACACAAGAGGAAAAATACAGCCTGCATGGAGAAACAACATGAAGTGTTCAGAAGTTGGAAGTTACATGGAGAGAAACACAGCTCTCCTCCTTCACTGTTTCCATGTGTGAGTCATCTCAGGTTCAGATGACATGAGATAGTATCAGTGGTCTCAGCATGATAGATGGCGACAGTTTTTGAAAATGTTTACTGTCCTTGCCAACAAGAAGCACCCTATTGCTTTCCTGAATCTCATGGAGGTCGAGTCAGCCTGCTCTGCTTAGAGAAATCCTTGGTAGAAATCCCTGCTTAGCTGACACAAGACAGGTTTTCAAATGAGGAGACATGGTTGATGGTGCTCATCTGCACCAATAAATATGCAGGAAACAGCACCACCCAATGTGTGGAGATGAAAACCTGTTTGACTCTGACCTTGTAGAATTCTGACATTTTTAGTAGAGTTCAGCATCCTGGCTAGTTAGAGAATAAACGCATGGTTTATAAACACAACAGGAAACCCTGCAAGCCTGACAGTGGCTATTGTGAAGAAATCATGACCGGCGTGGTGCAGTGGTTGAGCAACAACCCATAAACCAGGAGGTTGAGGTTCGATTCTGGTCAGGGCACATGCCTAGGGTGTGGGCTCAATCCCCAGTGGGGCACATGCAGAAGGCAGCCAATCAATGATGTTTCTATCTCTCCCTTTCCCTTCCTCTCTGAAATCAATAAAGCTATATTTTTTAAAAAAGAAAAGAAAACCATGAGTTTAAAATAACCAGTGTGGTTCGGGCTAAGCAGCCAACTGCAATTGGGACCAGGGAGATGGGCACCCAAGAGGACAGCGAGGACCAGGGAGATGGGCACCCAAAAGGACAGCGAGGACACTTTGAGCTGAGCTGGACAGGGCACCCAGGGCTCCTCAGCCGCTCTCCTGGGCTCTCACCAGGAGATGAGATGTGCACGCATTTCCCAAATGTCTCAGGGCCCCTGTCATTTGTGGCCGGAAATAATTATTTTTCCCACTGGTGCCAAAAATCCCTTTCTTCCCCATATGAGCTTAATTGTGTCCCCCAAAATTTATATGTCAACACTAACCCACTGGACCTCAGAATATGACCGTATTTGAGATTGGACCTTTAAGGAAGTGAGTAAATTAAAATGAGCCCATTAGGAGGGCCCTGCTCCAATGTGATTGGTGTCCTTATAGGAAGAGGACATTTGATGGATAAAGAGATTCCAGGGGTGTGTGCACAGAGGAAAGGCCAGGAGGACAAGAGAAGACAGCCATCTGCAAGCCCAGGAGAGAGGCCTCGGAGGGAGCCGAGACTGCTGACATATTGCGCTTGGACTTCCAGCCTCCAGCAGTCTAAGAAAATAAACTTCTGATGTTTACGCCACCTGGTCTGTGGAGTTCTGTTATAGCAGCCCAAGCTTCCTTTCCTTTGCTTTTCGTCCTCCCGGATTTCTCTCTTCAATATGAAAACTCAACTTAAACATTGCAAATTCGAACTTTACTTCAGTGTCAATGAGAAAAGAGACCTTGACATGTTCCCTTTCTCTGTGCTGTCATGTCACTTGAATTCAATATGATCCTTACCATGAATCCCAGGATTGAGGCTCTAAGTGGGTGTCCAGGCACCAGGGGGATGTGTGTGGACATTGCACATCAACCGCCCACTCTGGTGCTCGCCCTGGAGCCTTGGTCCAAAGGTCATGATATGGACAGAAAACTGACCTATTTCCTGGCACAACAAATATGTAGGATGCCAGGGTCCCTGTTTGAAATCTTCTGCTATCATAGGAACACTCCAGTGGCCCCCAAACTCCCCCATCATCATCATCATCATCATCATCATCATCATCATCATCGAAATGTTGAACTAAGAAGAAAGAAAAATACTAAGTTTCTACATGGTAACAGGAACCCGACTCAAACAGATTTAAACATAAAAGACATTTTTTATCCTGAATAATGGCAATTCTGGGAGTGGAGTTGGTTTGAATTTGATTTAATGACTCAAGTGTGTCACTGAAGACCCAGGCTGCCTCCTCTTTTCACTTTCCTCAGTGTCAGGTTCATTTCAGACATGTCAGAAACCTGAATAAAAGGAGGGTGTGTCTCCCTGTAGCTTTTTCTAATAAACTTCTCAGGAGCCTCTTGGAGGATTTCTCTCTCCATCTCAAGTTTCTGTAAACAAAAAAGGCTGTAGGAAGAAATAAATGTCAAGTAGTGGCTAACAATCTCCACAGCACTGCACTGGACTGCTAAGTCATCATCAGATTCAAGAGTCACGCACAACAATGAATGAATAGGAAGGGGCACATTGATTAAGGCCCACTGGTGGTCAAGAGCTGACAACCACCTGATGGGAATGGACTGTCCAAGGAACACAGAACATCTGTGCATGAAGAGCCATGATCCTGCTGACCGAACTTACTGTACAAACTTAGTATAATAACTATACTACTTTCTTTTAAATCTCTGCTTGTCTTTGTGTATTTTATTTTTATTCCTTTCACTACCCATTCATTGGTCATTCTCAATTATTTTCTTATCTAAAATCCATGCAGAGACAGTTTGTGTGGTCTTCCTAGCAGCATATTTTGCTCTCAAACACTGTTCTGGACCAGTTGAGCCTAGGCCCAGGCTGCCCGTAGGCCATGGGGTCCATCTCTGCTCCCTTCAGCAGGGATCTGGGCGCAGAGCAGGCATATTGGCATCTTTTAAAATATATATATATATATATATATATATATATATATATATATATATATATATGTATTTTATTGATTTTTTACAGAGAGGAAGAGAGAGGAATAGAGAGTTAGAAACATCGATGAGAGAGAATCATCGATCAGCTGCCTCTTGCACACCCCCTACTGGGGATGTGCCCACAACCAAAGTACATGCCCTTGACAGGAATCAAAGCTGGGTCCTTTCAGTCTTCAGGCCGACGCTCTATCCATTGAGCCAAACCGGTTTTGGCTGGGCTTTTCTTTTTTTGTTTGTTTTTAAAATATATTTTATTGATTTTTTACATAGAGGAAGGGAGAGAGAGATAGAGAGCTAGAAACATCGATGAGAGAGAAACATCGACCAGCTGCCTCTTGCACACTGGGGATGTGCCCGCAACCAATGTACATGCCCTTGACCGGAATCGAACCTGGGACCTTTCAGTCCGCAGACCGACGCTCTACCACTGAGCCAAACCGGCTTCGGCATGGCTGGGCTTTTCTTGATGTTCTCTTTCTAGTTATTTAAGTTGTAGCATTAAATAATTTATCGTTGATTTTTCTTGTTTTTTTAGGTATGCCTGTACTACTCTGAACTTCCCTCTTAGGACTGCTTTCGCTTTGTCCCAGAGATTTTTGGTTGTGTGTTGATTTTCATTTGTTTCCAGAAAGTTTCTGATTTCTTTCTTGATCTTGTTGGTAACAAATTCATTGTTTAAAAACATGCTATTTAGCCCCCATGTTTTTTAATGTTTTGGGGTGTTTTTACTGTAGTTGATTTCTAATTTCATTCCGCTGTGATATGAGAAGATGCTTGATATAATTTCAATCTTCTTGACATTATAGAGACTTGTTTTGTATCCTAACATGTGGTCTATCACTGTGATTGACCCATGTGCACTTTAAAAGAATGCACATTCTGCATCTTTGGGGTGAAATATTCTACAAATGTCAATTAAATCTATTTGATCCAGTGTGTGCTTTAGAGTCAATGTTTTCTTATTAAGTTTTTTTAAAAATATATTTTCTTGATTTTGTACAGAGAGGAAGGGAGAGAGATAGTTAGACACATTGATGAGAGAGAGTCATCGATCAGCTGCCTCTTGCACACTCCCTACTAGGGATATGCCTGAAACCAAGGTACATGCCCTTGACTGGAATAGAACCCAGGAACCTTCAGTTCCCAAGCCAACGCTCTATCCATTGAGCCAAACTGGTCCGGCTCTTATTAAGTTTTTGTCTGGAAGATCCATCCAGTTAAAGTTCCATACTATGACTGTGGGGTATTAAAGTTCCACACTATGACTGTGTTGTTGAACTCTCCCTTAAAACACTCTAGTTTTTAAGCCCTAGCTGGTTTGGCTCAGTGGATAGAGCATTGGCCTGCAGACCGAAGAGTCCCAGGTTTGATTCTGTCCAAGGGCACATGCCTGGGTTGCGGGCTTGATTCCCAGTGGGGGGCATGCAGGAGGCAGCCGATCTGTGATTCTCTCTCATCATTGATCTTTCTATCTCCCTCTCCTTTCCTCTCAAAAATCAACAAAAATGTAATAAATAAATAAATAAATAAATAAATAAATAAATAAATACATATATACATTTAGGTGCTCCTGTATAGGTGCATATACGTACCAAGGTTATATTCTCTTGTTGGATTGATCCCCTTACTTAGTATTATATAGTGACCTTTGTTGTCTCTTATGATGGCCTTCATTTTGAAGTCTAATTTGTTAGATATGACTGTTGCTACTCCAGCTTTTTTTTTTTTCTCTTCCATTTGTATGGTAAATTTTTTCCATCCCTTCACTGTCATCTTGTGTGTGTCTTTTGTTCTGATGTGGGTCTCTTGTAGACAGCATATATATGGGTCACGTTTTTGTATCCATTCAACTACCATATGCCTTCTGATTGGAGCATTTAATCCATTTATATTTAGGGTTATTGATAGGCACTTATTTACTGTCATTTTAATTTTGTATGCCTAGGTTTCTCTCTCTCTTTATTCTCATTATAGCAGTCCCATTAGCAGTTCTTATAATGCTGGCTTAGTGATTAAATACTTCCTTAGCCTTTTTTTTTTTTTTTTTTTTTTTTTTTTTTGTCTGGGAAACACTTTATTTGACCATCTATTTTGAAGGCTAGCCTTGCTGGATATAGTAATCTTAGTTTCAGATTACCTTGAGTACTTCATGCCATTATCTTATGGCCTTTAGAGTGTCTGATGAGAAAGCAGGTGTCAGCCTTATGGGAGTTCCTTTGTAGGTAACAGATTGCTTTTCTTTTGCTGCCTTTTAGATTCTATTTTTGTCTTTAATTTTTGGCATTTTAATTATGATGTGTCTGGGTGTGGGCCTAGTTGTGTTCTTATGGCTTGGGATTCTCTCTGCATCCTGTACTTGTTTGACTTTTTCCTTTACCAGGTTAGGGAAATGTTTTGCCATTATTTCTTCAAACACATTCTCTAATTCTTTCTCACTCTCTGCCTCTTGTGACACATAGGACATTCTAATATTGTTAGGTTTTACATTTTCCCACATCTTTCTTGAACTGTGCTTCTGATTTTTATTTTTATTTTTTGTTACTTGATTGAGTGATTTTTTCAACCCTGTCTTCTAATTCACTGAATCAATCTTCAGCTTCCCCTAATCTGCTGTGTATTCCTTCCAATGTGTTCTTTACTTGTGCAATGTCATTCTTTATTTCTGTTTTCATAATTATTATATCTTTTCTAATGCTGTTTAGCATCTTTACCATCATTACTCTGAACTCTGTTTCAGATGAATTTTTTATCCCCATTTCATTTATCTCTTCTTCTGGATAATTCTCTTGTTCTTTCATTTGGGGGTTGCTTCTTTGTTTCCTCATTTTGGCCTCTTGTTTGTTTCGTGACTCTGTATTAGGTAAATCTACTATACCTCTCAATCTCTAGGGCAGAACAGTGTCAAATGCTGTTTCTGACTAATTATATCAGGCAAAGATTCAAAGCCTCAGACATTCTGCCTACTTACTGATAGGATTCTGACTTGAATTGCCCTCAGGCAATTGTCCTCATGTATGTTGAGTTTGTTGATGTCTTTTTCAACATGGTGGGGCAATCGCTTTTGTCTAAAGTCTAATTGTTATTTTTAGTCTCTTAAGTGGCCCCAGAGCAATATGTTTTCTAAAAGGGTGTGTCAACTATCTTTCCCCAAAACAGGACTGCCCGTATAGCAAATGTCTTTGTGGGAAAGATGTTCTCCTCTGAGTGATGGAATGATTCATCACAGGAAACAGGAGTGTCTCCCTTCCCAGCTCTAACTCTTGAGTCCTCATTCCTGGTTTCTACTCATACAGTTCCAGTTCACTGTGTACTCCCCCTGCCACAGCAAAAGGTGGCTGTTTCAATGGGAATTTTGTGCATTGGCCTTGTAAGAGGGTGCCTGAATTTCTAACTCTCTCTCCCTAGCCAACAGCACCCCTGCTGCTTCTCACAGCCAAATGTTATGTGGGTACCTTTCTCAGTTTGAGGTTCTCTGCTGAGAGACCCAGATTTGATATTAGAACCCAGAGCTGACATATCTAGCTGAAACCTCTGTTTCTGTCTGTGGGCACCCAGCCAGAACGTTCTTGCCTCCAACCCTCCCTCCAGTCTCCATGCGGTCTCTACTTTCTGTCCATGGGTATCAGGGTTCTCTCAAGCGAGTCTTTTGTTGATTATTCATTATGTTTTTCTGTATTTTAGTTGTAATTCTATTTTATTCCTGGGAACATGTCCATTCAGCATCCACTTACTCTGCTGCCATTTTTAATCTCTTGCATTCTACTTCTATTTGCATGGTGGTGGCAGTGGCAATGTCTTTGGGTAGGACTGCCAGTCTCAGAGCAAACCTCCCTAAGGGATATTGTCCTGTAACATCTATTGCCTCCATTTCATTTACTTTCTTCCTGCTGATGCCTTCTTTTCTTTCATATGTGGGCTGTTTCTTTCTCTCCCTGTGATTGTCCTGTGACATCTATTGTGGATGTTATAAGACGCCTGAAATTCCCAGGGAATCTACAACTACAATTTCCATTTTTCCAAATCTAGTCCTAGCCAATATCTTGGCCCAAAGGCTAAAATATCCAAGTCATTCAAAGATAATATAGTTAACAACAAAGGATTACACTGTAAGTTATTTTATGCATAGGGAAGGATATATCTATATAGTTTTATTCTAGCCTTTAGGTGACTAAACTTATTATCTGCTGGTCTGGCAACAGCTGTCCAGCCCTGATATTGGGTGATCCACCATACATCATTCCAGGTAGGACAAGGGGATAGACCATTTGCTCATTAAGATACATGTAAATGGAATAGGCCTTTGATGGCTTATATCTCCATATGATATAACTTGGCAGGCATCAAATTGAACAGTCATGGGCTTATCACACTTGGTTACATTAATCAATAACTTAACTGGGAAAGTATGATCTGGACTGAAAACATTTCCTTAGCCCGCATTGTAATCCCCTGCAAGTTTCCAGTTTCCTAAAGCAAAGAGAGCCCAGTAAATGATGTTAAGTCAGCTCAGTTTTCTTTAGCATCGATTTCAAGGAGCTATGCCCTTCTATAGCCATCCAAGTTGGAGTGTCTCCAGCAGGAGAAGCAGGTAGTCTGCTTTTAACCCACATTTGATTAGTCCAATCTCATACTGCAGTTCGAACAGCAGTCTCAGCGGAAAGCAAGACAAGGTAAGGTCCTTCCAAGGAGAATTACCACTTGTTTTCTTTCCAAGTCTTGATTAGAATGAAGTCTCTTGATCCATGGTGATGATCCAGAAAATCAAGAGGAGGGTTTTGGGAAAGACGGTTGCCGACTGGAAGGGAGACTGCAAGATAATGTGTGAGTGAGAAAACAAAGGGAGAGTGTGTGGTCACACAAGGAGTGTTTCTTGGTGAGTTCAGGGACAGCAATACTTCAGGAGACAGTGGGGGACTGCTGGACGGGGCTCTCCTGATCAGGTAGCCCCCACTGCTGCTGGGTTCCATCCCAGAGTGACAGGCTCAAACATTCAGAGTGCACCATCTTGAAGGGGAAAGTGGATGTTATAAGACGCCTGAAATTCCCAGGGAATCTACAACTACAGCACCCACCAAACAGCTACGAACCCAAGGACATCAAACCCTGAGTAGCACAAGCACACAGATTCAGAGGAGCTCTACACTCCACTATGGAAAGGAGAGAGACAACTACCTAACCAAACACCCAGAGAAGAGAAATCACAGGGAGAGAAAGAAACAGCCCACATATGAAAGAAAAGAAAGCATCAGCAGGAAGAAAGTAAATGAAATGGAGGCAAGCAACCTGTCAGAGATAGAATTCAGAGAAATGGTCATAGGTGGATGAAAAGAAAGGAAGACAAATTTGACAATATGTGTAAGAACCAAGAGGAAATGAAAAACCAAGAAGAAATGAAAAATGTCATCACTGATGTAAAGAACTCAATAGAAAGCATCAAGAGTAGACTAGAAGAAGCAGAGGACTGCATCAGTGAACTAGAAGACAAGGTAGAAAAAATATACCCAAATAGAGCAGCTCCTAGAAATAAAATTAAAAAGCAGGGGGAGAGCATAAGGGAATTTTGGGACAACACAAAACAAAACAACATCCACATAATAGAAGTACCAGAAGGAGAGAAAACTGAGCAAGGAATAGAAAACCTGCTGGAAGAAATAATGACAGATATAGGGAAGAAAAACCCCACACAAACCCAAGAAGCTCACAGAGCCCCATGAAAAATGAACCCTAAAAGACCAATACCAAGGCACGTTATAATTAAATTGGCAAACACCGACAAAGTAATAATCTTAAAGCAGATAGAGAGAGACAGAAAATTACCTACAAAGGATCCCCCATCAGGCTAGGGACTGATTTCTCAACAGAACCACATCAGACCAGAAGGGAATGGAATGAAATATATAAAGACATGCAAAGGAATGGTCTGAATCCAAGAATACTGTACCCAGCAAGGCTATCAGTCAAAATTGAAGGTGAAATTAGGAGCTTCATAGACAAAAAAGGACTAAGGGGGTTTATTACCACCAAACCAACAATGAAAGAAATGCTAAAGAGTCTGCTATAAAAACAAATAAAACAAAACAAACAAACAAAAAAAAACCAACAACAACAGAAATATAAAGTGAAAAGGGAACACAGAGGGTAAAAAATAAATATAGCGAGAAACAAGTACCTATCAATAATAAATCTAAATGTAAATTGATTAAGTGCCCCAATCAAAAGACCTAGAATAGCTGAGTAGATAAGAAAACATGAACCATATATCTGCTGTCTGCAGGAAAACCACCTCAGGAAAAAAGATGCACACAGACTAAGGGTGAAGGGATGGAAAAAGGTTTTTCAGATGAATGGAAATAAAAAAAAAAAAAAAAAAAAAAAAAAAAGCTGGGGTAGCAATACTTATATCTGACAAATTAGATCTCAAAATGAAGAACATAAAAAGAGATAAGAAAGGCCACTTCATAACATTAAAGGAAGCAATTAAAAAAGAAGAAATAATTCTGGTAAACATATATACACTCAATACAAGAGCACCCAAATACATTAAAAAAAAAAAAAACAACCACTCCTGGAGGATATCAATGGAAAGATTGATGCAATACATTATGGTAGAAAACTTTAATACCCCACTATCATTGAGCAAATCCTCTAAACAAAAAATCAGCAAAGAAACATCAATCCTAAATGACTCACTAGACCAGATGGAATTAATTGACATCTTTAGAACATTTCATCTCGAAACTACAGAACTTACATTCTTCTCAATTGCACATGGTATGTTTTCAAAGATAGAACATATATTGGGTCACAGGCAAAGTCTCTTCAAATTCAAGAAGATAGAAATCATATCAAGCATCTTCTCAGATCACAGTGGCATAAAACTGGAAATCGACTACAATAAAAACAATCCAAAAAAGTCAAACACATGGAGACTAGATACCATGATATTCAACAATGACTGTGTTACCAGATGTCATGATATTGTACATAAAAATCATCATGGCAACAAATGACAATTAAAATACAACAATCCAAAATGTATGGGACACAGCAAAAGCAGGCTTGAGAGGGAAGTTCATAGCTCTACAAGCCCACTGCAAAAAAACAAAGAAACAAACAAAAAAACAAGAAACAATGGGAATAAATTACATAACCCTACAACTCAAAGAGTTAAAAAAAGAGCAACATGAAAAGCGCAGTGTTAGCAGAAGGAATGAAATAATAAAAATCAGAGTGGAGATAAAGGACATAGAGACCAAAGAAACAATACAAAAGATCAACAAAACCAAGAGATGTTTCTATGAAAGGATAAACAAGATTGATGAACCTGTAGCCAGGCTCACAAAGAGGCAAAGAGAGTGGACTCATATAAACAAAATCAGAAATAAAAGAGGAGAAATAACAACAGACCCAACAGAAATACAAAGGATTGTTTTAAAAAGACTATGAAGAACTCTATTCCAACAAACTGGACAACCTGGAGGAAATGGACACATTCCTAGAAAAGTACAACTTTCCAAAACTCAATCAGGAATAATCAAAACACCTCAGTAGGCCAATAACTATGGAAGAAATTGAAGCGGTCATCGAAAAGCTTCCAAGAAACTAAAGCCCAGAGCCAGCCAGCTTCACAGGAGAGTTTTATCAAACATTCAAAGAAGAACTAAAACATATCCTTCTCAGACTATTCCAAAAAATTCAAGAGGAAGGAACACTTCTAAACTCCTTCTATGAAGCCAGCATCACCCTAATACCAAAACCAAAAATGACAACAAAATGAAAGAGAATTACAGGCTAGTATCGCTCATAAACATAGATGCCAAAATTCTCAATAAAATTCTAGAAAATTGAATCTAGTACATCAGAAAGATCATACAACATGTTCAAGTAGGATTTATCTCAGGGATGCAAGGATGGTACACTATCCACAAACCAATAAATGTGATGCATCACATTAACAAATTGAGAAATAAAAATCACATAGTCATATCAGTTGATGCAGAAAAAGCATTTGACAAAATCCAACACCCTTTCCTGATAAAAACTCTCAGCAAGGTAAAAATAAAGGGATCATACCTCAACATTATAAAATCCATATATTATAACCCACAGCCAACATCATATTCAATGGGCAAAAACTAAAACCATTTCCCTTAAGAACAGGAACAAGACAGGGATGCCCACTCTCACCACTCCTGTTTGACATAGTACTGGAAGTATTAGCCATTGCAATTAGACAAGAAGAAGAAATAAAAGACATCCAAATTGGAAAAGAAGTAAAGCTGTTCTCATTTGCAGATGACATGATATCGTACATTAAAAACTTGAAAGACTCCATCAAAAAACTATTAGACTTAATAAATGAATTCAGCAATGTAGCAGGTTACAAAATTAACGCCAAGAAACCTATGGCATTTCTTTACGCCAATAGTGAACTTACAGAAAGAGAGACTATAAAAGCAATCCAATTTACCATTGTACTAAAAAAAATTAAGATACCTAGGAATAAACTTAACTAAGAAGGTAAAAGATCTATGCACAGAAAACTAGAGGACACTCAAAAAAGAGAGGATGACATAAACAAATGGAAAAACTTACCATGTTCATGGATTGGTAGAATTAACATCATTAAAATGTCCATACTATCCAAACCAATCTATAGATTCAATGCACTCCCCATTAAAATACCAGTGGCATATTTCACAGACCTAGAATGAACTCTCCAAAATTTATCTGGAATAAAAAAAAAATACTTGAATAGCCACAACAATCCTGAGAAAGAAGCACAAAGTAGATGGGATCTCAATATCAGGTTTCAAGCTGTATTACAAAGCCACTGTTTTCAAAACATCCTGGTACTGGTACAAGAACAGGCATATAGACCAATGAAATAGAATAGGAATAGAATAGAGAACCCAGATATCGACCCAAACCCCTATGCTCAATTAATATTTGACAACGGAGACATGGACATACAATGGAGTCAATAGTCTTTTCAATAAATGGTGTTGAAAAAATTGGATGGATAAATGCAAAAAAAAAAAAAATGAAACTAGATCACCAACTTACACCATACACAAAAATAAACTCAAAACGGATAAAGGACTTAAACATAAGACAGGAAGACATAGAAATACTAGAGTAATCCACAGGCAGCAAAATCTCAGGCATATACTGAATCAATTTCTTTACTAATACCACTCCCAGGGCAATGGAAACTAAAGAGAAAATAAACAATTGGGACTACATTAAAAAAAATAATTTCACAACAAAAGAAACCATCAATGAAACAACAAGAAAGCCCACTGTATGGGAGAACATATTTGCAAATGTTATCACTGATAAAGGTTTAGTTTCCAACATCTATAGGGAACTTATACAACTTAATAACAGGAAGATAAATGATCCAACTTAAAAATAAAAAAAAAAGGGCTACAGACCTAAATAGAATATTTTTGTAAGAAGACAAAGGAAGGCCAAGAGAAACATGAAAATATGCTCAAAGTCACTAATTATCTGAGAGATGCAAATCAAAAGGACAATGAGGTATCATCTCACACCTGTCAGAATGGCTATCATCAACCAATCAACAAAGGACAAGTGCTGGCAAGGATGCGGAGAAAGGGAACCTTCGTGCACTGCTGGTGGGAATGCAGACTGGTGCAGCCACTGTGGAGAACAGTGTGGAGTTTCCTCAAAAAACTGAAAATGGAACTGCCATTTGACCCAGTAATCCGATTTGTAGGAATATATCCCAAGAAACTAGAAACACCAATCAAAAAGGATATATGCACCCCTATGTTCATAGCAGCACAATTTACAATAGCTAGGATTTGGAAACAGCCTAGGTACCTGTCAGCAGATGATTGGATCAAAAAACTATGGTACATCTGCATAATGGAATACTATGCTGCCATAAAAAGAAGGAATTCTTACCATTTGCATCAACCTGCGTGGAGTTGGAGAACATCGTGCTGAGTGAAATAAGCCAGTCAATGAAGATAAAATACCACATGATCTCACTCATTTATGGATAATAAAGAACAATATAAACTGATGAACAAAAAAGATAGATACAAAGACAGTAAAGCAACAAAAAGACTGTCAAATTACAGTGGGGAGGGTAGGGAGATATGAGGGAGATAAGAGATCAACCAAAGGACTTTTATGCATACATATAAGCATAACAGATGGACAAAAAACTCTGGTGAGGGAGGGCATGTATGGGGCGGGGGGTTAGGGGGGTACAATAGTAAGATATGTACACATATAATACCTTAAAATTATTTAAAAAAAAAAAAGAAAAAGAAAAAGTTTACCTGCATTTGTCCTTGGGTGTGGTCAAAAAATGACACTAATTGGATTTCTGCTGTTTCCCTGGGTATCCTACCTAATAAAAGAGTGATATGCAAATTAACCATCACTCTGCTACACCCACAAACCATGCCCATCAGCCAATCAGAGTGAGTATGCAAATAAACCCAATCAAGATGGCTACAGCCACAGAGAGCAGGAGGGAGGCTTGTGTTTCCCAGGCAGTGGAGGAAGCCAAGCTTTCCACCTGCTGTTGCTGGCTGGAGGCCTCCTCTCAAGGCTACAAAGTTTCAATTAAAGAAGGTAAACAAGTTCAAACAGAAATGGCTGGGGGACACAGAATGAGCAGGAGGCTTAGCTCTGCTCCAGGTACAAAGTTTCAATTGTAGAAGGTAAATAAATTCCAGATACCAGTGACTCCACTTGGGACACCAGGGGGCATGGCTGGCCTGCAAACCACCACAGGCCCCTCACTCAAGACACCCCACACCCCAAGGGAACCCACACCCTGATCCAGGACACCCTTCAGGGCAAACCAGCAGGCTCCCACTCATGCACCAGGCCTCTATCCTATCTAATAAAAGAGTAATATGCAGATTGACCATCACACCAACATACAATAGCTGCCCCCATGTGGTCAAAGATCCTGCCCCTTGGTGGACACAAGATGGCCACCACAAGTTGGTCAGCAGGGGAGGGCAGTTGAGACAGACCAGGCCTGCAAGGGAAGGCACTTGGGGGTGACCAAGGGCAGTTAGTGGTGACCAGGCTGGCAGAGGAGGGAAGTTGGGGGCAAACGGGCTGGCAGAGGAGCAGTTAGACATCAATCAGGCTGGCATGGGAATGGTTAAGAGGTGATCAGGCTGGCAGGCAGAAGCAGTTAGGGGCAATCAGGAAGGCAGGCAGGCGAGCAGTTGGGAGCCAGCAGTGAGAGGGATTGTGAGAGGGATGTACAGCAGTCGGACATTCCTCAAGGGGTCCCAGATTGGAGAGGGAGCAGGCTGGCTGAGGGACACCTCCCACCACACCTCCCACCCAATGCATGAATTTCATGCACTGGACCTCTAGTGTTGATAGAAATTCTTTGCCCTTAGGGAGGCAAAATGCAAATCATTTACTCTTAAGTGTCTGGTTTAGGGAAGATGGGATTTACTAGATAGCTCCAAATTGCTATTTAACCATCTCAGTTTCCCTATTCTACTTGTCCTGGCTTACTGGCCTGTATTATTTATATAACTTCCTTTCAACACTTCAACAAGCATTTCACAAATTTCACAAACCTTTCCTCACAAACCTTACAACTTTCAGAACCCATTTTTTTTTTCTCTTCAAACTGACACCAAAAGCACAATTTCTTTCCAATTAGTTAGAACTCAGATTAATATTTCAGTATCCTGTTATTTCACTGTTATTTCAAATGTTAATTTAAAAACATTCAAACCTATAAAGAATTTTTGTGAGTTTATTGGAGCCAAAATGTTGACAATTGCCAGGAAGCAGAATCTCAATGTATTGTGATAATGCTCCAGAGAATGTCTGGTTCTTTCATCTCCTTTTATACATTACAATCAAAGGAGGAGATGTAGGTGGGTTACATGAAATCCATTGGTGATAGATTAGAGAAGCAAGAGAAAGCAAAGTGGGAAACCTCTAGCATTCGATATAGTAAAATGATGGACACATTCTTCTTTTAATTAGGTGGGCATGGGATAATTAACAGTCAACACTAAACATGATGGTAATAATAACAATGAAGGGATTTATAGTCTCCTGTCCTGGTGCCCAGGGCATTTGGTTATGGCCTGAGGGGTTTGGAAAAAGGGAAGTTACAAGCTACGCTGACATTTCAATGATATGTTATAATAGATGGGAAAAGACAATAAGCTTCTATACCAATAATAGCTTCGGACTCTCATGGCCAGACAGGTGACTGGTCACGGAGGAGCTCTGGGTCCCACCCCCATGATGATCCACAGGCTCGGATCACAGCAAGGCTGGCAGCCCAGTGGGCGGAGTGAGGCAGGTGCAGAAAGCAGGGCCTTGCTGCCAGGTGCTGCTGGAAAACAAATCAGTTTCACTAAAAAGAGATGTTGACAGGAAGCCAGAAATGCTGGTCAACAACCTTAATTGCTCCAACCACTCACCCTTTAGTTGAGACATTGTTAGCTGAAGCAGCCTCCACCTTGTTTGTCCCGTGTAAGTTTCTGTTATTTCCTGCCTAAGGCCTACATGTAAATTTCTTTTATGTTGCCTAAGATGTTTTCCCCAAAGCCCTAATAAAAGGGGATGGCAGGGCCAGAGCAGTGAGTAGTTCTCCCACTAGAGTTGGACTACCGCCTGGCCCCCCATATTGCCAAGTTGAAATTCTTCAAGTCTCAAGTCCTTTAATTTGTGTGCAGCCCTTCTCCAGAACCCGAATCCTGAATTGGAACTCTTTCCACGCGGGTCATGAAAGAGATTCCTATAAGGTGCCAGGGTGAGGGAGTGTGCAGGCCCTCAGACAGACAGCAGGGCCTGGCTGCCAGGTGCTAGTGAGAGAACAGGCCCACAGACATTAGGGCCTGCCCACCACAATGCACCAGCAGTCCCACCTCTGCACATGAGCTTCAGAAGAAACACCTTTTCTGACTGCTCATTGGCTAGGCTCCCTGTATGCCACCACTTGCAGTGTTATTGGTAACTTGGGTAATAAAAATCCAAGAAGGTGATCTAGGGTTTTTCCACCTCACTCCTGGAGGAAAAAATGAAGGTCTGCTGCTGGATGGACTACGAAATCTCTTATCTTGCCCTAGCCAGCTTGGCTCAGTGGATAGAGCCTCGGCCTTCTGACCGCAGGGCCCAGGTTCAATTCTGGTCAAAGGCATGTACCTAGGTTGCAGGCTCAGCCCTCTCCAGGGCCCAGAACTCATGCAAGAGGCAACCAATCGAAGTCCTTCTCACAATGATGTTTCTCTGTGAGTTTCCCTCTCTCTTCCACACTCTCTAAAAATCAATGGAAAAATATCTTCAGGTGAGGAAAGAAAAAGAAAAAAATGAAGAAGAAAGAAAGAAAGAAAGAAAGAAAGAAAGAAAGAAAGAAAGAAAGAAAGAAAGAAAGAAAGGAAGGAAGGAAGGAAGGAAGGAAGGAAGGAAGGAAGGAAGGAAGGAAGAAAAGAAGAAAAAAGAAAGGAAGAAAGGTCATATCTCATGAAAGACGCATCTTGAAAATGCCTAAAGAAAGTTGTCATTTTTTCATGGTGAAGGGACTGGAGTCCAAGTTGATGAAAACACCTTGGTGTTTGTGGTGGCCGGCAGTGTCCGCAACAGTAGGGTGATGGGAGTGGTGCCTTCCCCTGATCAGCCCAGTCACATCCTGCAGAGGAAGGCCAGAGGACATCCCTTGAGGGCTCCCGGATTGGAGAGGGTGCAGGTTGGGCTGAAGGACCCCCCTACGTGCATGAATTTCATGCACTAGGCCTGTAGTATTAAGATAAAGATTGACCTTTCAGGGAAGACACCAGCATAGGAGGTGACTATGCACCATAAATTCTTTTAGTTAAAATTTAATTTCAGCCGAAACCGGTTTGGCTCAATGGATAGAGCGTCAGCTTGGGGACTGAAGGGTCCCGGGTTCGATTCCAGTCAAGGGCATGTATGTTGGTTGCGGGCATATCCCCAGTGGGGGGGTGTGCAGGAGGCAGCTGATCGATGACTCTCTCTCATCAATGTTTCTAACTCTGTATCTCTCTCCCTTCCTCTCTGTACAAAATCAATAAAATATATTTTTAAAAAAATTTAATGTCAGACCATTCCTTTTGGTTACTTATGTTCTTTGAGTTTGCAAGTCTGCCATGCATGCCTTCTCTGAGCTTCTCAGGTTAGCATGTGGCCCCTTTTCTCCACACAAAATACCTAGATAATTAATAATTTTT
The DNA here is from genome assembly GCF_964339955.1 of Pipistrellus hanaki. Classification (NCBI taxonomy): domain Eukaryota; kingdom Metazoa; phylum Chordata; class Mammalia; order Chiroptera; family Vespertilionidae; genus Pipistrellus; species Pipistrellus hanaki. Next base: position 88,865,084 of record NC_140508.1, on the reverse strand, counting down.
ACCATTTAGCCCAGCAAACTCAAAGCTTTAAGTTACCAAAGACTTTGGAAAACTATGCTTAGTCATATATAACTATCACTGAAAAAATTTTATCATATACCTTTTATTTTTATTATGTTTACCACAACTTTGAGATTTTAAAGCTAATTATAATTACCCAATGCATTTTATTGGCAGTTTTGTAGCAGGGATAACTCACTGGCCTTCAGTGGCTTTAATGTAAAAGTACTACTTTATTTTATTTTTCTTTATAAAAATGGGAGTACCCCAATCCCTTCCCCCTCCCCCATCCCCTCACTCCCTTACTATTTCTGTAATTTGGTGGAGGGAACTTCTGTAGATCTGCTCCTCCTAGTTTTAGGGGCAAAAATAGAATATAGGGGGTTAGCTATTAACAGAAATATTAATGATGCTCTGTTAACCATGATTAAGGTAGAACTTTACCGGGAGTTGTATGCCCTCAGGACCTGGGAATCAACCTTGCAATGTGGATTATTCTCATTTAAGAACTGCCTCTTATCACGGAAACTTTAACCTTGTTGCCCAAATAATGGAGTCCCACACCGGCCTACATTGCATACTTCCTCATGGCTATAATCCCTACTTCCCCATGTAATCTTTGTCCTACCCTAAACAAGAGGTGGCTGCCGAGCAGATTTTTGTGGATGACCTGCTACTCTCCCATATATATTTATGGGATAAATGCTCATATATAATTCAACCTTGACTCAGATTAATTGGCTCAAGTAGAGACAGACAGCATAAACCCATTGTTTTCAGGTTACACTAGGATCTTATTTCACACTAACCCAGCACATCAAATAGCCTTTGATTCTAAGTGCTTCAAAACCCAAAAAGCACAGACAGAGGATTCACAAAGCAGCGACGAGCAAACTAAGTCCCCAAAGGATAGAAAGCAAGCAAAGTATATCAGTAATCAAAATTACATTACAGAAACACAGACAAGAACTCTCACTAGCTGAGAGTTTCTGGTTGCTGATGCCCTGAAATGGAAGGTAGGAAGAGGCCCCAAGATTAGGAATTCTTGGCAGCTGCTGGGACATTCCTGCAATCTCTGTCACATATTCAGCCACACCACAGATACTAGTAGCTAGCTCCCCCCACACACACACACACAAAACAGGATGTGCCCCATCTTTTAAACCAATTAAACCAAACACAAACAACAGAGAGACACAAAACATCAATGGAAACCTTCACATACAATATTTACAGATGTGCACAACACACAGATAAAGCTTCACACCACGGTCCATGTCAGTCCAGACACCAGAGAATGGCCTACGTTAATAAAACCACTGAAGTAGGCCAGGAGAAAATATGGTGGCTGACAGGGTGGCAGGGAGGGAGAAAGTGAATAAAAGAGCCAGAGAGGTTGTGTGGGATGTGGAAAGTGGCAGGTCAGACTCTCCTAGACAGGCAGCCCCTGCTATTGCGGTGGGCACTTTCAGGTTGGCACAGTATTAGCATGAAACCCATGCCACCTTGTAGCGGGGACCAACAGAGGCCAAAAGTGCAACCTACCCTTCTCAGACTATTTAAAAAATTTCAGGAGGAAGGACCACTTCCAAACTCTTTTTATGAAGCCAGTATTACCCTAATCCCCAAACCAGATAAAGACAGTACAAAGAAAGAACACTGCAGGCTAATACCCCTGATGGACATAGATGCTAAAATCCTCAACAAAATTCTAACAAATCAGATCCATCATTGCACCGTGAGCAAATGGGATTTATTCTGGTGATGCAAGGCTGGTATAACATCCACAAATCAATAAACATGATGCATCACATAAACAAATTGAGAGAAAAAAATCACATAATCAGCCCTAGCTGGTTTGGTTCATTGGATAGCGTGTTGGCCTGGGGACTGAAGGGTTCCAGGTTTGTTTCCAGTCAAGGGTATGCACTTTGGTTGCAGGCATATCCCCAGTAGGTGCAGGAGGCAGCTGATCAATGTTTCTGTCTCATTGGTGTTTCTAACTCTCTATCCTTCTCCCTTCCTCTCTGTAAAAGATCAATAAAATATTTTTAATGAGATAATTATATCAGCTGATGCAGAAAAAGCATTTGACAAAATCTAACAGCCTTTCTAGATAAAAACAAAACAAACAAACAAAAAAAAACCCACTCAGGTGAGAGGAAATAGAAGAATTATATCTCAGGTGACCAGATTTTAACATTGGTAAAGCGCTACACCATTGATGGGGGGAGGGGTATGAGGTCTTGAGGATCTCTTGGGATTCTCCCACTGTTCCCTAGCTTGTCTTGCATTCTTTCCAAAAATCGGGACTTATTAAAAATGCCGTGGAACATGGGACAAACTGTTAGAAATCTGGACTGTCTTGCCAAAAGCGGGACATCTGGTCACCTTAATTATATCTCAACATAAAAAAAACAACACCTTATATGTCAAACCTACAGCCAACACCATACTCAATGGGCAAAATCTAAAACCATTTCCCTTAAGAACAGGAACAAGACAAGGATGCCCACTCTCACCACTCCTGTTTGACATAGTACTGGAAGTACTAGCCATTGCGATTAGACAAGAAGAAGAAATAAAAGGCATCCAGATTGGAAAAGAAGTAAAACTGTCCTTATTCACAGATGACATGAAATTGTACTTAGAAAACCCTAAAGATTCCATCAGAAAACTACTAGACTTAATAAATCAATTTAGCAATGTAGCAGGATACAAAATTAACACCAAGAACTCTATGACTTTTTTATACACCAATATATAACTCACAGAAAGAGAAACTAAAAAGATAATCCCATTTGCCATTGCAACAACAAAATTAAGATACCTAGGAATAAACTTAACTAAGGGGGTAAAAGACCTGTACTGGGAAAATTACAGGACATTGGAAAAAAAAAATGAATAGAGGAAGACATAAACTAATGGAAGAATATACTGAGCTCATGAATTGGTAGAATCAACATAATTAAAATGTCCATACTACCCCAAAACAATCTATAAATTTGATGCAAACTCCCTTAAAAAACCAAGGGCATATTTCACAGACCTAAAGCAAACTCTCCCAAAATTCATATGGAATAATAATTTTAAAAGAAGACCTGGAATAGCTGCAGCAATCCTAAGAAAGAAGAATAGGGTTGAGGGGATTACATAGATATCTACAATAGCTATATTCAAAGCCATTGTTCTCAAAATTGCCTTGTACTCGAACAAGACCAGACATATAGACATATAGACATATAGAATAGAACAGAGAACCTGGAAACTGACCCAAGCCATTCTGCTCAATTAATATTTGACAAAGGAGGCAAGGCATATAATCAAATCAAGACAGTTTCTTCAATAAATGGTGTTGGAAAAATTGGAAAGACACATACCAAAAAAAAAAAAAAAAATGAAACTAGACCACACCAACCCGCACCATAGACAAAAATAAACTCAAAATGGATAAAGGAGTTAAACATAAGACAGGAAACCATAAAAATCTTAGGAGAATCCATAGGCAGAAAAATATCAGCCACATGTTGTAGCAAAATCTTTATTAATACAGCTCCTAGGACAATGAAAACTAAGGAGAAAATAAACAAATGAGACTACATAAAAATAAAAAGCATCTGCATAGCAAAATAAATCATCAACAAAACAACACGAAAGCCCACTGCTTGGGAGAACACATTTGCCAACGTTATATCCGATAAAGGTTTCTTCTCCAAAATGTACAAGGAACTCATTCAATCAAAAAATGGACAAAGAGCCTAAATAGACACTTTTTGAAAGAAAATATACAGACAGCCAAGAGATACATGAAAACATGTTCCAAGTCACTAATCATCTGAGAGATGCAAATAAAAACAACAATGCGGTACCATCTTACACCTGTCAGAATGCCTATCATCAACATATCAACAAATGACAAATGCTAGTGAGGATGTGGAAAGAGAGGAACCCTTGGGCACTGCTGGTGGGAATGCAGACTGGTGCAGCCACTGGGGAAAACAATATGGAGTTTCCTCAAAAGGTTAAAAATGAAACTCCCATTTGACCCAGTGATCCCACTACTAGGAATTTATCCCAATAAATAGAAACACCAATCAGAAAGGATATATGCACTCCTATGTTCATAGCAGCACAGTTTACAATAGCTAAGATTTGGAAACAGTCTAAGTGCCCATCAGCAGATGAGTGGATCAGAAAACTATGATTCATCTACACAATGGAATACTACGCTGCTATAAAAAAAAGAAGGAATTCTTACCATTTGCAACAGCATAGATGGGCCTGGAGAGCATTATACTAAGTGAAATAAGCCAGTTGGAGAAAGATAAATATCAAACGATCTAACTATCTCACAGATATGTTATTCTAGAGGCAGGCAGGCAAATGAGCTCAGTAAAGAAGATCCAAGTTGATCTATGTCAGGTGAAATATCGGTCTAGGACATGACTACCCACTAGAACCTGTTTGTAGTTAGATATTTAATTTTTAAACCATCTTTTGTGGTTATTTTAGGTCTCTGAGTTTGCAAGACTGCCACACAGGCCTTCCCTGAGCTTGTCAGGTTAGCATGTGGCTCTTTTCTTTCACAGTATCAATAATGTTGTACTGAGAGCACTTATGTATATACATATATGGAATTTATATACATATATGGAATAAATGCATATAAAATAGAAGAATAAAATCATATACTATAAGAGTTCATTCCCATGAAATTAAATAGAGAGACAAATGGGACAAGGTAAATATGAAGGGATTTATTTATTTTTGCCTTGTTGAAACAAGGCCACCAGAAATCTTGGTCACCTTCCAAAAAACAATTGGGGGAGAGAAAATTGAAGGGGATTTTAATGTTTTCTGAACTGCTCCTTTTTTTTTTTTTTTTTTCATTTTAAAATTAGCTCAATTATGTTAACTAATTGTGAGTAATTGTTAATTTAGTATGGTTGTTACTGTATTGTGTCCTTTTCTTCACTATTCTATAATTTTTAAAGCATTTTGCAATTTAAAAAGTAGCACATGGTTAGAGTAAAAATAGAAATAAATTTTATACTTTAATTTAAAACAAAACAAAAAAACACTGAAGTTGAGCAATGTCTCCTGTCCCTGGTTCAGGGACTGTTTCCACCACCACCAGCCCCCTCCCCGGCCTCAGCACTCTCCCCGATGGACTATCTGCCCCCCCCCCCCCTCAGCACTCTCCCCGATGGACTATCTGCCCCCCCCCCCCTCAGCACTCTCCCCATGGACTATCTGCCCCCCCCCCTCAGCACTCTCCCCGATGGACTATCTGCCCCCCCCCCTCCCGCCTCAGCACTCTCCCCGATGGACTATCTGCCCCCCCCCTCCCGCCTCAGCACTCTCCCCGATGGACTATCTGCCCCCCCCCCCCCTCAGCACTCTCCCCGATGGACTATCTGTGCCCCCCCCCCCAGCACTCTCCCCGATGGACTATCTGTGCCCCCCCCCCCTCAGCACTCTCCCCGATGGACTATCTGTGCCCCCCCCCCCCTCAGCACTCTCCCCATGGACTATCTGCCCCCCCCCCCCCCCTCAGCACTCTCCCGATGGACTATCTGTGGGAAGGTATGCTCTAGGCCTGGAATTTTGGGTTCCCATCAGCATCCCCCACCCTGTCCTGGCGGTTTCCGCACTGTGCTCAGTCCCCCGCACTGGAGAGTTCCTGCTCTCCATAGGATCCACTCTGTCCCTGTCTGGCCATTTCTGTGGCGGGAGAACAGAACTGCAGATCAGAACTCCGCCCTCGCTTAGTGTCCAAGACACCTCCCAGGCATTTGGTTGTGCCCCGAGGGGTCTGGAAAAAGGTAAGTTACAAGTTACCCTGACATTTCACAGGCACATTATCTAGAGGCAAATGACAACAGGCTCAGTTAAGGTAAAGATTGACCTCAGTTAGGAAAGATGCTGGCCTAGGACATGACTACCCACTATAAACTGCTTTTAGTTAAAGTTTTAATTTCAGACCACGCTTTGTGGTTACTTTAGGTCTTTGGGTTTGCAAGACAGGCCTTCTCTGAGCTGATCACGTTGGCATGGGGCCCCCTTAATCCACACAACCTAGGCTTCAGACTCAAAGGCGAATGCTCTCCAAACCGGAGTCCCCGCTCTTTGGGCCCTTAGGGTGTGATGAGCAGGTTTGGGAAACAGAAGTAGTGGCTCAGCTTTGCCATTGTGGACCTGGGGTCTTAGGCTGCTCTCCTGCATGGTCCCTCCTGGACCCTGGGAGGGCCTGGGCTGCCCCTCAGCTCCCTGTGAGCTCAGAGGCAGCAAAGTGAACACTCTGGCCAAGGCCCGCCCTTCAGCTTCTCAGGGAATCGAGGTGTGGGCACCTGCAGACATGTTTGTGCACCTGTGGACCTGCGTGTGCTATACTCACCATCCATTCCACTGACAGGGTGGAAAACCCTGGGATTGGATAAAAAGTAAAATGATAGACACACTTCTTTTTCTTAGGGGGGGTGCAAGATAGTTAACAGTCAGCAATTTAACTCCATAACAATGTCAAGGAATGAATGTGTGGCCTCAGTCCTAGCGAGCAGGCGCATTGGGTTGTGCCCTGAGGGGTCTGGGGAAAGGGAAGGATGCAGTGCTTCACTGTGAGCTCGAGCACCGAGCACCAGCAGGCTCGGTGAAGCTGTTTTTCCTGAATGTCCATGGTCTGCTTGTAAAACCCCACTGCCCCCTGGAGTCACGTGAGCAGGCTGTGAGGGTGCTTAATTGCCATGGGATTCAGCCAAGAATTTGGCTCACGTCATTGACAGAGTTTCCACCTGAATGTCGGCTGACATTTTGCTTTATGTTTTTCACAATCGAAATAACAAAGACCTGTGTCAACACTTCCCTCATTCGACGCTGACATGGGGAACTTTCCTGCTGAATTAGATCATCATTTTCAAATACCGAGAATCTCTCCCATGTCTGTGCGATCCACATGCAGCTGCTGCAAACATGACATGCGGTAAGGGTTAATTCTCATTATTAATATTTCCCATCACTAGATGGCCTAGACAACAGAATAGAAGTCTACAGAGGCCCCCTCAACACACACATAGCACCCCATAGCCCCACCAGAGCACAGATGAGAGCAAACTGCAGCTAGATAATTAGGAAACAATGGCTTTTAAGTAATTATTTGTGTGTGTTTTTATATAATTTGTTTCATCATAAGTTTGAACATTTTCATTTTCAATAATGTTAACAAACAGCTTAGAAATTCCTGACAATGTGACCACCCGCTGCTCTGACGGGTCATGGCTGGCGGCCCTTGTCCAGCACCGAAGTGGTCTCCCCCTTGTTTCTGGTTTATTGGGGGTGGAATTGACAAGTAAAATTACGACATTTCAAGTGTACATTCTGGTAATATGACATATGCTTACATTGAGAAAGGATTCCTCATGTCTGGTTACTAATATCTACCACTTCACATATTTATCTTTTTTGTGGGGTGGAGAAGGGATAACATTTAAATTCTACTGTTAGCAAATTTCAGTTACACAATACAATGTGTCAACTATAGTCCATGGATGCATTAGCTCCTCAGACCTCATTCGTTCAGCACTGACCCTTGTATCCTGGTACCAACCTTTCCCTCCCCCACCTCCTCCCACCCCAGCCTCTGGGGAACACTGCCACCATCCCTGTAGGTGCCTTGAATGACATTAAAATGGAATTCAAGTTTGTAACTATTAGATGATACAGTAATTTGTTTTAATATAAAGAAAGTTTTTCCAAATCTTTAGTAAAACTAAATCTCAATAAAATTGAGTGGCAGAATATTATGGTGAAGAATATTAGGTAAGCTTTTACCTTAAGAAGATATAAAAATTTAAATTAAATTAAACAAATGGCACTTATTATGATGGCTATTTTAAAAAAAGAAAAGACAAGAAGAGTTTTGGGTTGTGAACACACAATACAATATATAGATAATGTTATGATAGAATTGTACACCTGAAAACTATGTAATTTATTAACCAATGTCACCCCAATAAATTCCATTTTACAAAAAGAAAAGAAGTGCTGGTGGGATATGGATAAATTACAACCTTTGTGCGCTATTGGTGAGAATGCAAAATGGTGTAGCCACCATGGAAACCAGTATGGCGGTTCCTTAAAAATGTTAAACATAGAATTACTGGCCTGGCCAGCATGGCTCAATGGTTGAGCATCACCCTATCAACCAGAAGGTCACAGTTCAATTCCTGGTCAGGTGTCACAGGTAGATCCCAGGAAAGGATCTGGGGTGTTTATCTAAGGCATCCCTTTTAATAAACTAACCACACAGGAGTTGGGACATTTCAAGAAGATGCTAATGAAGAGGCTACTCTGTGCAAGCAAGACCAAGAGCAGTCTTAGGACCAAAAAAAAAAAAACCACCCAGAAGCTTTAATTTAAATTTTAAGGTTATGCAATATCAATTAACCACCAGAGTTAATTACCGCATGGAACATATGCAGTTTCAAATCAAACAGCACTTTCTTACTCACACACTTTCCTGATGCTGAGGGTACAGGCTTGATGGGACCCCTGTGGTGCTGTCCTCCAGGGTTCAGCACTTGGGCTGGGCTGGTCCGATGCAGGGGACCGGCGTTCCTCACCTGAGAGCTTGGTCCCATCGCCATCAGGAGGTACCAGCCGTTCTACTGTTGTCTGGCAGGGAGAGGAGCGTGGATCGGTGTAGCTTGCTGGAGGACTGACAAAAGGACGTGCCTTTTGTGGCTGTATCGACAGGCAAGCACCCTTAGCTGGCCAGGACCTATTGTTAAAGCCTGTTTAGTACCTGCAGCAGTTCAGGTGGCTATCAATGAATGACGCCAATGCACACATGTTAATCTCAGACAGGGCGAGGGGCTGCATGTGGTTATTAGGGGGCGTACATCACCCACACAAATGGTATCTTAGCAAGTCACTCTGAGTCAGTAACTGAAGTTCAAATCCTTATCTCTGGGGTACATACACCACAGGGCAGTGGGAATGTGTCTTTAATATCATACTTTAAGTTTCAAGAAAGTTAACTCAAACATTTTTAAACTTTTTAAAAAAACATTTTAGACACTTTTAAAGCATTTTAAAACATTTCTACATATTACTACAACAAATGGTTTTGCTGCTGGGCAGGAGTTTTGCTCTGACTCACAATTGTCTGGAAAGAGGTTGCACTGCCCTCTGGTGGCTGCTACAGAGATTGCAGTCTCACTTTCCAGCTTCCCAATCTGTCACCTGAGGCTCCAGGGTCTCTGTGATGAAGGGTTTTGGTACACTGCCTACATGTCTTAAATTTATTTTGCTTCATCTTTCAAAATTAATGGAAGCTTCTTGTTTCAGCTTACACAATCTAGACGTATTTGTGATGACTTAAGTCAGTGTTTCCCAAACTTTTGACATATGTGTACCCCTTCTATAATTTTCGTAACGCTGAGTACCCCTGGTACTCATGAGAAAGTAGAATTAGGCACAGCTAAGCACGGTGCAGTGCATATCCCCACCAAACTCCGGTGCAACGCGTACCCCCACCAAATTCTTCCCATACCCCTGGGGGTACGCGTACCACACTTTGGGAAACACTGATTAACTGATCGCATTTCTAATTTTCTTATTATAAGATACTAGAGGCCCATTATTTGTGCAATAGACCCCTGGCTTCACTCCCAGCCACCCAGAGCCAGCATGTCCTCGCTTCTGTCTGGAGCACCACTCTAGTAGCTCCCTCGGCCGCCCCCCTTCTCCTCATAGCAGGCTTCACTCTGCTCTGCACCTGCATATGCAAATTAACCCCATCTTTGTTTGCATAATTACTCTGATTGGCTGTGGGTGTAGTGGAGTGATGGTTAATTTGCATATTTCTCTTTTATTAGGTAAGAAAGGAGCCCAGGTGTGTCTTTTGACTTCACACCATTACACCACCTGGACAAGGACCCCTGAGGGGCTGTGGCCACAGCCTGAGAGGTGTGGGCTCTGAGCCGGTCTTTAGTCCTTCTACCAAGACCTGGGAGCCCCCGGGTGTGCTACAGGCTCACCCCACCTTCCTATCCTACACCAGGACCCTCTGAAACCCTCCAGACCCAGGAGGGCATCTGAGCCAAAAGGTTGTAGGGACTTGATGCCATATGGTTTCCCATTTATCAGGTGGCTCTTGTGTGCTGGGGACTTGTCACTCTCTCCCACCATCCAGTGAAGTCAGCACTTCCAATCATTCCACAGAGGACATGGTGCCAGTCCTATCCCGTGGACTCCCCCAGGACACAGCCCCACTTTGGCCCACTTCCCGCGGCCACATGCTCATCTCCTGGGCTCAGCTCCTTCCCCTCCTGCTCCAAACCAGGTCCCGGGCCCACTATCTAATTTACAAGCCACTGTGAGCCCAGGAAGCATCTCTGAAATGAATGGGGTGCGTGAATCCTCCCGTGACAGTGGATGTGATGGAAGCACAGCCCCCATAGGAGGCTTCATGCCCGTGAGAGGGACCGCACAGTCCCTGTCACTGCATCCCACAACGCCCAAGGTGAAGGTTATGCCTCTCATCCATAAAGGCCATTTTGGCCCCAAAAAGGTTAATTAATTTTCACAAGGTCACACTGCCGGGTTGAGATGAATCATTCTGGGTGAAAGACACTGGTGTCACCCAGGCATCACTCTTGAACTGGGGCCGAGGGTCTGACTATCTTTGTGTCAGGACGAGGTCTGTGTGCTGCATCCAGACCCGGAGGGACAGACTTACAGGGACAGACCAGGGCGGGGGGGAGGGGGGTTGCAGAGAAGAAGGGGGGAAACAGGTGGCCACAGTGGAATAATGGAAAGTGGAATCATGATGCTGGTCAGGGCAAGGGAGAGGAGGTGGACACTGATAGATGACCACCATATCGATGTGTCCAAGAATGAGCACTTTCTGGGTGTGGTTGGCTGAATAAGGGCCCCACAAGATGTTCACACCCTAATCCCTGGAGCCTGTGAATTGGTCACCTTATGTGACAAATGGGACTTTGCAAGTGTGATGAGGTGACCGGCCTGGAGATGGAGAGCCCTCCCGGCCCATCCAGGTGGGCCCAGTGGCACCTCCAGAGCTCCTGTGAGAGGCCATGGGAGCCTCTGAACCAGAGAGAGACTGAAGGCCTACCTGCCCGCTGGCTTCGAAGACGGAGGAAGGGCAGCAGCTGCGGCAGGAAGGCGGCTTCTGGACTCTGGACTAGATGAGCAGGGATTCTCCCAGCTTCCAGGAGCCGCCCTGACACCCTGACTGAGGATCGCTGGCCCCTAGAGCGGACAGAAAGCAATCCTGCTCTTTGATTGTTGGTTTTTTGTTAATCCTCACTTGAGGGTGTTAACATAAAAAACATTCAAACTTGTAAAGAATTTTTGTAAGTTTATTTGAGCCAAACTGTTGACAATTGCCAGGAAGCAGAATCTCAACAGATGGGAATAGTGCTCCAGAGAATGGCAGTGTTTCATATATTTGTACACATTACAATCACAGGCGGAGAGGGAAGTGGTAACATGAATTCCGTGGGTGATAGATTAGGGAGGCAGAGAAAGCAAAATAGGGGGGACCTCTGGGGTTGGATAAAAAGTAAAATGATAGACACATAGTTTTTCACTTAGGTGGGGACAGGATAGCTAACAGTCCACAAATAACTCAATAACAATGACAATGAAGGAATTTATGGTCTCAGTCCTAGAGCCCTGGTGCATTTAGCTGTGCCCCAAGGGGTGCAGGAAAAAAAAGATAAGTTACAAGTAACTCAGACATTTCACAGGTATGTTATCTTAGATGCAAAAAGACAATAGGCTCAGCTAATGTAAAAATTGCCCTTTGTGAGGGAAGATACTGGCCTAGCACATGACTATCCACTATAAACTGCTTTTAGTTAAAGTTTTAATTTCAGACCATCCTTTGTGTCTGAGTTTGCAAGACTGCCATGCAGGCCTTCCCTGAGCTGGTCAGGTTAGTGTGGGAGAGTGGGGCCCAATGCGGACCTAACAAGCTCAGGGGAGGCCTGCATGGCGGTCTTGCAAACACAGAGACCTAAAGGAACCACAAAGGATGGCCTGAAATTAAACTTTAACTAAAAGCAGCATTACCTCAATTTGTTGAGGTTCTGCTGCTCCCTGGCATATATGGATAGTTTGTCTCAAATAAACTCACAAAATTCTTTACAGGTTTCAGTGGTTTTTTACATTAACATTACTTGGTGTAGTCATAGCAGGATTCCAAAGAAGTTCACACAGGATCATCCCTTGGACTTGGATGGAGCTGGGATCCAGCAAAGGGCCCATTGAGGCCACTGGTTCTCCGCCCATTGGGTGAACTGGGTGAGTTGTCTCTTGGATCCAGGACCTTCCCTGGCTTTTGGTAGAGGGTCTGACTATTTGTGTTTCAAAATCCTCAAGGAGGAACCAGGGTTAAGGGTTGACAGATCCCAGCCTAAGGTGGGAGTGAAGACAAAAAAAAATGGGTGGCTGGTTTTGATTTTGGCTTTTCAGTTGGAAATGCAGAGAGTCTGAGCAAAACTCCTTCACAGTATAAATGAGCTGAACTCATTCAGCTCTGCAAATAAGGGGCACATCCTCCCTCCAGTCTGATTCCAGGGTGCTCTTAGGTGACGAAGAATCTTTGTGGAGGTGTCAGAAGTCCAGGAGCCCCATAGGGGAGTCCCAACGCAACTACAATACAATTAACTAAATGGTTCATCTAGGAGGCCAGTATAAGGCTTGGTCTGCATGGGTCCTGAACCTTTTCTGTGGTTTTAGACAGCCAGGAGAGAAACTGTTGTATTGTACCCTGAATCTCACCAAGGACGCCTCAAGAAGTCAAATTATGGAGTCATTTATTAAAGGCTGGCAGCATACGAGAGGCAAAAGTGCTCCAAATCTCACAGCCCCGAAAAGCTGGCCACATCTGGCTTACATAGGCAGAATATTAATCACAAAGGTATCCATTACCTTTTTGGGTTTGGAATGAGGAACCTGGTTTGCACAAAGCAGTTACAAAAGCAAAACTGAGCAAGTTAGTTATCTATAAAGATTAAGTATAATTTTGGGTCTATGGATCACTAAATCAACAGAAACACATAATCTGGGGCCACTGAGGCAATTTAGAATAATTGTGCTGTCCAGATTCCGGGACCACTGAGTCAACTAGAATGCATTATCTGTAGCTACTGAGACAGTTTAGGGTAATTTAGCTGTCCTGGGTCCCAGAAGAATGTGCTTTGATAACCAGTAAGATCACAATCAATGGGATATTCAAACCACCACCAATGGAGTATTCAATTGATTGGAATAGCATACATAAAGTTCAGAAAATAAAAATAACTCTCTATTGTTTTAACAAGCAAATAAGTACAGAAGCCAAACAGCAGGGTTAAAATATTAAACAGCATTTTTTACCCACTTCATTCCCCACTGGTTTTATGTGCACGAGTCAAATCATGGACTCATCTTCATTAGTTAGGGGATTGTACTGCTCCTAACTTCAAGTAGTTTGACTGCATTAATTTTTCTAAACTGACTGCTTGGCACAATTAGCTTTATATTTACTCACCCCACTTCATTTAAGGGCATTCTGTGTTCTGTTCCTGCTCTCCTGTCCCCCAGCACATCTAGCCCTACTTGGCCCTGGACTTTCTTACTGGCTAGCAAAAATGTTCTTAAGTTACTAAGGCCCCTAGTACCATGGTCCCTGTCAGTACTGTCTTCACTGAAGCCCAGTTCCCCTCCTGAAAGTGTAGAGCCTCCTCCTGGCCTGTGTGGAGTCCAGGCTAGGGATCTCATGGGTTGCCAGGATCCAGGCCATTTTCTGGTGCAGGAGCTGGGAGTGGTGTAGACCAGTCTGGGTGCCGCCTACTTTAACAGCCGTGGGCATGCTCAGGATAACAGTGTAGCATCCCTTTTAGGTTGGGGTGAGTCCTTGGACAGTGAACTTCTCTACCAACATAAAGTCCCTGGGCTGGAAGGGATGTCCATGGTGGGCACTGGCAGTGCATCTCAAACAACCTTATGAGTGGCTCCCTGGGTATACTGCAGAGCCTGTAAGAACGTGAGCAAGGAATGGTTATGATTCCCGATCCCTGCTTAAATCGGCAGTCAGACATCCCCTAAGGGGTCCCAGATTGGAGAGGGTGCAGGCTGGGCTGAGGGACACCCCCCCCTTGCATGTATTTCATAAACAGGCCTCTAGTATTAATATAAATAGGTTATATAAGGGTGTGTTTGTGTAGTGTAGACATTGGGTAGTGTTATTGTTAAATTATTGTGTTCATGCTTATGTAGGGCAAAAGTGGCCTTTTATTTAGTAACTGGAGGCCCAGTGCATGAAATTCGTGCATTCAGGGGGTCCCAGCACCCTCTCTCAATCTGGGAGGTCTTGGGGGACGTCCCACTGACAGCCAGCAGTTGTACATCCTTAGCACTGCCATGGGGGTGGGAGAGGCTCCTGCCACTACCACTTGAATTTGGCTTCTGGCTGAGTAGCACTCCCCCTGTGGGAGTGCAGTGACCATCAGAGCACAGCGATAGTTCTGTGGCAGCACTAAGGGTGTCTGACTGCTGGCTTAGGAAGCAGGCCTAAGCTGGCAGTTGGACATCCCCTGAGGGCTCCTGGACTGCAAGAGGGCTCAGGCCAGGCTGAGGGACCAACCCCAAATACATGAATTTGGTACACTGGGCATCAGGTAATATAAATTATAATGTGTTATGAACTGTGTTTTGATCTTAATTATAATATTTATAAATGTTTAGTATTATGTTCTTGGTAGTTTATTTTATTTAGTTTTGAAGGGGGTCATAGAATAGGGCTTGTATTTTTTTATATTTTGTAGGATATTGGTTATTTTTTGATTGCTGGGTATATAAGTATACTATTTTATGTGTAGAATGCATACATATTTTTTGTGTAGTAGCTAATAAATTTAGTGTTATTTCATTTTATGGCATTATTTTGTGTTTTTGTGTGGTTTTATTTATTAATAGGGTAAAGACTTGTCGAGTTTGATTTAAGTTTTAGTTGTATGTCTGGCTATGGTTGTTATTTTTAATTTAATTTTAATTAATTTTTGGTAGGAAGGAATATAGTTAAGGGGTAAAATTAATAGATAGTTTGTTTAATATGATGTTATTGGTAGTATTTTGAGTAAGTGTTAGGGCTTGGTCTGGGGACATAGGGCCTATTTTAGGTATATTGATTTGATTAATTTGTTGGAAGGTAGGGCTAGTTATAATTTTTATATATTTATTTCAATTATTACCGGTATATTTAGAGGTTTTGTGTCAGTATGATGTTTTTATTTTATTGTTTTTGAATTTTAATATTTGTGCTTATGCCATGGTCTAAATCTGGAGGTAGTCAGTCAACAACGTGATTTTTATTGTGTTGTTATTTTATATATATGGGTTTGTGGGTTTTTAAATTTTTATATTTTTTTCTTATTGTGTTTATTTTTATTTTATTTTTAATTTTTTTATTGTTTAAAGTATTGCATATAACAGTACATATATCTCCTTTTTTCCCCTCCATTGACTCCCCCCCCACCTCTCCCCATCTCCCCTACCTCCTACCACCCCAGTGTCTGTGTCCATCGTTGTGCTTATATGCATGCATACACATCCTTTGGTTGATCTCTTTCCCCTCTCCCCAGCACTCCCCAGCCTTCCCGCTGTAATTTGACAGTCTGTTGGGTGCTTTACAGCCTCTGTATCTATCTTTTTGTTCATCAGGTTATATCATTTCAAAATATCTAGAAATTTAATAACCTTAGTTAAAATTTACTAATTTAGAAAGGAAAAGTTGAAATAAGTTAAGTGATTTGTTCAGGTGGCTGTCTTCCAGAGACTGTATTTTAAAAATGGCCCAGACCAGAGTTCCTGGTGTTTGCATCTCAAAGGTCCTGGGACTTTGGTTTTGGAAAGCCAGTTATCTATGGGCATTTGAGCGGAACAGGGGGGGGTTGAGGGATGTAAAAGGATTCAGTGGGCTTTGTTATTCTGGACACACAGCTTCTAAACCTGTAGAGACTGCAGAGTAAAGCAAGGACAGTGTTTTTTAATTCCTCGAGGATTGGCAGATGATAGCGAAGGACTAACAAAGTCACCGGTTTTGAAATGTTTCTATTTGAATATATTTTCTCTGAGGCTCTGTAGCAGTTACAGAGAGATCTAGTTTAAAGGTAGCATATAGCTGAGTGCCATTTCTGACTAATAAGGGCTTGCGTGTAAGGAAAAGGCACATTGATCTAAGAAGGCTTCACTCTCCATTCACTTCCAGGGAATGTGAAAACAGGTTTAGCTGCAGGCAGGATAGGGTTACACTTAATGGTGCCATTAACTGGCCAGACTTCTCCATTGTCCGCTTTATAGTCTCTCCCTATCAGGTGAATTGGGACCGAATTGACCAGTGAAATATGTTAATATGCCCCTTAACATGCCCAGTCCAAAAGGGACAGGTTCTGATTTTAAAAACAGTCATTGGGTGGTTAGACACCCCTACCTTTGTACAGACCCTTTCCTCCAAGGGAGAGGGAAACTTAGATGGGTAGGGTTAAGAACAGATAAAGTATCCCCAGGATCTACATAGGCCTTAGTAACTTCTCCTCTTTTTGTATTGCTTAAAGTATTACATGTGTCACCTTTTTCCCCTGCATCGACCACTCCCTGGCCACTCCCACTCCTCAGAACAAGCCCCCACTGACCAGTTTCCATGTCCGTTGCTCATGCTTATATACATGCATATAAGTCCTTTGGCTGATCTCTTACTCACACTCCCCCCGATGCCCTCTGCCTTTGCTCTGAGGTTTGACAGTCGGTTGGGTATTTCTCCATCTCTGGATCTATTTTTGTTCATCAGATTATGTTGTTCATTATAGTACACAAATTAGTGAGATTTTGTGATATTTATCTTTCTCCAACTGGCTTATTTCATCTAACACAATGCTCTCCAGGTCCATCCATGCTGTTGAAAATGGAAAGAGTTCCTTCTTTTTCACAGCAGTGTAGTATTCCATTGTGTAACTGTACCACAGTTTTTTAATCCACTCATCTGCTGATGGGAAGTTAGGCTGTTTCCAAATCTTAGCTCTTGTAAATTGTGCTTCTATGAACATAGGGATGCATATATCTTTTCTGTTTGGTGTTTCTGATTTCTTGGGATATATTCCTAGAAGTGGGATCACTGGGTCAAATGGGAGTTCCATTTTTAACCTTTTGAGGAAACTCCATACTGTTTTCCACAGTGGCTGCACCAGTCTGCATTCCCACCAGCAGTGCATGAGGGTACCTCTTTCTCCACATCTTCACCAGCACTTGTCACTTGTTGATTTGTTGATGATAGCCATTCTGACAGGTGTGAGATGGTACCTCATTGTTGTTTTGATTTGTATCTCTCAGATGATTAGTAACTTGGAGCATGTTTTCATATGTCTCTTGGCCTTCTGTATATTTTATTTCAAAAAGTGTCTATTTAGGCCCTTTGTCCATTTTTTGATTGAATGAGTTCCTTGTACATTTTGGAGATGAAACTCTTATTGGATATAACATTGGCAAATGTGTTCTCCCAAGCAGTGGGCTTTCTTGTTGTTTTGTTGTTTATTTTGCTATGCAGAAGCTTTTTATTTTGATATAGTGCCATTTGTTTATTTTCTCTTTAGTCTTCATTGTCCTAAAGGCTGTATTAATAAAGATTTTGCAACAACATGTGGCTGATATTTTTCTGCCTATGGATTCTTCTAAGATTTTTATGGTTTCCTGTCTTATGTTTAACTCCTTTATCCATTTTGAGTTTATTTTTGTGTATGGTGTAAGTTGGTGGTCTAGTTTCATTTTTTTTTTTTTTTTGCACATATCTTTTCAATTTTCTCAACACCATTTATTGAAGAGACTGTCTTGATTCAATTGTATGTCTTGCCTCCTTTGTCAAATATTAATTGATCAGAGTGGCTTTCGTAGATTTCCAGGTTCTCTGTTCTGTTCCTTTGGTCTACATGTCTGTACTTGTTCCAGTACCAGGCAGTTTTGAGAACAGTAGCTTTGAATATATCGTGATATCTGTGTAATCCCTTCAACCCTATTTTTCTTTCTCAGGAATACTGCAGCTATTTGGGTTTTGTTTTGTTGTTGTTGTTTTTTAATTCCATATGAATTTTGGGAGAGTTTGCTCTAGGTCTGTGAAGTATGCCCTTGGTGTTTTAATGGGGATTGCATGAATCTATAGGTTGTTTTGAGTCGTATGGACATTTTAATGATGTTCATTCTACCAACCCATGAACACGGTATATTCTTCCATTTGTGCCGGGGTCATTTTCAGCATAGAGAAGGGTTCAGGAATCTGGAGAAGGGCTGCACGTAAATTAATAGACTAGACATGAAATATAAATTTGGAATACATGAGGGAGCCAGATGGAGCTGAGCTTTAGTAACTAAGTTCTCTTTTAATCTTCAGACCCAGGGCTTTTTATTCACACACTAGTGACCTGTTGCAGGAATATTCCTGCAAGACTTCCGGTGGACTTCCCTCCTGCCACCCCCACCTCTCCTGTCCCCCGACCTCACCCCACCGAACCTGCAGCCACCACCGCCATCTTCTCCACAGCCATGTGCTGCCACCATCCCTGCGCACCTGGCCCCACACACCAGACCCACGGCGCCTGCTGCCACCGCTGCCTCCTCGGCCGCACCTGCTGCCACCCCTGCCTCTGGGGCCATGCCCTGCCCACCCAACCCGCCACCCCCACTTCCTCCCGCCTCCTCCTTGGCTGAGGAAGCCCCAGCTGCACTCTTCACCCTGCCATGCGCTGCCAGTGCTTTCCCTCCAGCAGCCGCAGCCGCAGCCGCAGCCGCCTTGCTTTCCACTTTCCCTCCCTCTTCCTTCTATTCTATCTTCAGTCTTCACTCCTCCTTCCCTCTGTGTATGCAAATTAACTTCCATCTTTGTTGGGATAATTTGCATACTCACTCTGGTTGGCTGCTGGACGTGGCTTCTGGGTGTAGCAGAGTGATGGTTAATTTGCATATCACTCTGTAGGATTTTTGCCTTAAAGCAAAGCAAACACACATATCAAAGGTAAAGTTTGGTAAGCAATAAAGTATCAGGTTGGGGGAACTGCCTTTGGCTGTTCAGCTATTTGGCCAGCAGCTGTTATAATATGTAGATTTCCAGGTTTGGGGAAATGCCCTCAGTTTTCTGGCAGCTGGCAATAATATGTATCTTTAGCCCTGCTGAAGCTTAACGTTCACCAACATTTTGATGAATTTCTTGCATTTATGACTTGCTGGAATTAAACCCCAGTACATTTGTTTATGTCTTCCAATATCACTTTTTTTCAATGTCCTGTAGTATTCCAAGTACAGGTCTCTTACCTCGTTAGTTAAGTTTATTCCTAGGTATCTTAATTTTTTTATTGCAATGGTAAATGGATTTATTTATTTATTTATTTATTTTTAGGTTTTTGGTTTTTTTTTGTGAATTCATTATTAGTGTATAAAAAAGCCATATATTTTTTGGTGTTAATTTTGTATACTGTTACATTGCCAAATTCATTTATTAAGTCTAATAGTTTTCTGATGGAGTCTTTAGAGTTTTCTATGTACAATTTCATGTCATCTGCAAATGACAATTTTAATTTTTTTCCCAGTTTGGATGCCTTTTATTTCTTCTTATCTGGTTGCTATGGCTAGTACTTCCAGTACTTTGTCAAACAGGATTGGTGACAGTCAGCATCCCTATTTTGTTCCTGTTCTTAATGGAAATGGTTTTAGTTTTTGCACATTGAGTATGATGGTGGCTGTAGGTTGTCATACAAGGCTTTTATTATGTTGAGGTTGATCCATCTATTTCCATTTACATGAGAGTTTTTATCAAGAAAGGGTGTTGGATTTTGTCAAATGCTTTTTCTGCATCAATTAATAGTATTATGTGATTCTTATCTTTCAGTTTCTTTATGTGATGCATCACGTTTATTGGTTTGAGGATAATTTATCAACCTTGCATCCCTGGAATAAATCCCACATGGTCATGGTGTATGATCTTTTTAATGTAATGCTGGATCCAATTTGCTAGAATTTTGTTGAGGGTTTTGGCATCTAGGTTCATGAGGGTTATTGGCCTATAATTCTCTTTCTTTGTAGTGTCTTTATCTGATTTGGGGATTCAGATGATGCTGGCTTGATAGAAAGAGCTTGGAAGTATGCCTACCTCTTGAATTTTTTTGTAATAGTCTGAGAAGAATAAGTTTTAATTATTCTTTATTTGTTTTATAAAATTCCACTGTAGAGTCTCTGGTCCAGGGCTTTTGTTTGCTGGAAGATTTTTTATTACTGCTTCAATTTCATTGGTAGTTATCAGCCTATTCAGGTTCTTTGATTCTTCCTGATAGAGTTTTGGAAGCTTGTATTTTTCTAAAAATATGTCCATTTGCTCTAAGTTGTCTAGTTTGTTGGAATAGAGTTGTTCGTAGTATTTTGTTACAATCCTTTGTATTTCTTTGGGGTCGGTTGTTACTTCACCTCTTTCATTTCTGATTTTGTTTACTTAGGTCCTCTTTCTTTCTTGGTGTGCCTGGCTAGAGTTCATCAATCTTGTTTATGCCAAAGAACCAGCTCCTTGTTCTATTGACCTTTTGTATTGTTTTTTGTTTGTTTGTTTAGTTTTATTGTCTCTATGTCATTTATTTCTGCTCTGATCTTTGTTATTCCCTTTTTTATGCTTACTCTGGGCTTTTCTTGTTGCTCTCTTTATTCTTTAAGTTGTAGGGTTAGATGATTTATTACCTTTTTAAAATTTTATTTTATTGTTTAAAGTATTACACATAGTATCATAGTACATATATTTCAATTCCCCCCCCCCCATCGACATTCCCCCAGCCTCTCCTACCCCATGTCGCATGCCCTCTATCACCTCCTCCCCCCATTGTCTTGTGTCCATTGGTTGTGCCTATATGCATGTATACAAATCCTTCTGTTGATCTCTTTCCGCTCCTCCCCAAATTTCCCTAGCCTTCCTGCTGTAATTTGACAGTCTATTTGATGCTTCACTGCCTCTGTATCTATCTTTTTGTTCATCTGGTTATAATGTTCTTTATTTTCCATAAATGAGTGAGATCATGTGTTATTTTTCTTTCATTGCCTGGCTTATTTCACAAAGCATAATGCTCTCCAGTTCCATTCATGCTACTGAAAATGAAAAGAATTCCTTCTTTTTTATAGAAGTATAGTATTCCATTGTGTAGATATACTATAGTTTCATAATCCACTCACCTGCTGATGGGCACTTAGGGTATTTCCAAATCTTAACTATGGTGAATTGTGCTGCTATAAACGTAGGGGTACATGTATCCTTTCTGAATGATGTTTCTAGTTTCTTGGTATATATTCCTAGAAGTGGGATTACTGGGTCAAATGGCAGTTCCATTTTAGTTTTTGAGGAAACTCCATATTGTTTTCCACAGTAGCTGCATGAGGGTTCCTTTTCTCCACATCCTTGCCAGCACTTGTCGTTTGTTGATTAGTTGATGATTGGTATTCTGACAGGTGTAAGATGGTACCAAATTGTCGTTTTGTTTTGCATCTCTCAGATAATTAGTGACTGAGCATTTTTTCATATGCCTCTTGGCCTTCATTCTATCTCCTTTCAAAAAGATTCTATTTAGGTCCTTTGCCCATTTTTTAAAAATTATATTTTATTGATTTTTTACAGAGAGGAAGGGAGAGGGATAGAGAGTTAGAAACATTGATGAAAGAGAAACATTGACCAGCTGCCTCCTGCACACCTCCTATTGGGTATGTGCCCGCAACCAAGGTACATAACCTTGACTAAAATCAAACTTGGTACCCTTCAGTTTTCAGGCCAATGCTCTATCCATTGAGCCAAACTGGTTCAGGCATGCCAATTTTTTTTATTGGATCATTCATCTTCCTTTTATTAAGTTGTATAAGTTCCCTGTAGATTTTGGAGATTAAACTTTTATCAGTGATAACATTTGCAAATATATTTTCCCATACAGTGGGATTTCTTGTTGATGATTTATTTTGTTGTGCAGAAGCTTTTTATTTTGATGTAGTTCCATTTATATATTTTCTTTAGTTTCCATTGCCCTAGGAGCAGTATCGGTGAAGAAATTGCTTCAGCATATGTCTGAGATTTCTCTGCCTGTGGATTCCTCTAATATTTTTATGGTTTCCCATCTTATGTTTAAGTCCTTTATCCATTTTGAGTTTATTTTTGTGTATGTTGTAAGTTGATGGTCTACTTTCATTTTTTTTTTTTTTGCATATATCTACCCAGTTTTCCCAACATAATTTATTTAAGAGACTGTCTTGACTCCATTGTATGTTTATGCCTCCTTTGTCAAATATTAATGAGCATAGTAGTTTGGGTCGATATCTGGATTATCTATTCTATTTCATTGGTTTATATATCTGTTCTTGTGCCAATATCAGGCAGTTTTGAGAATAGTGGTTTTGTAATACAGCTTGAAATCTAGTATTGAGATCTCTCCTACTCTGTTCTTCTTTCTCAGGATTGCTGTGGCTATTTGGGTTTTGTTTTTTGGTTTTTTGTTTTTTGTGTTTTTTTTTAATTCCAGATGAATTTTTGGAGAGTTCTTTCTAGGTCTGTGAAATATGGTGTGGGTATTTCAATGGAGAGTGCATTGAATATATAGATTGCTTTGGGTAGTATGGACATAATGTTGATTCTTCCATCTGTTTATGTCTTCTTCTCTCTTTTCAGTGTCCTTTAGTTTTCCAAGTATAGGTCTTTTTCTTCCTTAGTTAAGAATCTTATTTATTTATTTTTTGGTGTGATGGTAAATAGGATTGTTTTTTTTTTTAGTCTCTCTTTCTGTAAGTTCACTATTGGTGTATAGAAATGAAATAGATTTCATGGCGTTAATTTTGTTTTTGTTTTTGTTTTTTTTAAATATATTTTATTGATTTTTTACAGAGAGGAAGAGAGAGGGATAGATAGTGAGAAACATCGATGAGAGAGAATCATCAATCAGCTGCCTCTTGCACACCCCCTACTGGAGATGTGCCCGCAACCAAGGTACATGCCCTTGACCAGAATCAAACCCGGGACCTTTCAGTCCGCAGGCCGACGCTCTATCCACTGAGCCAAACCGGTTTCTGCTCATGGTGTTAATTTTGTATCATGCTATATTGCGGGATTCATTTGATGGACTCTTTCTGGTTTTTTATATACAATATCATGTCATCTTTAAATAAGGACAGCTTTACTTCTTTTCCAATTTGAATGCCTTCTATTTCTTCTTCTTGTCTAATTGCAATGGCTAATATTGTACTTCCTGTACTATTTCAAACAGGAGTGGTGAGAGTGGGCATTCCTGTCTTGTTCCTGTTCTTAGGAGAAATGGTTTTAGATTTGCCAATTGAGTATGATGTTGGTTGTCAGTTCATCATATATGGTTTTTATTATGTTGAAGTATGATCCTTCTATTCCCACCTTGCTGAGAGTTTTTATAAGAAAGGGTGTTGGATTTTGTCAAATTCTTTTTCTGTATCAATTGATATGACTATGTGATTTTTATCTCTCAGTTTGTTTATGTGATGTATCACATTTATTGATTTGTGGATAATGTACCATCCTTGCATCCCTGAAAAAACCCCACTTGGTCATGGTGTATGATCTTTCCAATGTAATGCTGAATCCTATTTGCTAGAATTTTGTTGAGGATTTTGGTATCTATGTTAATGAGTGATATTGGCCTGTAATTCTCTTTTATTGTTGTCTTTATCTCATTTTGGTGTTAAGGTAATGTTGGCTGCAAGAAAGTGTTCATTCTTCTTGAATTGTTAAGAAAAGTATGAGGAGGATGGGTATTAGTTCTTCCTTGAATGTTTGGTAAAACTCTCCTGTGAAGCCATTTGGCCCTGGGCTTTTGTTTGTTGGAAGCTTTTTGATGACTGCTTCAAGTTCTTCCATAGTTTTTGGCTTATTGAGGTCTTTAGATTCTTCCCGATTGGGTTTTGGTAGGTTTTATTTGTCTAGGAATCTGTCCATTTCCTCGAGGTTGTCCAATTTGTTGGAATAGAGTTGTTCAGAGTATTTTTTTTTAAATAATCTTTTGTATTTCTGTGGGATCTGTTGTTATTTCTCCTCTTCCATTTCTGATTTTGTTTATTTGGGTCCTCTCTCTTTGCTTCTTGGTGAGCTTGACTAGAGTTTTTCATCAATCTTGTTATCCTTTAAAAGAACCTGTTCTTGGTTTTATTGATCTTTTGTATTGTCTTTTTGGTCTCTATTTTGTTTATCTCTGCTCTGACCTTTATTATTTCCTTCCTTCTGCTGACACTGGCCCTTTCTTGTTGCTCTCTTTATAACTCTTTGAGTTGTAAGGTTAGGTAATTTATTTTCATTGTTTCTTGTTTTTTTTTTTTTTTTTTTTTTTTGCAGTAGGTTTGTAGAGCTATGAACTTCCCTCTCAAGACTGCTTTTACTATGTCAAATAGATTTTGGATTGTTGTGTTTTCATTGCAATTTGTTGCCATGATGTTTTTATTATTTCTTCCTTGATCTCTCTGGTAACCCAGTCATTGTTTAATAGCATGATATTTAGTCTCCATGTTTTTGGGTTTTTTTTGGATTGATTTCCAGTTTTATGCCACTGTGATCTGAGAAGATGCTTGATATGATTTCTATCTTCTTGAATTTGAAGAGACTTTTGCCTATGACCCAATATATGCTCTATCCTTGAAAATGACCCATGTGCACTTGAGAATAATTTATATTCTGTAGCTTTGGAGTGAAATGTTCTGAAGATGTCAATTAATTCCATCTGGTCTAATGAGTCATTTAGGAATTTAGGATTGATGTTTCTTTGCTTATTTTTTATTTAGAGAATTTGTCCAATGGTGATAGTGGGGTATTACAATCCCACTATGATTGTATTGCTGTAAATCTCTCCCTTGATATTCTCCAGGAGTATTTTTTTTTTATGTATTTGGGTGCTCCTGTATTGGTGCATATATGTTTACCAGAGTCATTTCTTCTTGTTGGATTGCTCCCTTTAGTATTATGATGTGGCCTTTCTTATCTCTTTTTATGTCCTTCATTTTGAGATCTAATTTGTCAGAAATAAATATTGCTACCCCAGCTTTTTTTTCATTTCCATTTGCCTGAAAAATCTTTTTCTATACCTTCACTATCAGTCTCTGTGTGTCTTTTTTTCTGAAGTGGGTTTCCTATAGATATATGTGTCATGTTTTCTTATCCAGTCCGTTACCCTATGTCTTTGATTGGGGCATTTAATCCATTTAAATTTAAAGTTATTATTGATAGGTACTTGATTGTCACCATTTTTTTTCTTTACCCCTGTGTTCATTCTTCACTTCATATTTCTGTGTGTGTATTTTTTTGTTTTTGTTTTACAGCAGAACCTATAGCATTTCTTGCATTGCTGGTTTGGTGGTAATAAATTCCCTTAGTCCTTTTTTATCTGTGAAGCTCCTGATTTCACCTTCAATTTTGATTGATAGCCTTGCTGGGTATAGTATTCTTGGACTCAGACCCTTCCTTTGCATGACTTTGTATATTTCATTCCATTCCCTTCTGGCCTGATGAGTTTCTGTTGAAAAATCAGTCACTAGCCTGATAAGGAATCCTTTGTAGGTAATTTTCTGTCTCTCTCTGGTTGCTTTTAAGATTCTTACTTTGTCGTTGGTGTTTCTCAATTTAATTATAATGTGCCTTGGCGTCGGTCTTTTGGGATTCATTTTGTTTGGGACTCTGTGAGCTTCTTGGATTTGTATGGGTGTTTTCTTCCCTATATCAGGGAAGTTTTCTGACATTATTTCTTCAAACAGGTTTTCTATTCCTTGCTCAATTTCCTCTCCTTCTGGCACCTTTATCATGCAGATATTATTTCACTTCATGTTGTACCAAAGTTCCCTTGGGCTCTCCTCCTGCTTTTTAATTTTTTTTTTTTTCTAGAAGCTGCTCTATTTGGGTATATTTTCCTACCTTGTCTTCTAGCTTACTGATGTAGTCCTCTGCTTCTTCTATTCTTGATGCTTTCTTTTGAGTTCTTTACAGCAGCAATGTCATTTTTCATATCTTCTTGGGTCTTCTTCATTTCCTCTTGGTTCTTACACATATTGTCAAATTTATCTTTCATTATTTTCAGCTACCTTATGACCATTTTTCTGAATTCTTTCTCTGGAAGGTTGCTTGCATCCATTTTGTTTACTTCCCTTTCTGGTGATGTCTGCTTTTCTTTCATATGCAGGTTGTTACATTGTCTCCCCATGATCTCTCTTTTCTGGGTGTCTGGTTATGTAGTTCTCTCTCTTCTGCATTGATTTAAAGGCACAAAATACAACACAACAAGGCACTGAACACAAATGTATTCATGATATTAATAACCCCAGATATAGGTGACCACCAGACAAAGGTGAATTAGAGGATCAGAAATAAAGAAGAAGAGGGGAAGAAAAAAAAAGGAAAAAAGGGAGTGAAAAAATAAATTGGAAAAGGGGAAAAAAAGTAAGAGATAAAAGAGAGAGAGTAATAGAAAAGAAGGGGAAAAACTATATATATGGGGAGAAAATTCCAATAGAACAGCCACTAATTTCAACAAATGCCAGCAACAAGTACCTGGAGGTGAATGCAAACTACAAACAACAACTAATATCAAGCAAGGTGATGGAAAACACAAGCATAAAACAAAAAACAAACAAACAAACAAACAAAAAGAAACGGCAAAACAATCTCACAAGCAAGCATAAAAAAATGATATAATCAACAATCAAGCAAACAATAACAAAAGGACAGAGAGAAGAGCAATTTCTGGATAGTGAAAAAAGAGAAGAGAGAGGTGTGTATGGACTTGGAGCAGGGGATTGGAAATTAGATCTATAAGTAGGGTGAAATTTTAATAGGGGATGAAAAGAAGGAATAGGGAAAATCTAAAGCAGGAATAGGGTAAGAGAAACAGGACAGCAAAAGGGGGAAAGTGAGGAAGAGAGTGTTGGCATAAAGGTCAAGTTTAGATAGAGTAAAATGATGCTAAAGGAAAGATGAAAATAGAATGTAGAATACTAATCCCAAAGTAAAATCAAGAGAAAATAAAATGACACTTAAAAAAAAGGTAAAATAGTAGTAGTAATAATACTGATTGAAAATAAAAATGTAATAATTAAAAAGGTAAAATCAAATGAGGAAAAAAGAAAAAAATTAGTTTCTTAAGTAAAAGATGAAAAAAACAAAAATATGCAGTAGTGAAGGTCATTCACTTCCTCTACTTTTCTGTTTGGCATGCCTGTTTTTTAATCAGGACAGTTTTGAAGTTCCCTGCTTTCCACTGCTCTTCAGTGTTGTAAGCCAGTCCTGATTTTTAAGGAGGCAGTATGTCTCTATTTCATATTTTCCTTTATTTGTTTTTACACAAGAGTCATTTTATGATTCAACCCCTGGGTAGTAGTGTTTCTGGATTGACCTCCGGGTTTATAGGTCCTCTCTAGCTGGTGTTTAGATTCGTTTTCTCTGTGGCACTTAATACTGGTTTGGTCATACATTTTAATAATATAATATAATATAATATAATATAATATAATATAATATAATATAATATAATATAATATAATATAATTTTCAGGCTTGTGATAACATTCACTTTCCCCTTCAAGATGGCACAGTCTCTGTGTTCGAATCTGTCACTCCGAGAGGGAACCCAGCAGCAGCAGGGGCTGCCTGGCAGGGGAGCCCTATCCAGCAGTCCTCCACCATCTCCTGGAGTATAGCTGTTCCTGAATTCACCGACAAACACTCCCCATGCGACCACACACTCTCCCTTTGTTTTCTCACTCACACACTATCTTTCAGTCTGCCTTCCCGTCAACAGCCATCTTCTTTCTCATATGTTTTTTTTGTTTTAGTAAATATTTTTATTTGTTTTAAATTTTATATTTGATAAAGGGGAGAGTATTGTTATGGTTTTGTTGGATTAGAATTTTTAGGACTTGTTGTAGAGGGTTTTAGGATATGTTGCAGTTTGGAGTAGTGAATTATGTTTAATTGGTAGTGGTGGCCAGATGGATGTGTCATGGAAATCTGTCAGGGGGAATTTTCTTTTGTATATTTTGTATATTTGTATATATTGTATATTTGTATATTTTGGGAGGAATTTTTGTGTATACTTAATAATGGGAGGCATGTATTTGAGTATAGGTGTGTGTTTATGACATGATGTTGTTAGTTAAGTTTATTTTGGTTGAAGAGACAAAAGAGAAATTGAGACTATTATAGGGAGGTTATGACTTTTTGGCAAGATGTAAGTAATTGTGTGTGTGTGTGTGTGTGTGTGTGTGTGTATTTGTTTTTGTTTTGTTTTTTGTTTTTTGTTTTTTGTTTTTAAACGGTATTGGAGGACAACTTGGCTGGTGATATTGAATGGGATTTTTTTTTAATAAGGACCTGTTTTATAGGGAATGTTATTGAAAATGTGGGCGTTGGCCAGAGGGCAATGGTGTAAGTTTTACTTAATAATACTTTTGTTGTTGTGGTTGGTTTGGATTTGTATAGTTATTGGCCAGGGCTGGATTAGGGGTGTAATTGTAATGTGTAGCTGTATTTGTTAGGAGGGCTCTAGGGCCCATTTTTCATAAGAGCCCCTGGCCAAATCTACATTATCTTTTTCTTTTCTTCTCTTCTCTTTTTCAATTTTTTTCAAAGGAGAAAATGTAGGTATAGTAAAGTTTTAGATGGGTGTATTTTGGGGTGTAATAGTATATTTTTGTTTTTATTTGTATACATAGTGTTTGAGGATATTTTTGTATATTTATTTTAAGGGGGAGGCATTTGTTTTTTGGGGGTGTTTATTTACTATTTTGATGGTCATATTTATTTGTTTAGTCTAATTTTTTAGGCTAGAGGGGTTCATTTTTAGGCAGAGTTTGTTTTTTGTTTTTTTTAATATATTTTTATTGATTTCTTAGAGGAAGGGAGAGGGAAAGAGAGAGAGAAACATCACTGATAAGAGGAAATCATTGATTGGCTGTCTCTCACGCTCCCCCTATTGGGGATAGAGTCTGCAACTGGGCATGTACCCTTGACTGGAATCAAACCTGGGACCCTTCAGTATATAGGCTAACACTCTGTCCACTGAGCCGAACCAGCCAGGGCCAGAGTTTGTTTTTTTAATAGGTTGTTATATTGTTTAATTATTTTAGTAGTTTGGGGATGATATGAAATGTGAAATTTAAGTTATGTATGTTCCTGGCCTTGCCCCAGTTTTGTATTTTTGTATCTGTGAACTGTAATGTGTTTTAAATTTTGGACACTTGTCCATTGGGAGCCTTTTTTGCAGGGTAAGCAAAGAGGAGGCCGATGGCAGATTTATAGCTAAGGTATAATTAAAACCCCAGTGTAGAGGGAGATGCCTAATGAAATTTATTTGTCAATCTGTAGTAGGCATCTTTTATGAGGACATGGCCATTTTTATCCTGGAGGCCATATTGACAGAGGGAGGGGTGGGTCTGAGTATAGCTACGGCATTGTTTGTATTGTGGTAGGGCTGTTTTCTGTGGATAGGGCCACGCCACATTGTTTAGTCATTTGTATTATTGTTTGTGGTTTTATATGTTATAATTTTTTTAAGGATTTTTAATTTTACTAAATTTTAATTAAGTTTGATTTTTTTTTAATTTTTGTTAAGGTATTCATTTTATTGTTTTTAGGAGCTAATAGTGGTCAATGGCCATTTAAGTGATATATTGTTGTTGTTGTTTTGGAAGTCCCTATTTTTATGTAGTTTTAATATGTTTTGTCTCCATATGGGGTGATGTTTTATTAGTTATTGTTGTCTGTGTTATTGTGGTAATTATAAAGTTAAGATTTTAAAGACAGCCCAGTTGTCTTTAATGGCCATAGGGCCAAGGTTTTTTGTTTTGTTTTTGTTTGTTTGTTTATTTGTTTTTTGTTAAAAACCATTTAGAGTACTTGTAATTTACTCTACTGACTATTTTGTTTAGCATTAGAATTGAACTATAGTTTGTATTTAAATGGACAGTTATTGTCATCTATGTAGTAGGATTTTTTCATTTGATTTGTCTATGTAATATACGGTTTTTGGGAGGGGTGGCATATCTTTTTGGGATGGATTAGGGAGTATTTTTTTCTAGGAGTTTGTTTTTTTTTTCTAGGGTTTTATACATTACTAGAGGCTTGGTGCACAGATTCATGCACCAGTGGGTCCCTTGGCCTGGCCTGTGGGGATTGGGCTGAAATTGGCTCTTCGACATTCTCTAAGAGGTTCCAGATTGTGAGAGGGCAGTTCTTGGGTAAAGCACCCCAGAATCGAGCTCCCTCCTCTCTGGTTCTGGGTGTGTCACCTGAGAACTACAGCTGCCAAGTCACCACAGCTGGGCAGCTCCTGCATTGAGCTTCTGCCCCCTGGTGGTCAGTGCACGTCATAGCTACCAGTCAGAGCATCTGTCCCCGGTGGTCATTGCAGGTCATAGCTACTGGCTGGTCGGCCAGTAAGCCAGTCCCTTATGCTTTTGTATATATAGATAGAGGCTCAGCACATGAAATTGTGAGCGGGTAAGTCACAAGCTGCCCTGCCCCACTGCTGCCAGCCACCCTGCCCCAAGAGAAGTGGTCAATGCACCTCATTGCGTCTGGTGGAGCAGTCATTACAGTCGTTACACTAATGGTCTCTGGCCTTTTATTATATAGGATAGGACCTAATAGGGTTGTAATTTTTGTGACAAAGTGCTAGTATTCACCACTACCCTCTGTTTGAAATAGGACCCCCACTTTGTTAAAGTTGGGGTTTGTGTCACTCTTATCTTGGGCATGGCCATCCAGGACCTAAGCCAATTGCTATAGGATAGGTAGGATAGATAGTTTTTATGAGTATTTTATTTTGCGCTGTGACTGTCTTACAAACCTTAAGGCTGAATAAGTGGCTGTTAATTGTTTTTTAATGAGGGAGTATTGCCTTTTGGTTCTTTTTTTTTTTTCCTTTTTTTTTTTTTTTTTAGTTGAGAATTTAATGTTTTGGGGTGTTTTTTTGTTTTGTTGTTGTTGTTGTTGTTATTGTTTTTGTTGTTGTTGTTGTTGTTTGTCTGTCTTGTCTATGTTGTTGCCATAGACCTTAATTAAATTCTGATAGAGTAATAGTTATGACGAACTGGAATGGTTATGTTAGGTTTAGGTTTATAACCTGTAAAGTTGGGACTTGGGCATTGAGAATGAATTTTTAATTTTTGGAATCTAGTCTCATGTCCCCTTTTGGGACAACTGATATAATAGCCATAATAACTGTCAGATGAGGGTTGAATATTTATCAATTTTCCAAAGGACCAATATCTATACTAATAAAAGCCTAGGTGGCCCTTGAATCCTCACAAGATGGCTGCCACAAGAGGGCCAACAGGAGAGGGAAGTTGTGGGCAATCAGGCTGGCAAGGGAGGACAGTTGGGGGTGAGATCAGGCTGGCAGGGGAGAGCAGTTGGGGATGACCAGGCCTGCAGGGGAGGGCAGTTGGGGGCAACCAGACCTACAGGGGAGGACAGTTGGGGACCATCAAGCTGGCAGAGGAGGAAAATTGGGGGTGATATCAGACTGGCAGAAGAGAGCAGTGGGGGTGACCAGGCCTGCAGGGGAAGGCAGTTGTGGGTGATTGGGCTGGCATGGGAGGGAAGTTGGGGGCTATCGGGCCAGCAGGAAAGGGCAGTGGGGGGGTCGATCAGGCTGGCATGGGAGCAGTTAGATGTCAATTAGGACAGCAGGGGAGCAGTTAGCAGTGTTTCCCAACCTTCTCTCATGATGAGAATCACCTGGTGGAGTTGTTAAAACACAGATTCCTGAATCCCAACTAAGAAGTGCTAAACTAGAATTTTTGGGAACATATAGGTAAAATTGTATACTTAACTAGTGCTCTAAGACAGATGTTATATACAGAGCACTAAGTTAGGTATGCAATTTTACCTATATGTTCTCAAAAATTCTAGTTTAGCACTTCTTAGTTGGGATTCAGGAATCTGTGTTTTAACAACTCCAGGTGGTTCTCATCATGAGAGAAGGTTGGGAAACACTGAGTTAGAGGGTGATCAGGCTGGCAGGTAGAAGTGGTTAGGGGCAATCAGGCAGACAATCAGGCAAGTGGTTAAGAGCCAGCAGTCCCAGATTATGAGAGGGATGTCCAACTGCCAGTTTAGGCCCGATCCCAGGGCCTACTGTCAGTTGGATATACCCCAAGGGATCCCAGATTGGAGAGGGTGTAGGTTGGGCTGAGGGACACCCCCCCGCCCCCCAGTGTATGAATTTTGTGCACTGGGCTTCTAGTAGATCTATAATTGTTTCATTGTTGTAGGTTAGAGATAAGTATGTATTTTGTTAATGATTATTTTAGTTATTATTTTAATCTTATTTGACCACACAAATTTTAAGAATTTGACAGACAAGCAGTTCCCTGAATCTTATAATTGTTTATTCATTTTTATGAGTCTAATGTCTGCTGTAGATGATTGGTAATTGTGTTTAACTTTGTAAGAGAATTAGAAGTTAGTATGATATTATTAATATAATGAAATATTGCCAGTGTGAGAGACTTGCCCCAGGTGTCTAAATTTTGGGCCATAAGGCCATGATAGATGGTAGGGCCATGTAAATATGTTTGAGGGAGAATAGCAAAAGCCCATTGTTGACCTTTTCACATGAAAGTAAATATTTTTTGACTTTTCAGAACTATATTTGTGAAAAATAAAGGATTAGTCAAATTTATTATATAGTGGTGTCATCTTAAATGACAGAGTGATTTAAGTGACATCTTAAATGACAAATCAAAAATGAGATTCATAATAGGTGGCATTATAGGGTTAAATGGGGGTGTCATTTTATTTAGTTTTTTGTAATTTATGGTCATTTGTTAGGTGCCATTAGGCCTTTTATTGGTTATGTTGGAGAATTTATGGGCTGTGTGTGGGCCAAATTATTTTTGGTATATATTTTTTTTAGTTGTAATATTGTCTGATTTTTTGTAGCTTTCTGGGAGACAGCATTGTCTCATCCACACTACCCAGTAGGGGTTAGGCAGTTTTATGGCTGCATGATGTGGGTGCCCTTTTGTGATGGGCTTTAATATATGTACCCACAAGTGGAATTTATTTTGGGTTGTTGTAATTGTTAACTTTTAAAATAAGTTTATTTTTAAGATGTATTTGGGTCCAGTGCATGAAATTTGTGCACTCAAGTTTGTGTGTGTGTGTAGGGGGGATCCCCTCAACCTGTACTGAACCCTCTCATCCCCTGGGGGATGTCTGACTGATGGCATAGGCCTGTTCCCTGCCTAAGTGCTGCCGCAGAGCGGGAGAGGTTCCTGCCACCACTGCTGCATTTGCCAGCTATGAGCCCAGCTTGTAGTTGAACAGCACTCCCCTGTGGGAGCTCACTGACCACCAGGGGACATCTCTTGATTGGGGCCTGCTCCCTGGTGGTCAGTGTGTGCCTTAGCGACCAGTTGTTCCAATTTAAATATTAGTCTTTTATTATATAGGATAGGCCTTCAGGTGGAGGCAGCCAATATCCAGTGTTAAAGTTGCTTGTTGTAATTGGACAGTTTTGCTTTTGTATTTGTCTATATGAGTCACTGGGCCCATATATTTGTTTGGGTTATCATATAGTAAACTGTAGTCTATATTAGTATTTATTAGTGTCAATATATGTTGTATGATGTGGGGAGACCATTAGATAGTGAGTTTAACATGTGGTCTTTGGTCATTTGGATTCCCTTCTAATTGGTTTTTTTTTGTTGTTGTTGTTGTTTGTTTGTTTGTTTTTTGCCTATTTTTTAGTCTGGGAGATTAAATTCCTCCTCCTCAGGGAGTCTATATAGTCCTGGAGGTGTATTGGTCTAGGGGAGCTGCCTTTTTTGACAACTTTTGGAAGTGTCATCCTATCAATAATTATCTTCATAGGGCCAGCAGTACGTCATTGGGGCTGCTGATTTATTTTTACTTTTAAAAATTTTATTGACTTTCATGTCCCCCAACTTGGCCTGGCCATAGTGACTTCATGTATATGGTGGGTGGTCTATGAAAGGGGTCAAAATGGCTGCTAGTGAGTTGAGTGCCATTGGAGGGGCTGCAGGGAGAATTAAGTCTTTTATATGTATTGTAAAACGTTTATCATTAGTACCACGAGTATTTAAGTTAAATATGGCTTGTCCCATGTCCACTTTCCATTACGTACATTAAATTTATGTATGTAATCCATTTATTTTCAGTTTGGGGCGATTTTCCTGCATTTGCCAAATGTTTCGCTATTAACCAGTCCATCGGGGAGTAGTCTCCCTGTCCAGCTCTTAAATGGGGACTGATCTGCAGTCACTGTCACAGAGAAGGATGGGTCGTTATGGAGGATAATTTTTCCATCTTGGGTGGAGACAGATGCAAGCTATTAGTACCATTATTTTATAACCTTAGAAGCCATGCCAAATTGACTCCCGGGCCTCTGTGGCTTTGTTTTTCTAATTCTCAGTTCTGTGGGGGTGTAGGAGGTGTATGTTGTTAATTCCGTAACCATGGGTGGCCCTTGAGCTGCACAGGCTGATCATGTTTTAGACGCCTCTTCCTGATCCGTCGTGCCTGCAAAGCAGGGGCCACTGTGGCAGCAGTAACACTGTCCTTCGAGCTGTCAGTTGGCTCTACTTCTCCAGGTCCCTCCTGTCCGAGGGAGACTCCCTCCTGCTCTGGGACACATACCTGGGCCTGCAAGGTCTCCTTCCTGAGGTGTTTCAGTTTCAAGGCCATTAGAAGCAACCAGGCTACCTGCCTGGCAGCCTCCTGCTGGTCTTTGGGAATCCGGGCCATCAAGGATGACAGTCTTCTCTAACGCCTCCGGTGTTCCCTTAACTGGCTCGCAGTCCTCTGGGGGCTCCAAGCCATCAGGACCACCGTTACCAGATACCACAACCTGGTTAGATGGGGTACTTACCCCAGAATCCTGCCGACTACACCAAGTGTTAGGGGTAAACTCCTTACCCAAGGATTGACCCTTCTAGGTGCAACAAATGGTAATAACAGGGATGAGGGGCATGTTTTATTATGAACAAAGCAGCCAGGAACTGGCCAGTCAGTGGCAATTGACATTTATGCTTAAACAAAAGAAGCTTCATGCCAATTTGTGATGCACATGTTATTTTAATATAAACAGGTTATATAAGGGTGAGCTTGTGCAGTACATATAGTGCTTTTGCTGAGTTATTGACCTCACACATATGTACTGCAAAGGGGCCTTTCACCTAGTAATACTGCTGTGTCCTCACTTGCACACATGTGCATGGCTAGGAGGCCTTGACTCTCTGGCATACTTAGGTCAGGGCCTAAGTATTTATTAATACCTCCTACTGAGTATTTATACTATTGCTAAACAGGTATGTGGGGGGTGTGTGGCTTGCCAAAGAATAGATGAAAAAGTGGTAGGGAGACAGATGAAAGGGGGAGACCACCAGGTTGAGACCATTTCAGAGCAATCAGGTTGACTTCACAGAGCTGCTAGGGTGGGATGACAAAGATACCTACTGGTAAGAGCGGGTCCCGTCTCTGGCTGGGTGGAGGCCTTCCCCCTCAACTGCCACAGCAAGGGGAGTCATCACAGTAGTCTTAGAGCAGATCGTACCTATGTTCCGTCTGATGGAAAATGTTGACTCAAACAACGGGAGTCACTTCAGCTCAAAGTGTTGCAGGGAATAACGAAAGGGTTAGACGTCATTTGGGACCATCACACTCCCTGGCACCCCTTCCTTGGGAAAGATGGAGAGAATGAATCAGACCCTTAAGAGAAAAATTATGAAACCAAATTGCCCCGGACCAAATGTCTCCCGAAGCTCTCCTTAGGATTAGAACAGCTCCAAGGAAAGATGGTAATTGTCCCCTATGGAATATTATATGGG
Organism: Pipistrellus hanaki; assembly: GCF_964339955.1. NCBI lineage: Eukaryota > Metazoa > Chordata > Mammalia > Chiroptera > Vespertilionidae > Pipistrellus > Pipistrellus hanaki. Next base: position 88,829,168 of record NC_140508.1, on the reverse strand, counting down.
CTCCCATACTTGACAGGACTGCTGATCTTCCTACCATGGACACTAAGATCAACTTTTGAGGAACTATATATTGGCCATATCTCCTACCCTGTCATCCCTCAGGCTCAAAGGACTCCTCGCCCAGACCCTGCCTCTCAAGTTTGCAGTTCATCACATCCAGCCTGGTGACCTGGTGCTGATCAAGAACTGGAAGGTGGACAAGGTCCAGATCAGTTGGGAAGGCCCCTACAAGTGCTCCTGACTATCGAGACTGCCGTACAGACAGCCCAGAAAGGGTAGACACACTATACTCTGGTCAAGGGACCGGTAAAACAGACTCTGGGGGAGGGAGAAAGATATCAGTGGAAAGTAATAGTCAACAGAAAAACCTTTAAATATAGTCCTAAGAAAAGAAACACACTAAACCCTCCCTCCCCCCAATCATGGCCTGGCTCTCCCTCTACAGATTACTTTGGCTTGGATATATTGTTGCCCCAAGTACAAGCTTTAATCAATCAGTTAAATTGGTAATAAATGTAATTAGGACCCCATCACCTCAAACTATCAAGATTGATGCCTGTCAGGTCTTACCCTATGGGAAGTGAGAAAGTCAAAGGCAACTCTCAGGAGAGAACAAGTACCTTTGTCCTGAACCAGGAAATGGATACACCACATAGGTCTCTGCCCAGCAGGAATGATCTATGGTGGATAACTCAATTCCAAGGTTGAGTATCTCATTTTTGGAGATCCCTTAAGGCTAAGCTACACTTATCCAAAGATATCCCACTGAACAACTGCAGAAATTTGGAGTGCAACCCTATACTCATAACTATCAATGATCAGCTGTAGGACTTAGTCACCTAAGGTAGTCACTAGAGTATATGGTTTAGGTTCAGGAAAAGACCCCTAGGGAGACTAGCTCTCAGATTAATAGTTAACACAACTACACCTTCTACAGATAAAAACAAACTCTAGATCCCACGAAGGTCCTGAGATGCTAGAAAGTAATCCTAAGAGAGTAAAATAATTGAAGTCAAAGACTTAAGGCAGACTTAAAACAGAAACTGGGTATGGCGATATGAACGCCTGGGTTGAATGGGTTAAGTTTATGGTCCAGGCTCTTAATAAGAGCCATTGCTTCGCATGTCCTGGCCGGCCACAACCACAGGTGGTTCCCTCTCCCCTCGGATGGGATACTGACCTGAAGGAATGTATTGCATGCCAGCCTGCACCAAGACAAGGATGCAGGGGGAAACGAAACCTGTAGGTGTCTGTCTTTGCTCTTTCCCTCTTTGCAATGATCAGACCCTAAGGCCATCCCCTCTTTCTCTATAGGGAATGCAAACTATTCTTCTTGCCTCTCTAGGCAGGGGGCAGAATTCACTAGACCCAGGGGAGAACTGACGACTTGCACCAATGTCTTACTAAATGTCACCGACAGGCCAAACACTAGCAATTACTCTGCTCTTCACATACCAGGGCACAGGTCTGGTGGTCCTGTGGGAAAGGGAATCTCTGTAGCATCCAATGGGACTGGGACGTGTGCCTGAGTTCAGTTGGCTATACCATCCACTCTGGCATTCCTCTGAGAACCCAGACAGAATAGTCAGGACACGAAGAGCAGCAGCAGGATCTTTGGATTTCAATATTCATATTGATTCAATAGGAGTCCTGAGGGGGGTCCTAGTGAATTTAAGGCCCGGAATCAAATAGCTGTTGGATTTGAGTCTGTGCTCTTCTGGTGGTCCACTATCAATAAAAATGTAGACTGGATTAACTACATCTATTATAATCAGCAGAGGTTTATCAATTACCCCGGGATACCCTTCAGGGGGTAGCTAGTCAGTTGGATGCCACTAGATGGATGGTTTGGGAAAACAGAATAGCGATAGACATGATACCAGCAGGAAAAGGGGGAGATTTGTGTTATGTTAAGAGGAAAATGTTGTATCTTCATTCCCAATAACATAGCTCCCAATGGCACTATCACAAAGGCATTCCAGGGACTGATGATTCTGGTTAATGAACTGGCTGAAAATGCCGGCATTGATGACCCCTTCACAGGATGGTTGGAAAAATAGTTTGGAAAATGGAAAAGCTTAATGTCTTCAATTCTTACATCTCTCATCATGCAGCAGGAGTCCTGACAGCAGTAGGGTGTTCTATTATCCCCATGTGAGAGGATTAGCACAGAGACTAATTGAGGCAGCTATTAACAAGCAAATGCCTGTGGCTTATCAGCAGAATAACCTATTATTATTATTAGAAACCAAATTAGACTCACTCTCCCATGAAGAAAGTCAACAGGTTCTTGAGCAATTTGAAAAATATAAATGAGAATAAGACCAGTAAAAGTAAAAAGAAAAGAGGAGTGAGGAATAAGCTTCAGTGGTCCATTTTCAACACATCTCACCCTAAATGGAAAAATACTAGTTAATGCAAACGCAAAGTCCCTGTAACAGGCAGGATATGGGGGAGGGTAGATAGATTTGAATAAAAGGAGGGAGTGGGTAAAGACTGGATACCTGTCAGAAGACACCTGCCCCAGGAAGATTTTTCCACCACAAAGAGACAAAGGGATGAGAAGACACAAAAGTGCACAGCCCACTTTTAAACAACCCAAACAGGAAGTAGTAGAACCTAGGTGACCTTCCGGAAAGGCTGTACAGCCCAGAGCACTCAGCCAAAGAGGAACCTGGGGGGACCTGTGCACTAGGGAATATGATGCTGGTTGTAATCACTCGGGTGTGCCTGCCCACCAGACACCTGATCTTACACGGCTGCCATGAAAAGTTTTGCTTTCACTGTACTTCGTGTTTCCGAGCCCATTATTTGACTTTGGTCAGGTGAGCGTGTTTCTCACGAAGGGAGATATTTTAAAATCAATGATGCCCATATATGTTTTTTTTTTTTTTTCAGAAGGGTAATATCTATTTAGAACTAAACGAATTGGATACTGAACCAAAAGGGGGAAAATGGTGATTTCAAAGGAAACTAATCTTGAGACTGACTGTTTACTAACCATCTTTTCTTCGTTAACTTCCATGAGAGCCTGAGAGGAGGCTTAACAGGGGACCCGCCCCTCAGAATGCCCAAAAGGCCCAGAGACGTGCAGAGAAGCCTAGCCCTCCGCTTGCTACACGTGCCTCTGTAGATGGGGAACTGGGCCTCAGGGCCTTGAGAGTCCCCTTTTCTTCTTCAACTGGGAGAAATCTGACGTGGGGTCCCTTGAGGAAAAAGGCTAATTTTCTTTTGCAACATGGCCTGGCCCCGCTATAAAGTGGACACTGGAGAGGTTTAGTTACTGGCACCAAGAAGTGTAATGCTGCCCTGCAGCTGACCCTGCTTTCCCATTCCCAGGGAAGTGAATGGAGGATGAGGCCTTAGATTAATATGTCTTTTCCATACATGCAAACTATATGCTACCTGTAAACTAGAACTCTCTGTAATTGCCACAGAACCTCAGAGAAAGATATTCAAATGAAAATTTTTTTAAAAATTGCCAATCCTTGAGGAACTAAAATACTGTCCTTGCTTTACAATGCAGTTTTTTATATTTATTTATTTTTAAATTACTTTATTGATTAAGGTATCACATATTTGTCCTCATTCCCTCATTCCCATCCCAAACCCCTCCCCACACATGCCCTCACCCTCCTGTTGTCCAAGATCACTGCTTAGACTCATATGGATGCACACAAGTGCTTTGGTTGATCTCTCTCCCTTATCCCCACCCTACTCTACCTTCCCTCTGAGCTCCGACAGTCTGATCTATGCTGTTCTAGTTCATTGGTCTATGTTGTTTATCATTTCCCCTAGATGAGTGAGCTCACATGGTACTAGAAATACACTTATAAGAACCGAAAAATGAGACAAGCAATAATGGTTATGCTGAGAGGCAAATGAATCAGTCTGTAGTGAGTTTCTTTCTGGGACAACAGTTCTTTTGAGTCTCAATTTCAATGTCAAACAGTTCCTTATGTGTACATGTCAGCCATGATATTTCAGTTCTGGATGGTGGGCAAATGGTGATGCAGGTCCGACCGTCTCTGGCTTGGTCCTGGGCAACCTGTAGGGATGCACAGCTGATGACTGCTAGCATGGCAAGGCATCGTCAGCATCTTCCATCTCTGGAATGTTTCTCTTCTGTCTTCATGGCTGGACCACTCCTGTCAATTCCTCTCTGTTGCAGGAATCCACATGGTCTCAGAGTTGTTTTCTGAAAATATACAAACATATTCTCAACCAAAAGTTAATAAAGGGACCTTTTCTATAACTTTGACTTGTGATCCTTTTTCATTTTTTGCCCAAACGATTTCCCTTTGGCTTGTTTTGACACCATGTGTGTTTCACGTGGGTGTCTTACTGTTAGCATTACAAATGAAAGTTAATTTTCTAAAGTAAAAATTTTCTAATGCAGTCTTTAAGGGCCAGAGTGGTGTGTGTGGCTCCAGAATAACAAAGCCCACTGAATCCTATTAGTATGAAAATTTTTACTGTTAGCATTACAAATGAAAGTTAATTTTACTGTTAGCATTACAAATGAAAGTTAGTTCTAATGCAGTCTTTAAGGGCCAGAGTGGTGTGTGTGGCTCCAGAATAACAAAGTAAGTTCTAATGCAAAGAATTAGAATTTTACTGTTAGCATTACAAATGAAAGTTAATTTTCTAAAGTAAAAATTTTCTAATGCAGTCTTTAAGGGCCAGAGTGGTGTGTGTGGCTCCAGAATAACAAAGCCCACTGAGCCGCAGTTTGCCTACCACAAACCTAATAGATTCATAATTCCTCACCACTTTGGCCTCATGCATTCCTCCTTTGGCGATCCTAACAGTTCTAAAGATACTTATTTCTGAATGGGTAAGAAGGTTTGTGAAAAAATGTAGGAAGGTTTATAATATGTGAAGGTTTATAATATAATAACATCCCCAAACCTCCCCTGTTCAGCTCAAATGCCCATAGATAACTGGCTTTCCAAAATCAACGTCCCAGGACTTTTGAAATGCAAATACTAGGAACTCTGGTCTGGGCCTTTTTTAAATTTAATCTCTGCAAGACAGCCACCTAAACAAATTACTTAACTTATTTCAACTTTTCCTTTCTAAATTAGTAAATTTTAATTAAGGTTATTGAATTTCTAGATATTTTGAAATAACATGAAATACTGAAACATTGATCACTAGATAATTCTTTAAATTCACCTGCTTTTGTCTTTTTCCCCAAAAAGTCTGTAAACATTATTTGAGCTGTTGATAGAATGTCTTGAAGGTGTGTTTCCTGAAAGCGAGAGTGTGTTTAAAATGTGTTCATAAACATCAATCTAAAGAATGCTGGTCACTTACTTTGTTTTGGTTATTACTGAAAACTGAGGCTTTCTAAGAGTTAAAATTTCAAATTAAGTTGGGAGAAATTATAGTGTGATAATAGAAGTCATGAGGTACGGAGATTCATTTTTTGAGGGAAAAGAAGGAAAATAGCTTGTTCTTGTTCATTTTGGTCAAATAGTTAAATTGATGCCTCCCCCCTGGGAACCGACCTTCAGGCCACTTCCCAAGGGACATCCACATTCCACTTGCTAAGACCATTATCTCTCTCCTCTGGACCTTCCCAGGATCCATACCTGCTCAGAGAATTTTCCACCCAGAAAAAGCCCGCCAAGAGTTCTTTAAAATCTGACTTCCCATCCCTGGGTGCAGACGCCAGTTTGGAACTCAGCCCATCTGGTCTCCAGATGACCTAAACCAGTGGTCAGCAAACTCATTAGTCAACAGAGCCAAATATCAACAGTACAAAGTATTAAATTTCTTTTGAGAGCCAAATTTTTTAAACTTAAACTTCTTCTAAAGCCACTTCTTCAAAATAGACTCTCCCAGGTCGTGGTATTTTGTGGAAGAGCCGCACTCATGGGGTCAAAGAGCCACATGTGGCTAATGAGCCGCAGTTTGCCTACCACAAACCTAATAGATTCATAATTCCTCACCACTTTGGCCTCATGCATTCCTCCTTTGGCGATCCTAACAGTTCTAAAGATACTTATTTCTGAATGGGTAAGAAGGTTTGTGAAAAAATGTAGGAAGGTTTATAATATGTGAAGGTTATAAAAGTGTGAAATTTTTAAGTTAATAAAAAATTTTCTTGAATTTTCTCTGCAAAAATTAGTAATTTGAATTATGTTAAGGTCTTTATGTGAATGGTCTTAGGTGGTATGTGTTTGTGTATTATGTGTGGTAAATTTTCAGCCTGGATGGCATTACTAGGATATAATATTTTATTGGCCTAATTTTTAAAAATATATAATTTTATTAATTTCAGAGAAGAAAGAAGAGGGAGAGATAGAAACATCAATGATGAGAATCATTGATTGTCTGCCTCCTGCACACCCCCTATTGAGGATTGAGCCTGCAACCCAGGCATGTGCCCTTGACCAGAATCAAACTGTGGCCCTTCAGTCTGCAGGCTGATGCTCTATCCACTGAGCCAAACCAGCTAGGGCTATTGGCCTAATTTTTAAAAATTAAATACTTATATAAATTAAGCATAATTTTATGGTCTGGACAAAATTTTTAATATTAAAACTGGTTTAAGTTTGATTAATGATTTAGAGTTATTACCATAAAATATATGTTTATTACCTAGATTTACAAAGAGCTTATGATATAATCTTTTGGTTAAGTATATTTGACAATTTGTTCAAAATATAAATTTTAAGACTTTAACCAAGAGATGACTTTGAGTCATTCCAATGGGCCCAAGGACTTATTCTCTCTCTTAAGAGAAATATCTTTAAACTAAATTAGACCTTTTTAATATACTTAAAATTACATAGGAAGCTTTGTCAAATAAAAATTAATAATTACTGTGTTCTATTTATGTACAATAGTTACATAATGTTATAAATTTGATATACGAATGTTATAGGAATTTCAGTCTGCTCCAGAAAGGAATTTGCAAAGATTCAGAGCCAAGTTCAAACAGAAAACTCTCAGGGGTAGCAGGTGTCCAATCAGGGACACCAGGCAAGCCAAAGTGATGGTTCCCCTATAGTGGTGTGTGTGTGTGTGTGTGTGTGTGTGTGTGTGTGTGTGTGTGTTGGCAAGGGGGAGGAGGAATCAGCCAGTGATCCAGTGATACTCTGAGTATTTACATTTCACCTTTTGGGAGTTTATGAATTATTTTCAATGCTCAAGACACCCTTCGAGTAAGCCATGTGCCATGTTTTAAAATCTTACATATTATTTGTTCTTCATATGCTGAAATTATATATTGAATATAAATATACACAGATTTTATATTGTACTCTGTCATTTTACATTAATTATTATCTACCAAAAATTATTGTCTTGAAATGCTATATTTTATAGAAAAGCAAAGTATTTTATCAATTGCATTGTAATCAAATCTGTAACCATGCCACTTTAAGTTTTGTTATTCATGGACAGCCATTGCTTTACTCTGATGCATTTGCAGGTATATTACAGCTTTAGACAAATCCATAAAAGGACTCTGACCTACTCTAAACTGCAGCCTCTAAACAGGTCATATCTTTGAGCTGAATGGAGATATATGGAACTTCAAGGAATAACTGAATTCAAAAAATACTGGCCAAAAAATCAGGAAAAACAAAAATAGTTATGGGACTAAATGAGTTGAGAATAATTATTCTTGTGGCTCTTAAAATATGGTTGATTTTTTTGGTTTGTTTCATTTTCCTTTATTTATTTATTTATTTATTTATTTATTTATTTATTTATTTATTTTTTAAAGCCCCTAAGTTCTCTGGCTTCCACGAAGCATCAGAGAAACAGAAGAGCCATTTCTTTACACTTTGTAAAGCAACACCTAGCTTCACACACCAACAACGCCCCAGCGGCTCCACCCACCTGGCCCTGACTGCGGGCCTCTGCCAGGCCTGTGGGCCGAGAGGGTTCTAAGGCGCTAACTTCTGGCAGCTCAGATACAAGATGCCGTCACCCTGCACAGCCCGGCCCAGCGGCCACGCAGGGCCTGCCCCGGGCCAGGAGCAGGTGCAGCAGGAACACCTGTAGGCCATGCCGCCCAAGCTTTGGCGCGGCATTTGGCTGGGGTGCCACTCCCACGTGCCTTCCCCTTTGATTTAGAGAGGCCCAGGGTGGGCTCCTCCCTGGCAGCAGTGCCCCCCAACCGCCCCTGGGGAAAGTGGCCTTGGGAAGGGAGGACGAGGCAGACTTATGACACTGATGGGGCGGGCGCGCTGGACAGCGGGGGCCTCCAGCCACAGGACTCACTGCAGCAACCCGGGGGAGGCGCAGGGCGGCGGAGTTTTCTCTTCCTCGTTTTAAATAGTGGATGCTCTTGGCGGGGAGAACTAGACACAGGGAAGACATTTCGGCCCAGGTCCTGTGTGGAGGAAGTAACCCACGTGGCGCTGAGCAGCCTGGGCCCCACCCCAGGCCAGTTCCTGCAGGAGCCGCAGCGGAGGGTGTGGAGGCCACGGCCAGGGTCCCTGCGCCCCTGCAGGGCCTTCCTCTTCCTCCTCCTGCAGAAGCAGCAGCACTGGTGTCACCCCACCTCCGCCTCTGCAGGCGGTGAGGGGGCGCTGTAGTGACGGGCAGTGGGCCCCGCATTCAGCATTCAGCTCATGGCTGGGCTCTGTCCCAAGGCTGCGTCTGCCCAGGCAGGTGGGTGCGGGCTGTGCTGATGGGTGCAGGCAGGGCTTCCCTGCCCCGTTGTACTCCAGTGGGACACAAAGCCGCTGCGGTGGGAGAGGTCTGTGAGGAGCTCCCGCAGGTAGTCCTCGTCAGGCTTCTAGAAAAGTCCGGGGCCGCAGATACAGAGCGCAGGTACGAGCCATCTCCTCTGGGTGCTCTCACAGAGCACCTCCATGGGCGGGCCAACTAGGTGTCCCCGGTTTTGTGGCAGCTCTTTGAGCGTGTCCCTGAGCCTGCCAGGGCAGGCAGCCACGTAGGAAGCACGTGGACACGTGGCCTAACGCCGAGGTCGGGGCAAGGAGATTGGGCTGAGACTCGCCCCTGTGCCCACTGCAGCCTTGCGACCCACAGCTCCTTTCGTGATGCACGAATCCGTGCACTGGGCCCCTCGTATCTCTCTCTATAAAACCCTACTATGCAAATAGACCGAACGACAGAACAACTGAACAAGGGGTCGCTGTGATGTGCACTGACCACCAGAGGGTGCGTGTGGAACATGGTGGGCGTTGGCTGTGGCAGGATGGTAGAACAGGTGAGCAGGGGTGCCAGACCGAGGCGGGGTGCTGGTTGCTGTCATCAATACGAGTCTCTGCTGGTTGCTGAACATTCTTTGCTCCAGCCCACAGTGGTCCTGTTTGGCACTCACACCGCCTGCTGCCACTGGCCCCACGCACACTCCCTGTCGGTGCCAGAATCACCACTCACACCTGCTGCTGGCAACCGGCGCTGGCCCCGATCGATCGCGTGGTGCCATCAGCAGGTGTGAATAGGGGCTGCCGCCCAAATTGCTCCTCAGGGCTTCTCCACTTCCCTCTGCTCCTGAGGGATGATCGGGGCCGTTAGCCACCTCTCATACCCACTGCTGACAATGGTCCCACTCGCACCCACTGCCAGTGGCAAAACTGCCACTCACACCCACTGCTGGAGCCTAGCACTGGTCCCAATTGCTTGGCACCATCAGAGGGTGCGAGTGGCAGTTGCCAGCCCCATTGTCTCTGAGGGCTTCTCCACCTCCCCCACCACTCACACCCACTGCAGGTACTGGTCCCAATCACTCCGTCAGCAGGTACAAATGGGGCCAGCAACATCAGCGTGTGGGAGCGGGGCTGCCAGCAGACAGGGGACTGGGGGCCATGGCAGGAGGGGCCAGGTAGGGGCACAGAGGATGGATCGAGACTTGCCCCTGTGCCCACTGTGGTTTCAGGGTGCACAAATTCATGCGCTGGGCCCTGGTCTATTATAAAGGACCTACCTTAGACAAACATCTCCATGAACACCTCCCTAATAATTCCCCTGGTAGAATTATATATGGATCTACTTTACATGAGTAGTGTCTAACTATAGGAATAAATGAAATTAACTGCCCAGATGAAAAATCAGAACTTCTTGATAACAGTAGACATTTGTTCCCCTCAGATCCTTCCTTACCTATTTTTAGACAGTTTCTGTTCCTAATCAATGTTACTGGTTTAATATTATTGCTACTGCTCCTGGTATGTAACTGTTATACTAGATACAAAACTTAAGATAAGCAGCAAAAATACTTGGATCAAAAATTAAAAATGATCTAAAATATATTTTTAAATTAATTATTTTATTGATTTCAGAGAAGAAGGGAGAGTGAGAGAGAGATAGAAACATCAATGAGGAAAGAGATTCATTGATTGGCTGCTTCTTGCATGCCCCATACTGGGGATTGAGCCTGCAACCTTGGCATATGCCCTTGAGTAGACCAAAGCCAGGACCCTTGGTCTTCAGACTGACATCTATCCATTGAGCCAAACTGGCTAGAACTGATTCAAAATATTTTTGACAAGGGCAT